>NW_019416240.1:1077864-1084585 GCF_000390285.2 Anoplophora glabripennis
ATTTTATAACTGCGTAGTAGATTTTATACGTCTTAATACTAATTTACAAGAAATTTTTATATGATATTTTGCATGACAAATTTTTTATAAGAAACTTCTAGCCTATGTGTTTCTGATGTTATAATATTTGAACTTTCTTTTGTACTAGATTATTTAACATTAATTTACTCATAAAATCTCTAAATTGGCCCTTCTTGTGGCATTGTCTTTTACTTTAATGCTTCTACTTCGTACCCAAAATTTATTTTCTTGACATGCTTATCATTAAAACGTATTATTTAAAATTTTGACTGATAATGTTTTAGTTTATATATAAAATAACTATGAAATGAACTTTTTATTTTACTTTAAAAGTACTTTGTCTTTATTTTATTCTACATTATAATTTCATGAAAATTTTCTATGCTATTTCTCGGTGTTGTGTCTTGAGATACAGTGTGTTCATTTCAATATATATATATAACATAACACATACATAACACACATAATAACATACACATAACATAACATATAATATAACACATTATTTACTGCTAAAAATATTTTTATTTTTTAAATTTCACATGTTAAATTTCACACTGAAGTAACACTCAAAAGGAATTTAACTACACTCATAAGTGTAAATGTTTAAAATAGTTATTTATCTATGTAATTGGAATTGGCTTAAATTGCTTAATCAATAAGTTTTACTTAGTGTCATTAAAATTGTCATATTATTTGACATCTGTAAATACTCAAAGGACTCGATTACTTCACGGGCAGTTAGTTACTTCACGTTCACGTTTACTTCACGATTGCTGGTTCAATCTGTGCAACAATAGTAGACGTGAAGTAATTGTGAAAATTTTCAGCCGGAAGAGAATTCGTAATACTGCATTTCCTAGTGAAGTCCTGGAAAATATTTGTATCTGTGATATTTTTATTTCATGATACGGTCAAGAAAAAAAATATAAGTAATAATAAATTATTAAAAAGTATATTGACTATGAAAGTAATTAAATTTTGTGTAAAAAAGATAAAAGCATGTCGATGTTGCAACAGGGTCTCACTCGACTTTTACTTTTTTGACATAGCATTTTAGAATTTTCGTAGCATTATTAGCTATCTCCAAGAGTTCAGTTAGTCAAAATTTGTATTTCTTTTTATATTATTAGAACTAGTTCACCCTTCATTGTTACAAAAATTAGTTTTTCATTCATATTTTAAAATAATTTGGTTTTAATAAATATGCAATACTACTGAAATAATTACGTGCTACAATTTCTTGAATAATTAAAACAAACTATGAAAAACAAAGCATGAATCCTTATATATTTTGACGCGCTGAATGCACTTTTCATTTTTCTTAATTAGCGAAAAACTACCCTTGAATACAGAAAAGGGTGAAGATCTCGCTTTGGAGGAATCACAAGTACGTGTAATTGTAGAAACTGACTAAAAAAGGCTGCAGGACCATCTTTATATGTATTTTGGTACGCTGAATCCGAATCCGAATTCAGAATTGCTTCATCACCCCCAGTTTTACTAAATAGCCGAAAATTCACCCTTAAATAGGAAAATGTCACTCTAGGAGGATATATCATTTGTAACAATTGTAAAATGAGTACGAAATGTACTGCAGTTACTACACGCATCTTGATGTGCTGAAGCCGAAGTTAAAATTACTGCATCACCTTCCAGTATTTTTATAACGTACAAAATAACCTAAAATCAGGGAAATTCAACCATTTGATGCCCGCAGAGAGATGAGGGTATTCGAAACTGTGAACATCGTTTTCAGATAAAAAATGATGTTTTTACTCCATTTTCCTATTGTAACAAACTCTTTTATCTTCAAACAATCTTTCTCTTTTCTGTATTTCTAGTTCGTTTTTCCTTTTAAGCATCCAAAGGAAATCTGCCATCATATTAATATCTCACGTTGATACCAATGCTCAGTGGCGGCGCGTGAACATTGATTGAATGTGTTCTGCTTAGGGTTGTTACATTTGTTGAATTGAATTCCGGAATATTAAGTGCCCGGAGAGTCTCTAAATGGCGCCGCAGGAGAAAAATTTTAAAATTTTCAAGGTCACGCATTTTCCTGGCACTTCTGAATTTCAAGGNCAACGATTTTGTCTTAGACAGGAGGCTCACTATTAACAATAATTGGGCGCAGTAACCGAGATTTTCATTATAAAATCAATATTGGGGTGGTTTCCTTCAGCTGCAACGAGAATAGAAATGTTCTTTTCTTAAAAATGTATATTTTTTAAATATTATACAGCGTGTCCCAGTGTCAGCGTACAAAAATTTACCAGGGGGTACATCAGACCAAAGTATAGTTAAAATTCTTATAAAATATTTTTCTGTGATGCACTCTCAGGGTGTTGTTTAGAAAGAAATAATAACAACTTTCCGCAATAACTTAAAAACACTTTCAGGGATATAAGTAATTTTTGCGTGAAGTGTACGTTTATTAAAGGTCATTAAAATTACATGGTGCTTATTTTCATCTGACGCCAGGGGCGGCCTAGGCCAACTTGTCCTCAAGGTTATGTCTTCATAACTTTTGCATATCCTAGTTTTATGTAATTTGATTAAGTTTACCTGAATCTGCAATCGATTCTGAACAAAAAATGGGCTCTTGTTTCATAGCTCAAAAATGAACCGATTAAATTAGGTCTAAAGTATCGATTGCATTAGTTCGTAGAAAAATGTATGTAAAGATTTTATTTCTTGTTACCTAGTAGGTACCTGTCATTATAAATAGCAAAGTTGTTTACCGTTAAGGTACAGTTTCCCATGTAGCTACGGCTCATTGAATATGAGGAAACTAAACAAGATTTCTATGAATTATTTAATATTATGACAATATTAAAAATAAAAATAGAAAACAATTATTTCAATAAATGCTCGAAATGCTGTCTATTTACTTCAATGCATGAACGATATCGTTTGACCAAGGAATTGTAAACCCTTTGTAAATCAACGGTTGCTTGAATTTGCTCGGCGTTTGCATTAATTTTTTGAAGAAAATCGTCTCTCGTGTTACTGGGTTTGGCATACACCCGTTGAGTCATATGACCCCAGTAAAAAATTCAAGCGGGTTGAGATCAGGGAACCTGAGAGACCACATAACAAGTCCATTTTTCCCAATCCAGCGGTGTGGAAAATATAAATCGAGCCTCGCAGATACCTGTCTTCCGTTACGAGTAGGTGCTCTGTCCTGTTGGTAGTACAATTGATTTCACAAAGCTAAGAGAACGTCATCTAGTAGTACGCCATCAACAATATTTTCTAAAAAAATCCGTGTATCTCTCTGAATTCAAACGGCCTACAATAATTTGAGGAGGCAGAAAATTTTTTAAATTAATTATAGCATTTCTCGTAAAAATAGTTTCATCGCTCCACAATATCTTTCGATGGAAATTTTCGTCATTATCGATATTTTCTAACAACCACCTGTAAAACTGTATCCTTTTTTCGGAATCACCAAGATGCACAGTTTGTATTTTATGTAGGTGGTATGGGTGCAGTTCTTCTCGGTTTAAAATTCTCCAGACGCTGCTTCGTGGAATACCTACTCGTTTTGATATTCTTCGAAAACTGTTGGATGGATCATCAACATCAGCTATTACATTTTTCTTCTGAAATGCTTGCATCTTCCAAATTACCTCTTTTTCTGGTATTTCCAATTTTAACACTCCCGGTCTCACGGACTCTTTGGAAAACTCGATGGAATACGTGCTGTGAAGGTTGCCTTCTGTTTGGAAACCTGCGTAGATACTATCGTGAGGCCACCAATGAATTTCCATCACAGAACAACATATTCGTTGTTGAAAAATTTGATAACACTTAATATCTTGTTGTTTTGTAAACTTAAATTCTCGTAACTTTGAGTACCATAATTAATTCTGACATGTACGCTTGTTAACAACTTTGTTTTTTATATAATGACAGGTGCCTACTAGATAACAACAAATAATACATATAATACATTTTTCTACGAATTAATGCAGGCGATACTTTAGACCCAATTTACTCAAAAACGGTTTATTTTTTAGCTATGAAACAAGGGCACATTTTTTGTTCAGAATTGATATCAGATTCAGGAAAACGTAATCAAATTACATAAAACTAGGATATGTAAAACATAACATTGAGGACAAGTTGGCCTAGGCCGCACCTGGCGTCAGATCGAAATAAGCACCATGTAGTTTTAATGACCTTTAAAAGACGTACACTTCACGCGAAAATTACTTAAATCCCTGAAAGGGTTTTTGAGTTATTGCGGAAATTTGTTATTATTTCTTTCTAATCAACACCCTGTAACTCAGTGAGAGTGTATCACAGAAAAATATTTTATATGAATTTTAACTACATTTTGGTCTGGTCTACCCCCTGGTAAATGTTTGTATGCTGACATTGGGACACCCTGTATAAAAATTATTTGAAATTTTATTTGACTTGTATGATGTTATTAAGCGAAAATTAGGAAAATTACTAAATGGCAAATTAAGCAAAACTACTTTACAAAAATAACACTTGACTGATTCTTCTAACGGAAGGGTTTATAATATACTTTTTTTTCACAGGTGGGCAAACATCCATTAAATAATAATAAATAACTTCGCACAATAAACTTATTTACGACTGTTAGTATATATCATGAAAAAATTGTTCATAAAAATTCGTCAGTAGTGTTGCTACTACAATAGACTAAAATATTTTACAAACTACTATATTTGAAATGTTGACTTAGTGACGTCACAAAGCAATTTCTATTTCTTTTACGGCTCAAAAGATGTCAAAATGAAAATTACAAGTTTCAATATTTTAAAATTTTAAAATGTTAAAATTATTTGTAATATATACAGTGTATCCCACCGGGAATTAACGCGATCGATATCTGGAAAAGTACTTATTTGAAAAATTTGAAAATTTGGAAAGTTATTAAAATTGGTGGGGGAAACACAACTAAAATATTTTCAAGGTCATAGCACTTCCGGTTATACCGGATGTCGACGCCATCTTCGTTATTTTAAATGGAACACCCTATATAATTTTGCATTTTTGGATTCTACTTGAAATTCTAAGGTCACTTTGTATAACAAACCTAGTCCCTAAAATTTGTAGTTTTTGACATATTGACATTTTTACGAACAATTTGACAGGTGCAAGGGTTGTGCGAGCTCCTCTGTATTTTATTCCAGCAATTAGATATCAATTTGAGATTCGGTATGTGAATAGAACACGTATGGAACAAACTTCCAAAATATCCATAAATTATAAAATATGATACCGAGTGTTTAATTTTCGACTATACATTTTGATAACTTCAAAGAGTTATAACTTTGTTAACTTAAATGGAACACCCTGTATTTTTTGGCCTATCTTGTGCAGAAATTAATTATCTTTCACGTGATGTAGGCATTGTAGGGGCTGTGGTTACTAATTTTAGAGATAATTGCAATTTTTACTTTTATTTTTCAATTATCACGTTAACTTAATTTTACCAAGGGGTCTATGAGTAGTAACAATAGTTATTGACAATCAAACTATTAAACAAGGAGTTGTCAAAGTGTGTAGTAAAATTTTAGTAATGAGAATTATTTTAATTTGTTTATTATTTTTACGGACAATGTAACAAAGCAATATCAAGAACGTGATACATTCACAACGCGATATCCAGGCCAAGTAAACCCCTAAAGCGGAGTATATCAAAGCGTCTAGTAGAATTTCTTTGAAATTTCGGATCTGTCATAGTAAAATCAGATAGATGAATACTTGTTGTGGATAATGATTTTGTTAAACACATTTGGTATTTGGTTCTACAGGTTATACAGTGACGTTGCAAAGAACTCCTGTAACATTATGGGAAAGTCACATTAAAAAAAAACTAGTTGAAACTAAAGACAAAATAGAATCGGTACTAGATAAATTTCTAATGCAATAAATGTTCCAAATTCCGGCCTGCAACTTCCAAGCATTTCTCACATCTATGAATGAATCCTTCATGAGTAGCTCGTCTAATTAACAGTGGAGATAGATTTTGGAACGCATCTCTGACCCTCTGAATGCAGTCTTCCTTTGTAGTTAGTGGAGCTTCGTAGACTTTGGACTTTATAGTTCCCCAAACAAAATAGTCTAAAATAGATAAATCTGGCGAACGAGGAGGCCACAAGAAAGGTCCATTATTTGCAATCCACTGATCGTAGAAACTCTGCTGAAGAAAATTGTTAACTATGTAACCATTATGTGGAGGTGCGCCATCATGTTGATAAAACAGCTTCCTGTGTTCTTCTAAATTCAAATTTTCTAAATAGTTGTCAAGATTTTGTAAGATATGCAGATACCTTTCACCTACAATAAAATATTATATGTTTTAATTAATTTTATCATATTCTTTTTACTTACTATTTAAATTATTATCATAAAATTCTAATGCCACGACTTCATTATTTCTTATGGCACAGTAAACATTAAATTGCCAACTATTTTGGAAATTTCGTTCCCGAGTTACATGCGGATTTGTGTCACACCAGTAATGCGAATTATGTCTATTAAATAATCCATTTTTTGTAAACTTGGATTCATCACTCCATATAATATTGTCCAAAAAGGAAATGTCATCTTGGTATCTCATCAACATAAACTCACAAAACTGAATCCGTTTTAAAAAGTCTGCTTCGTTTAATTTTTGCACCATATGTAAAGAATATGGGTGAAATTTATGTTT
>NW_019416240.1:1091563-1098539 GCF_000390285.2 Anoplophora glabripennis
CACTAAAATTTATGAGTCCACGAAACACATCAGGGTTGTCCGAATTTTCTGTCTCGTCGTGTCCGCGAAGTGCTAATTCGAAAGCTCCGCAAAATTTTATGCAATCTATGATTTTAGATAATACATAACGATTTTTCGTTACCTGTTCATTGCGTTTCCGTATATTATTCCAATATGCAGAATCTAACTGACTCCTTATGTTTATTTTATCTAATGACTTAAATTACTTAAATCTTTCACACTGTATATTGTCTATGCTTTATCCCCACCGAAAAGTAAGCACGGAAAACAAAACGGTGTATTTTTTATATCACACCCGCACACCCGCTCTGCTTTTGTGTATACATTATTGTTAAATTGTCTTTTATAACTTTTATTTCGGTTTGTTCCACTAACTTCAATATTTAATTGTGGTGTTGGCCCACCTAATTCTTTTATTTTTAATTTATCCTCATAAGGCAGGAAACCAAATAAAGTTTTTTGTAAAAACGAAACGCTATTCATTTTTATAACTATAATATCCGTAGACTCCTAAACGAACATATTCACACGTGCCGCTCGTAGAAATAAATCACCACATACCACGTACGAAATATTACTGCATTTACTGCAGCAGTTGCTGCCGTTGTTGCAGCTACAAAAGCCACGTGCCTGATTAGCCAATAGAAACAAAGGACGCATCTAACTGTTCGCTGTGCACACATTTTGTATATGAGGTTGCATATATTAAGGAGCGTAGCTCGCGTCGTAATAAATAATAATATAAGCTCCTAGATTTATTTTAGCGCCAGTATATTTGGATTCTTTAAATATTTTGTTGAAATTTAATATGATTAAATACATAAAATTTTATGTGTTCTGCAACTCCGCAGCTCTTTTGGTAAAACCGTCACTCCATTTCCTTGATATCATGGTGAAACCGTTCACCCTGTTCTTCACTGCGGTCTTCGAGGTTCTCAAGAAAGTAGTCAAGATGAGTCAATGTAATATCAAGTTCATCAGGCAACTGCTTCCAACAATTTCTTAACTAAATTCTGGTAATCCACACTCTTCTGACCCTCCAAGAAAATCTGAGTGACTTTCTTCAAACTTAGCCATGCTGCCCTTTCAGTATCATTCATTTTTGTGATAAATTTAGTCTCTGAATACGGTACGGATTTGAGGACCATTGGAAATTACCTTCTTTCAGTTTAACATCACTAATTTCCGGAAACTTCTCCCCTAAATGTCCTAAACAGTTGCTATCTTTGTCCAAAGTTTTAACGAACTATTTCATGAGACCATGTTTTTAATACGGAGAAGTGGAAACAGAATATTTGAAAGATCAACTATGGGTTTACTGATGTTCACCCTGGATGGAAATCTGCTGGAAATTATTCTGCTTGGACATACTTTCTGTTCATAGTGATTCTTTCTGTCTCTAATGTCCCATATACAGGGTGTTTTAAATTTGGAAAATGCAGGAATCAAAAATTAAGTGCAGTTTGCTCTATAAAAAATTTTTACGAAAGCCTTTGTTTTGGAGATACAGGGCGTTGAAGCTTAAAAAAAATAAACACATTTTGACATATCTCGGCTATCCACGAGTAGATTTGATTTAAACTTGGTACACATTATGCGTATTGGGGGTTCTCATAATTGATAGAATATTAGTCCTATCGCATTAGCCAGTGGCGTGCAAAGGGGGGATACAAAAGCAATCTAAAAGGTCTCTTGGTATTTTTCGATAATACGCAGCGTTCATGAGATTCTTGGACTATTAAGATTTCAATGCATGAAAAAAGAAATTACGACATTGAGTTTTTCGAAGAATGTAAAGTAAATTTAAATACTACCATACAAAAGCAATCTAAAAGGTCCCTTGGTATTTTTCGATAATACGCAGCGTTCATGAGATTCTTGGACTAATAAGATTTCAATGCATGAAAAAAAAATACGAAATTGAGTTTTTCGAAGAATGTAAAGTAAATTTAAATACTACCATACCAAAGCAATCTAAAAGGTCCCTTGGTATTTTTCGATAATACGCAGCGTTCATGAGATTTTTGGACTATTAAGATTCCAATGCATGATAACATGGCACGGTAGTCCTGAATGAGAAAAAGAGATATTTTTCTTTGAATTCAAATGCTGCATTAAAATTTATAGCAACTTTTTTGTTTCGCAGCAAGCCAAGAACTTGTAAATATTTTCATTACTTTCCCGTGGATCGACATTACCTTGAAAATGATGTCAAGACTATCAATAACACCTAGTAGTTAAAAACATAAATTATTTAATTTTAATATTACATTAACGAATTAATATGCAATGAAACAATTATATTATTTATTGAATCTACAGGAGCTGCTAAAAATGTAGTCCCTCAGCTTCGATACATTTATGACATCGCTTAATTAAACTATTAATGGAAGAACTTACTAGTACATGATTTGTCCTAAGATTATTACAATGTTCTATTATTTTCTGCCTTAGTTCATCTCGCGTTTGCACTGGTGCACCATACACTTTATCTTTTAGACTTCCCCAGGCAAAATAGTCTAAAGGGTTTAGGTCAGGAGAACGGGGTGGCCATCTTACTGGTCCTAAACAAGGAATTCGTCGTTCATTATATCTTGGAGGCAACCGTCCTATCATCAAAAGCAATGTCTCGTAAGTTTCGAAAATCATTTTCAAGAAAATCATGAAAAAGATTACCGTTCAATCTCGGCGGCAAAAAAAACACCCTGTATATAAGAAACAGGGATGAAAGATGAAGTTGGCCTTCCTCTTGTTTTGAAAAATATAATTTTCCATTTATTCTGTATTTAAGTGCGGATTTCGCGATTAAAAAAATATGGATTGTGATAGAGCAATCGTGGGACTGTGTAATTCTACCTAATCACGGTCCTGTAAAACTCTCGTCATAAACACAATTTCTTCCGCCTTAGTTCCCACATTGATTATCTCTTTTGAAGTTATTAGTTGATATCTCAAAGGACGCTTGTAAATACTGCTATCGCAATGGGAATTTCCGCAAGTTTAACGGCATAAGTTGAAATACCTCAGGGCTATTAAGAGAGTGCGGAGATTGCATGCCTCAATTGATTTATAATTCCAACTAATAGGTTTCCGGTTAATTTCGATAAATTATGTGCCACTATGAATGTTCCAGATAAGTTGAACAGGCTTAGTTTTGAAATATCGTCGCCAATAATCGTATTTACCTCGCATTAATAGTTCGCTTGATGTCAACTTCAGGTAATATAGAAGTTTGGCTAACACGAAAAATATCGTGTATCATGTATCACAACAAATTGATAAACTGACTAAACTTTTGTTTACTTCGTTAATCCAACGGCTTTTCCTTTTACGTATGTTTTAATTAGAACTTTACTGTGATATTTAAAAAATTTTCTCAATCCATTGTCTTTGGAGAAATGTTCAGAATCTTCATTACAAAAATTACAATATTTTTATGCTGTTTCGTAATTGTGTATAAAAAATACTTTCGTCTAATTCTACAAAAAAGTATATTACTTTTATTGGAGTCAAAAATAACATTGTTTTATTGGATTTTACAAGTATAGCTTTCTATCTACTGACCTACTAATCTGTAGGTGGTATAAAAGCATACTGATGAGAACTAATAAGTTCAAAACCGGTATATGTCTAGCGACTCTCGTGAATAATGGTAGCTATTTATTTATTAACTAAATGCCAGTCGGAGTGTCTAGCCCATGGAGCAGTTATTTCCCACAATATTATTAGTTAAAATGTTGTTTCTATTTAAAATTCTTCATACAAATTTTTCAAATAATTTGATAGACCTGGGATTGACATGCGCAGTAAGAGTTTATTTTTATATATGTCGCCATTATTATATTAGAGTCATTAGCTTTAATTTTATCGCATATGTAGACGTTGTTTTTGTTATCTATACTGAATCTCAATTCTACAAAACAAAATACATACAATAAATGGATTTGTTTGAAAAACTGGAAAATAGTGATACCATGTACAAAATTCTTATTTATAGTCATCCGTTAAAATGTTATTGATGTATATACATCGGAAATTTTTTGGCGACTATCAAACATCAATCTATATTTTGCTAGTAAGCGGCAATACGAATTATAGTAGCAGAAATAGACTAAACCTATGGTCAAACCGATGCCGCTCTATGCTCACAATACACAATAATACTGACTGCCAAAAAAACCTGTGCCATACACTCGCAAAGCGTCAAACTCATCCATACACGCACAAACGACAAGCAAAAAACTTTTCACCGACACGCCAGGCCAGCAGGACAGACATTACGGTGCCGTTAGAAATGTATCGAATAAATTGATCGATGCGAAGCATCAGATAATTATTGTCCACAATCGCTTTTCTTATGAATTATTATTTTGCAAACATTTGCTGGTGTTTATTATTACGTACTATTCCTATATGTTTTATGGTACGTTCCATGTGAAGCGTTTAGTTTATAAATATAGACACTGCCCCTTTTTGTTTCATACTATTACACAAATACTTACGTATACTTTTTTTGCAAAGTTTTAACAAAATTTGTATGTATTGCATATATAGAAGTTTCATAGAAAATATATGAAATGTTGATATTTGATTAGTTATTTAACATATTTATCCTATAACAAAATTGAAAGTGAATATATTCCACAAAATTGTTCAGTAATTTCAACATTTACATGTATAAATTTATATATAAACTATATTCTACTACAATTGTGAAAGTTTTTAATATAATTTTATATCCGTGTATATGAAAACATTAAAAATGCATATGTGGACCGGTTGAAAACGATGGTGTTTTTTATGTTATAAAGTTCTACAACAAACCTCAGAAAAAAGTTGGACGTAGAACTTCTGCGCTATACTTATAAACAGTTGGTACAACTTAATAATTATTTTATAGTACCAACATCAGGAATCAGAATTTTTCTTGAGATTTCTCCTTACTCCTATTTAAAAAAAAACATGATGTTTTATAGAATTTGATTGTATATTTTGTACAATAACAGCCAGCTCAAGGGCATTTTAGTTTACAATATTCTCTCTGTTTCCAATGTTACACCAAACATTTTTCTCGGTGTAACAAACACCAAACAAGGTTTTAAAAACAATTTTTTACAACATATTTGTTTTTATTCAACAAATTCATGTTTTCTTAAATGTAAAAATCCTTAATGATTTTGGCCCACACATTCTAAATCACTTGATACGGAAGTAATTCAGTCCCAACACCCTGACTATAACGAACGCGACTAATGAATTTCATTGCCTGTCTGGATGTAAGCGATCCAGCATGCATATTCACACGACAATGCATCAAGCAACTCGTTATTTCACGATCTAGTGATGCATGGAGAAGCAAGTACACGTAAACCATCTCAGTGCCTGTCGAACGTGCCTTTACTGGCATTATGCTGGTCTAGCACAAACGTCATCGTTTCGAAATGTTAGATTCTGACATGTCTTCCTGCTGATACATAGAAATAATGCGCTAAGCCGGGAGATGTGGCTTTATTCTGTTTTTGTTACTTTGAGAAATGGTGAAATAATGAAGCATGGTGAAAGCATAAAATATTATTTTTTTAAATCCTCTACACTCTACAGGGTGACTCAGTCATATTGTCATTCATTTTAAGGAGAGATAGGGAAAAATGATTAGAATATGAGTAAGCTATTAAAAATATATTAAAATGCATATTAACGCTAAAAAAAAATAATTTCAAATCGTTATTTAAATCCCTTCTCAGACCGCCACTGACCGCTGACCCACAAAGGTTTATCGAGACTGAATATTGACCTACCCTATTATTCGGCCACTAAAATAATTTTTACTACGTTTTAAGTACGTAGTAAACGACAAGGAATAAACAGATTTTTTACATTTTAAATATTAATAAGTATTTACTATTTATTTGAGAAAAGAGATGGAAAACAAATGACTGTGATATGTGTATATGGGCCAGATGAAGATGAAAAAGCAGAAATAAAAGACACATTCTGGGAGGAATTAACATTAGTCACTGAAGAAAGTAAAGGAATAGTATATGTATTAGGAGATTTTAACAGTAGAGTGGGTAAGAAAGATGGAAGATATAACACAGTAATAGGTCAATATGGTGAAAATAAAAGAAATAATAATGGAAAGAGAATGCTGGAGTATTGCCTATTAAATAACTTGATTATAACAAACACTTTTTATGAACACAAAGAGATACATAAATACACGCGAGTAGAAGCCAACAGAGGAGAAAAATCATTAATCGATTATGTGTTAACTGAGAAGAATAATAGAAAGCAAATTATGGATACGAGAGTTAAAAGAGGATCAGAAATAAATAGTGATCATTACTTGGTGGTAACTAATATTAAGAATGATAAGAATCCAAAATACGAAATAAACGAGAAAACCGATAAGATGAGACAACATGAAACAATAAAATCATACATGCTAACAAACCCAAAAGTGAGAGAAAAATATGAACAGCTGATAAACGCAGAAACAGACAAAATATTGGCAGACAATGAAAATATTAGCGCGAATCAACTATGGAATATGTTTAAAGAAATAATATTGGAATGTGCCAAGAAGACATGTGGAACAAGTAAAATATTAAACAACAGGAAACAAACAGTGTGGTGGAATGAAGAAATAAAACAACAAGTTCAAAGTAAAAAGAGAAAATGGAAAGTTTACTTAACAAAGAAAACTGAAGAAAGCCTGGAAGAATATAAAAGGCAAAGAAATATTGTTAAAAGCACTATAGCTGCAGCTAAAGAGAAAGCATGGTCGGAATTCGGAACAAAAATGGAAGAAAATTATAAAAGTAATCAAAAATTATTTTATAAAGTACTAAAAACTATGAGAAAAGGGAAAAAGATAGAAAATACTGCAGTGAAAAATGCTCACGGACAGATTTTGACAGACGAAGTGGAAATAATGCAAAGATGGAAAGAATAT
>NW_019416240.1:1099782-1103768 GCF_000390285.2 Anoplophora glabripennis
ATATATACTATTTATTTGTTAATAAAAACAAATGTATAAGGACAATAATTGTTTTCGAATTTTAGGTTATTACGATTTAGTATTTTTAATTCTGTTAACATTTTATGTTTTATAATTGAATGAGTTTTTTAGTATTTTGCTAAATTAAAAACAACTCTCATTGTTCCATAGGACTCTGTTAGAAAAGTCGGGATCCGCTGTACTTTGATTTTGAAACCAATTGCAAAATTCAAGATGATTAGGAAATCAGCTGTTTCTCTTCAATGTTCAAACGCTCTATGGTCCGCCGCCGCCGCGCTCCCGGTCATAAAATGTGATGCAAAGCAGAGTGCCGAATAAGCGGGAGTAAAGGGGTAATTTGCTTATCTTTTAAAAGGTCGAATAATTTTTTTTCCATTTTCTGTCTTTATAAAGCCTTCCCAACACGTGATTAAAATTAATGACACTATAACTGAATCACCCTGTATATCTGCACCTATTTAAGTTATACCATCTAAGTTTTAAGAGTTTTTTTCGACAAAAGATAAAAGAGAAAATACATTTAACCGTACTTTTGCGTCTCTTTCTAAATCATTGCGCAATTGGCACTCCTCTTTTAACTATTTGTAAAATCAGATGTCGCACTACCTACTTGTTGTTTTGATTTATCGACAAGTTTTCTTTGATGACTTTATAAAACAACTAAACAGCAACGGGCTCAGTGGTCGCATTCTATATTTATTAAGAAAGTTTCCCAACGTTAAGTTATACGTTCTCACTTTATTGTCTGTTATATAAACTTTTATTTGCTTTACTTCTGTCTGATGTCGTATTCCAATTCCAAGCGATTTGGAATTTTATTCAACTTTCGAATCTGACCTAAGAAATTGATTAGTTTTTACGCTTGGAAAACTCAACCAAAAGTAGTTACCAGTGCTTGGGGGCATTTAGCCGACCATCTTTGAGAAGGAGAAAATGCTTGTGAAATTGATACTGTCCAGAGAATCGCAAATCGCTCAAGTAGCAGCAGATATCTGGAAAGCACGATGTTGCAGAGTAGAGCAACTGCCTACGAATTTTTTCGTGAAAACGCCAGGAATGCCAAGAAATGCGAGTTACCACACGAGACTGAGTTGCCTTACATAA
Source organism: Anoplophora glabripennis (assembly GCF_000390285.2). NCBI lineage: Eukaryota > Metazoa > Arthropoda > Insecta > Coleoptera > Cerambycidae > Anoplophora > Anoplophora glabripennis. The sequence goes on from NW_019416240.1 coordinate 1,100,908, forward strand.
ATTTAATATAATTGCCAAGAGCTATGAATCGGCCAATCTGGAGAGGCAAGCATTATGGAAGAGCAGTTCCTGAGAATTCGCGGAGTCACATTGAAGCGGAATCGATCGGCGGCTCTGGGATTTTGCAGCGCTATAACCAGAGCCCAAGTCTCTGGCCAGAGTATGCACATGATCTAAATGTAAGCATATTCGTTTCCTTTCATTACTATCGAATTCATTGTGGCACTTCTACACCATCATAACGTTTGTGGGAACTTAATTTTTTAAATATGCCTTCAATGAAAACAAAATAAGTTTAATTGGTAGTTGATACAAAACATAAAAATTATGATCTTTAACGACAACCCCATCTGGCATGTTTGCTTCCGCAAAACAGACTGTGCAAAGTACGCGCCAATATCCTTGGCAGGAAAAATGACCTCGGATGGAGCGGGGTCGAGCGGGATTATCGCTCTTTACCCACTTCATCGCTGTAGGCCCGGACGCCTCGTAGAGGTAGGCCCTTTCCCCGTCATTCCGGACCGCCAACNATATATATATATATTCAATAGTAATGCAAAATGCCAGACAAAAATAAATCATTTAAATTATAAAAAAATGAAACCAAGTTTTCATTAATTTTTTGTAACTTTTCAATTCATTTATACATTTTCGAACATCTCAACTTGCCTGGTATTTGTATATTGTGTTTATACGAGTATTTCTAATTGAAATTCAAAATGTCAGACACAAATAAATCATTTAAATTTTAATATATTTTTTACGAATTTTCTTTTGTCTGGCACAATTTTTCCATTTTTCAATTTGTCTGTCAAATTTTTTGTGACAAGAAATATTGGTATTAATTTTAAATACCCGAGATACCAGACAAACAGTGATTACTGAAAAATGTTAAAAATTTTCACATAATTTTCCACAGAGAAACTCGACTCCAAACATTGGAAACCGTCTGGAAATTTATTTTTATCATTTTCACAACAAAAATTTTAATTTTTTTGATTGCTAGACAAAAAGTAAACGATGAATTTTTTTTCTGCCAGACACTAAGATGAGTGAAAAACTAATTATTTTATGCAAAAGGAAAATAATTTTCCAAATTTTCGAACACGGGTCGACCCTTAAAACCATCCTAATTTTCATTAACTAACTTACCTTTTTAAGACCCCAAAATGACAGACATTTTTCGATAACGCCACGTGCGCTAACTCACGGTCTAAAAGGGCGACGATAACGATAATAATATTCAGTGTGTTCTATTGAAAGATACATAAATGTGTTCAATTATTATTATGCATAGTCATGAGAGTTTTGTTGCCAAATTTCAGAAACTATATCGATTTATAAATAAATAATGTGGTCACTAATATCCTTTTACGTATGAATGGAAATAATTTCTTAGAACATGCTAATGTTTTATTAACAAAATATCAACAAATCGATCGATAACTAAAAACATTGTTAGATGCAGCGTCGCAAAAAAAAGTGGGTTAGGTCGTGGATCATACCAGTGTATCGACAGCATTATGATTCGTTGAGTCCGAATCTAAAGTTATGGTTTCTGGATCAAAAGCTCGATTTTCTTTCGTTCATTCGAGTTCCGAGTGAGCAGCCGACCTATGCGGACGTATTTGTGCAGTGAAGTAGCGACGAGTGAACGTGAAGTGGAAGCCTCACACACCAGCCCGGTTAAAACGGATAAGTCCCTTTATATTTTCTTAAGTGAATTTTATTTTATTGTGTACCATTTATTTTCACCATTATTGTGACTAAGACAAACGACATAACTGACAGACAAAAAACACAAAACATCACGTACGCCCCCGAAAGGGGAACCCCTAACGCGATCAATACATACTCACAAACACACACACACCCAAACACACATACCAAGACTAATATGACGGACTCTGACCACGTCATGGACGACGATGCGACCAGTGAGAGGACCTCTTCAAGGGCCTCCTCCACCTCCTCAGACTCTCCAAACACCGCGACAAAAGCTGACTTATATGACAAATTGAGAGCAACAAAAACACGAAAATAAGACACTGAGACGACAAATACGCAAATTGACAGAACAAAACGACAGACAAAGCCTACAAATACAGGCATTGACAAAACAAATTGCCGACATGCAAATAACGCTAAAACAATCTGACGAAAACACACTACGACTACACGACAAATTAGATAAACTACTATACAAACAAACACACGACAATACACAAAATGCACGCAATACACACACACCCACACCCACCCCCTCACGTACAGACAAGCGCAAAAAGGACTTGACAGAGTCCTCGAGCGAGGACGAAGCCCCCCAACACAAAAAACCAGACCAAAAAACACTAAACACTACACACACAAACACACGCCCACACACCCCCCAACCATCCACCAGTACCCAACAAAAAACACAGAAACAGACCACAAACACGAAACAAAACACAGCAAATACACCAAAACAGACCACTAGCACACAACAAAAAATCCCCCCAGTAATCTTGCGTAAGCAAGAGCGCTGGACACAAAATTAACCAATTACTACACACAAAAAATAAATTACACTAAAGCCAAGCTCACGAAAGACGGGGTAGCCATCTACCCCGCTACACCTACAGACCACAGACACTTAACTAAAACACTCGCGGACAGAGGCGAGGAGTACCACACCTTCACCCTCAGCGAAGATAAAACGCTGAGGGTGGTGATACGTGGAATACCGGCGGGTGTTCCACCAAGTGAGGTCCAACTCGACCTTGCACGACAAGGGTTCCCCGGCGCAATAGTGCACCGCATGGCGAGCCGACAAGTCAAACAGGAAATGCCCCTGGTCCTAGTTCAGGCCCCACAGGACC
>NW_019416240.1:1104366-1146839 GCF_000390285.2 Anoplophora glabripennis
GTGGGGGTGGTTTACACGAACCAGGAAAAGGCCGAGGCTTTTGCCGACAGCCTGGAACTGCAGTGTAGACTGCCTCAGCTGCCCGACGAGGACGAGGAATTCGAAATAGTGGCTGAGAGCGCGGCCCGACGCGTCGACAGAGAGACAATGACATAATCCCTCCCGCAACCCCTGACGAACTAAGACTGACAATACGTTGACTTAAAAACAGAAAAGCCCCCGGAAACGACAATATACATATCACGACACTTAAACGACTACCACACAAGGGCCTCATGGCCCTACTAAACATAACAAACGCGACACTCAGACTAAGACACTTCCCTATCCGCTGGAACACAGCAAACTTAATCTTTATCCCAAAACCCAACAAAGACCACACCTTCCCATCCAACTACCGGCCCATTAGCCTGCTCCCGGCTATGAGCAAAGTGGTAGAAAAAATCATCATAACACGCCTAAAAACACACTCCCAAGAACTGCGAGTCATTCCAGACGAGCAGTTCGCCTTCCGACCCAATCACTCCACCGAACTCCAAATCCTTCGCCTTACCGAGCACATCACGGCGGCCTTCAACAGGGGGCAGTACACTGGTGCTGTCTTCCTGGACGTCGCAAAGGCCTTCGATACGGTTTGGCATGAAGGCCTACTGATGAAAATGCTCACTAACCAATATCCCATATCCTTTACCAAACTCATAAAATCCTACATACACCACCGAAAATTCCGCATACAAATCCAAGACTCCCTTTCCACTACCCGTCCCATGGAGGCCGGTGTCCCCCAGGGCACCGTCCTCTCCCCACACCTATACACCATTTACAACTCCGACATCCCACATCCCCCCAACACCAACATATACCTATACGCCGACGACCTGACCATCACTTCCCAATCCGTTAATCCTAGATATTCCGCCTCCCTCCTCCAAAACTCCCTAGACCAACTTGAACCAACTTGAAACCTGGTGCAACAGGTGGTAAGTCAAAATTAATCCCGACAAAAGTTCGGCTATCCTTTTTACCAAACGAAAAATGAACCTCGAACCAAAACCTCGACAGACTGACACTATTCCAGGAGCCCATCTCCTGGGAACGACAAACACAATACCTGGGCGTGACGATGGACCAGCGTCTCACGTGGAAACCGCACATCGTGGAGACGGTGGCGCGAGCGAAGACCACCAGGGCTAGGCTCTATCCCTTACTCAAAGGTGGAAACACCCTCAGTTTAAGGAATAAACGAACGCTTAACAAGGTGGTACTTCAACCGCAGCTAACCTACGCCTCCACGGCGTGGGGTCACGAGGCAAAAAGCCACTTAAAGTCACTACAGGCTGTGGAAAACATAGCCCTCCGCACGGCCACCGACGCGCCCTGGTACGTAAGAAACACTGACATATTACGACACTTACAATACACAAACGCTACACAGACAATAAGACAAAACGCGGAGAAACGGTTTGACGTAGCCGCTAGACATGACAATCCCCTCCTCAGGCAAGCCGTTGACTACGTACCCGACATGACCGACAAACACAAAAGACCTAGACACCAACTTTTTGACCCTGGGTGACCACCCCAGACATCCCCCCCCTGCCCGCTAACCTTTTCTGTTTCAGAAACCGCCAGGATCAAGAAACGAAGACAACAACACACACATACACACCCCCCATACCCTCTTTACCCCTTCCCTCCCGCGCTAGCCTAAGGGCCACCTTAGCAAAGCGCATCCCAGGTTGCATAGCCGCACTACCCTACCCAACCGTACCACACATAAACATGACACCACCACCGGGGGTTTACACAGACGAGCCAGCGAAACAAGAAGAGCGCCAGAAGAAAGGGCCCTAGCCGGCGGGGCCCAGCCAGGACAAAAGGAGGTCCCACAAAGTGCCTACACCGGCCGCATTTGCGGTCGGGGTGGACGACGGATGGGGCCCACCTACGAAGGCTGTCCAGGCCTACACGAGATGAGGCAGGATAAACAGGGATAATCCCCCTCGATCCCAAATCATTGAGGCCAATTTCTAGCCATAGAATAATGGCGCGGTTTCTGGATCAGTTCGTTATTTCACCCCAACATCAAGAAATTTCTCTAGGAAATGCTTTTCTAGGTTTCAAAGCAGTTTGAAGAGTTGGTGACTGGAAAAACACTGGAACTTATGACCCCATAACCACTGTAACGCCATAATCCGTACAACTTCAAGACTGCGTAACACTATTAATCGCCAGCATTCACTATCACGATTGTACAGTTAAGAAAGCACTACTCATTTTTTAGATTAAATACACAAAGGCGCAAATCTATATGTCCCAGATCATGGGTCTACAGAAGCTTCTATGCCCCAGATTAAGAGATTACGCACTTAAACAAGACGCATCCTCGCATATCCAGGGATATTGGGTTACGAGGTTATAGGCTTATGGGGGTTAGAGAAGTCTACCCACAGTCATATAATTTTGGATCCCTGGTGTATAAGACCTTTTGTCCCACAGAGTTTCAAGGTTACGAAGTATGCGGTTATGATACAATGAGATCATGAATATAAATGTTCTTCCAATAAAATCAGTTCTATATCTCGAAAATCGCTTTCTAGTCTTAATGTTATAGTCAAAACACAAACTGATCTGGATATTCTAACTGTTCAGTATTCGTCAAAAATAGTAATTTTAATATAATTAATTTTCGTCTTAGTTTAGTTTTAGCCCTATTTGCAATCAAAATAACCCGCTGTTCTGTTCGGTTTTTTATTATGTTTTGTTTAATATTGCGCAATACCGACTTGCGACTCGCACAGCTACATGGAGACAGAGAAGAATTTCGAGTCGTCCGCTGTTAACGCTTAAACGCTAGTTTCACGAGTGCCGCTAATACAACATACATTTGCCTTATTTAAATTTAAGTGTGCCGCAATTTTGTTTTGCCCTGTTCCCATTGCCGGACTGAAGACTGAGGGCCCTCTGCTACAGGGACGACCCAGGAAAATCTGAGGTAAGTCGCAAGTCCCGGTCAAAATTTACCTTAAAGATATGTTACGTACCCAGTTCTATTCAGCTGCAGTTATCAAAAGTAATTATAAAACACAAGAAGATTCACTAACTTTAGATTTACATTCAGCGGGTCAAAGTACTGTACACTGGTCTGATCTCTAGCCCAGACCACTTTTCTTTTGTGATGTGTAATCGACACGGAATTTACATAAAATTTCACAATTCGGAATACTTACCACAAGAGAATTGATAGTCTCTAGATATTTTTAGCCTTTTATGAACAAATATATTAAATTAGTAGGACATTAACCTTGTTTCACACCTAAAGAGTTTGTTGTTAGTATTGACAAAGTTAAAAATGCATTTACTCTCACAGATGACACAGAACACAGGTAAAATCCGAAGCTGTTGACGAGAAAATCTAAGCATCTATGATTTTAAAGCAGTTGCGCTACTTGCTCCATATTTTTGGAGTCAATTAATTATTACGAAACTTAGTTGATTTTTGAGTTTGATGGTTCCTAGGGAAGTGATATTACGAGTATAAGCAGGGCAGTATACATCTAGACTTCGCAGATCATTCCTTCATCTTGTCTTGGGAAAGGCTCCCCTTACCTTGCTTGTGGCATAATCGACATAAATAGCCAGCATAGATAGTGTGTTTTCTTAAGTGGTGACCTATCTTATTAGTACATTACTATGTTACTATAACCATAAGACCATAGGATAAATGCATAGACAATGTATGTGAACCAACACTTTTTAGACCATACCTATATGGACGATAATTCGCAGTCTATACAGACCATAGACTATTAAAATGGTTATTCTCCATAAAAGGCGTTCAAAACAAAATTCGTTAGATCGAGAACAAAACTACAAGATTTTGACTTTACAATTGAATATAAAAAAGGGAAATTAAATACAAACGCAGATGCATTATCCCGAATACAAATTAATCCCATAGATACAGAATCGATGCAAGTAAAATTTGACTGTCCAGAATTAGATCAAATTATACAAGACCTTGATAGAGAAACAGATGAAGTAGAGAAGTAGAGAGAATTGTTAATCCACCCGAAAATCTCGCTGATACCAGAGGAGAAAACCATCCCATAATACCATGCCAATTTTAGACGACATAAATTCAAAACCAAAACAGATAATTATAAAAACTGTTCTTATAACTCTACAAAGAACCAAATTTTTGAACACTGACAACAAACAGATAAACTATACGGAAATAACTAAAGAAAATAATGAAGAACAAATTGTTACACTTTTGGGAGAATACAACGAAACGTTTTATATATATTTTGACAAAGACAAAATTCACTAAGAATTTTGCAGATTATAGGAAATATATTTTAATAATAATGGACCCAAATTAGTCATATGTACTGATAAGAGAATATTTTTGAAAAGCCTCCTCTATCTAAGGCTCATGCCAGGGCTGGGGTTAAGGGTAAATCCATAACCGCTGAATCAATTTATTCACAAAACTGATCCCTAAAGACGAAGAGTGTCCATCTTTTGCACACTTGTGCAGTCTAATAAATTTTCGCTATGCTTTTCCCGATAGGCTTTTCACTAAGTTTTTCAAAAGCTTGTCTGGTTGGCTCTTGAATTTCCTTTGTCTTGTTGATAGAATCACAAGCGCTTGTGCCACTGTTGTCTTTCCAGTAGGTTTTTAATTTTGCTGATCACATACTGAGTAAATTGATGGAGTGACTGGTCTAACTGCATTCACTGTTCATTGAGATCTTCCTTTAGTTCTTTTGGAATGTTAGAATCTCAAATTGTAGACGCCGCGCCGTTTTATTTTCAACTTTATTAATTGCATTATTTTTTATTTTCTTACACACTAGTTCCTATAGCAAGTTTTCCAAATATATGAAATATTCAAATCAGCGGTTTCTGTATTTAAATTACCAGTAAAACCAGAATTGAACTGGACGTGTCATTAAAATAAAAATTAAACATGATTGTTTTCAAAATTTAATATATTCCTGGTGAAAATTATTACGGTATATTAATTTATTTTTCTGAAACGTAAAGGTTTCGGCAACGCAGTACCTGACCTTTTGTTTTGAGGGCCCGTTATTATTATTACGTCGACTCCCCTCGATATTAATTTCGGCTTCATTACGAACAAAGAAAAAATGCCCTTGCAATTACCCGCGTTTCTCCTAATAAGATTTCGCCGCCAACAGTCTCGTTATAAATCTTACCTTGAGGGTTCTCGTGTTATTAAAAATCAGATGGTCCTTGTTGCGGTGCAATAAAGCTCTCGAAGGCCCTATTCCATGAAAGCAAAGGGAATATATTTTATATTTTTAATAATCCTGTATTAACCTTCTAAATATAAATTATAGGTACACAAGGTTTATAGGGTGTTCCATGAAATTCACCCCAAACCTGATGTCTTCAAATTCAAACGAGATTTACGTTCGGTAAAATCGATATTTAGATATTTACAGTAAAAAATTAAGTAATTACCGCGAAAAAACATTAATTAAATAATTGTATTTTAAATTATATTTCCTATATAACCTCCCACTAACAATGAATACCAATTTCAAAATTTATTTTCTCTATAACTTAATTCAGTTTCAATTTCAGTTTTTTTCGTGTAAATGTAACCTAGAAGTGATTGTTGGCCAAAAAAAAGATTTCGAAAAACTTTTTTAACGAAAGTTGAGGAATAGAGGAGGAAAAATAATTTCAATATTGTCACAGCCTTTAAGGCTGGTAAATCTATGAAAACGCCACAAAAATCTCCGCTTGCGGTTTCCAATTTGCTTTTTCCGTTTTGCTGTTTCTGCCAACTAACAGTTTTTGGCTACCCTGTACAGGATGTTATTTCCCCTGAAATTTCCAAGAAGCTGTAAATTGCGCTAATTAACATACCCAGGAGTTGATTTAATCAAACTGTATCTTGTCTCTTTTGAACAACTGAGGTACATACGTAAATCAAAGCGAATCATTAATAGCAATAGAAAAAATACAATAAAAGGAAAGAATAAAATCAATAACAATAAGAAAAAAGAAAATCAAAGAGTACTTTCAGTAATAGCTTCACGTCAGTTTCTGATATTCCAAATCAGACCTTAATCTTTTCTTGATCAATCTAATTTTTTCCTTATTTCTTTTCCCTGTTCTCATTAGTGTCAAGAGAGGCTGATGGTTTCTAATTTTTCTACTCATATTGTTTTTGACTTGTGAACTGTTATTTAATTTTAATTTAACTGTGTATTATAATTAATAAATATGTATAATGGCATGAATAAATTGTAAAGAAAAGGGTACTATTGTATGATTTAATTAGACATTTTCTATTTTAGCTGACGCACAGATATCGTGGAAGAAATATTATTTTCTCTTGCACAACGCATAATGATGTTAAAGTATTTAAAGTTTCGTTACTATTATGTGGGACTGGAAGATATCGTCAAAATTAGATTAGCCGCAATCAAGAAAATTATCTCTATATAGGTAATTAGCCCTCAATTTTAATATATTTAAAAAATCAGTACTTAATAGAAGTTTCGATTTCTTTACATAAGACTAATCAACACGAATTTTGAGTCTCGGTTCTATATGTCAAATTTGGATTTGTTTTGTGCAACTAATAAAGGTAAAAACGGTCATTTTAGTTAAAGTTTGCTTTTGTATGAGTTAAAACGATGTCTTGAATTTAAAAAAAAATTAACCATTTTCTCTAACATTTATAGTGAATAATAATTAAACAAATTTCAGTCTCACATTTAAGTGTCTTTTATTCATAAATAATTAATAATGAACTAGAATTGTAAAAAAATTGAAAACAAAGTTCAAAAATGAATATTTTTCGTATTACCCACCGAAGAAGTGTTTTTGCAGTTAACACATGGCGTAGAACTGTCATAATCGGCCGCGCATCAAAGGCATGCGGATCATCAACATGAAATAAAGTGAATAATGATTATAAGTTTTATGTCATTGTATCATTCTGAAACACGTAAATTGCTTTACGCATCGTTGCTATCGGTTCCACAGTCTGGATTCTGGATGGGATCCGTTATAGATCTGAATCTGAAGAGAACGACCGTTCCATATCTACTGATGTAATATTTGCATAATTAAATAATCTACTTCCAAGCTAGCGCGACATGGTAATTTCCACTCAGGGTTGCATTTATTCCCGTAGGAATGAAATTTTTTATTATTTACTATATCAAATGGTTGGTTACATGCAATCAGTATGATTGAGATTAAATCAAATATAAATTGAGTGTTCTGGTTTTGGCCAGTTTTTTAATACGTGTATTGTGTACTATTTAATACTTATTACTTTACGTTTAATATTTATTTTAAACGTTTTTATAGATATACAAATACGTATATACCGAATTACATTTTGTTTACTCTTCCCTATGACCACATGCACATGAAATAACACGTGTTGAGTGCTTCGTTGGACAAAGAGTGACCCAAAATTTCGGCAGTTTCGTCGACCTCACGAATTCGATTCAAAAGTGGTATAAATAATAGCTTGTGGTGATACTTTAGACTAGACAAAATTTTAAGTTGAGCATAGTTTTTTTTGGAGATATGACAAATTGAGCCTGATAGTTGGCTTGTTCACGCCAAGATGAATTCAACATTCTCGGCACATTCGTTTATTGTGTTTAAGATTCTCAAATATGCAAAGTTTACCATTTCCTATGTAAAATCTTTCGTTCTTTATGAATCTACCATTAGATTTTACCAAACACTTTATTTTATTGAGATACTGCCGATTTTACAAAGAAAAAAACAGGATTTTTGCTGAAAATATTCAATTAATCGGTATTTTTATACTGGAGATAGATACTCTAAACCTTGTATCCGAAGGACTTTGAACTAGGATACTTTGGATGTAAGATTAATAATGATGAAAGAAAAAAATAATTGAGTAATCAAAGTGTATATTAGCAATTTTTTAAAATTGATTCTATTGCATGCATACAATTATGTTTCCTTACAGCTGTTAGGATAACATTAGATATTCTTTAAGAAAACATCATGTTCATCCACGCCAAGGCGAATTCGACATTCTCGGTGACCTCTTGCGTTATCTTAAAATTCTCAACAACTTACCATATCCTAAAAATTGAATGTATGTCCAACATGAAATTTCGCCTACATTAAACTGTCACCATAAGCTATCATTTAGATCACTTTTGAATTGAATTCTTGGGGTCGACGAAACGGGCGAAAAATAGAGTTTTTTTTTTTGGGTCACCCTGTACTACTGACAAAGCTGTGATGTTGACCTGAGTACATAATTTATTACTCCTTGCTTTTTTTTATTAATTTTATAAAAAAAAATAAAAAATCATACATTTAAACAAAGGTACCAGCTTAAATAGGTATTTTTAGAAAACATTACTTTCCTTTACTTTCATATAATTATTTTTTATTCGAAAGAACATTTCATTTTCCACCTGAATAGTTTTTATATATTAATAATGTTATATACCGGTAATATTGTTTGTTTTTTAGTTAGTCTAGTATGAATTGTTTGCTGTTTTTTAGCGCTAACTACGCTCGACATATTTACACAAAATTATACATCAAAAGACAACTAAAATCGTAATAGAAATCGTTCGATTACAGGGAAATTGACTAAACAGACAGTTAGGCAGCCCGCGTGGCAGACTGACTGCGCCAATGGCTATCGGACCGATTGTGATAGCTCTACGCATGAGACATGAGGTGTTCATTTTTTATCTTGATTTTAAATAAGAAGTTTAAAATAAACAGGCTTTATATAGACGAGCGGGTCACCCCTAAAAAAGGCATGAACTGACTAAATTTTGAAAACAAAAACCTACAGCTTGAAACTTTTTTTATTTTACAAAGTGTATTTTTCTGACATACTTTTACATATTTTTTTTATATTTTTCGGCGTGGTCAGTCAATTGTTATAAACAAAAAACATGTAAAAAAAATACTCGCTGAATGGCTTTGAAAACAGTTTTTTATTGTAAAATGGTCCAAAATAAACACTAAAAATAATTCCGAAATTGAAATTTTAATAAATATTTCGTTTAACAATAACTTTTTTGACATTTTTGTAAATTAAAAAAAAAAATCAGTATAAAAGATGCATTTTTTCTGGGGTTCAGGGCTATTCTACGAATTCGTAAATATGCCCATTGTTATTTTTTCGTCGAGCTACCCCCATTAAAAAAAAAAGAAGTTTCTACGATGAATAGAAGCCGGGATATTGCAAAATTTTACAGCGCGCATCAATTTGATCTTTGGATTTCACTTTTCTCGCGCGCGACTCGCTTGGACAAGCTTCGCCCACCACCACGCCGGACATTTTACTTAGCAAGTATCTTCTCTTTAAAGGGCTCGTGAGTCGTTAATTTTCCTCATTTTTCAATGCAATTCACGGGAAATCGTAGTTTACGTCGTAAACTTTAATTTGCGAAAAATTCAAGTCTGAATGTTTATAAATAATTGCGCTACGATTAAAAAAATCTTATCGTGGATCCTGTTGGTCGTAGAGGGTGCTTTTTAAAAAAAAAAAAGATTGTATTTTTTTGCCAGCTATCCATTAAATCTATTTTCGGTGAGGTAGCATAAATAGCAACAATTTTATTCAAATTGTTTATAAACGAAAAACGCACGGTTTTTTAATTCCCAATTTGAGAATGTTAATGTAATGTAATGATATTTTTTAATAGGTTGCTTAAGTACTTTAAGATTACAATGACGCTTTCATAATCATGTTTAGCTGAAAATTAACGCCTGTACAGAGACTTAAAGTTCATAACTTTTGGAGCCTCCGTCATAAACAAATTGAATTGTGCGAAAACTATTGCACCTACAGCGCCCACTTTTGGCACACTTTTAGTGTATGACAAAACCCTCAACTTGTCATAGGTTTTATAAAATTTTAACAATAAATGCGGTAGTTATAACAAATTAAAAATATGGGCACTTTTCTTGTTTTTTTTGCAATAACTTTATAGTTTATTAACCGATTTTAATTTAAGTCTCATTTTATAGATAATTTTATTCCTTACAAGCTGTCTGTGGTCACTTTTCGCTAAAATTGATGGTTTTCCCTGAAAAGTGAAAAAACTGTTTTCCTCACTTATTTGTTTAAATAGAAAAGTTAGCTAATACAATTTTTTGACTCACGAGATGAGAGATGTCTTGTATTAAGTTCCTTATTATTATTTTACAATAATCTCGCGGACAGGACTTTTTTCGAATAAAAATTTTATTTGCTTGGCTTATAAGTACACAACTGTAAAGTGAGAGCACAATGAACTACTTGCCGTTTTTTTTTTCAGTGTTGCTACCTCTTGCCAACCGAAAACTCATTTATCAACAAAAGCAAACTTTATAAGTAAAAGATGAAAATTCTGGTTATTTTCTATGTATTTTCTTTCAACATTGTATTAAAACAGAAACTCAAAAAAATTTTTGTTTGTTTGTAATTAAATAAAATGATACAAACTTTACGTGACTGGCCATAAATATTTGACCCGAAATAAATACGCGGCATAATGATCTAGTTTCTGGAGTGAGCTGGTTAGAATTACACCGCTAATTTTCCTATAAATAATATACGTCATACCTTAAACGTCCCGCCAGTGGGGAAAACCAAATATCTCTTATTCCGGTGCAACGAATTTCCACTGGGTACCATTCCCAACAGCCCAAACGATATTATTAGAGGAATGACGTCCTGTAATTCAAAAGGAATTAAATTTCGACTCCGTTCACTTCATATTTGATATTTTAACATACCATGCTGCGGAGTAACGACGTTACACTTACATTCCACGGAATTGCAGTTCGTCTCTTCTCAGGCCCGAATTACCGCTTTGACTGGCGGTGTCAAGCCAACTCAAATATTTAGTTTTACACTTAGACTCCAGACCCGGCTAAAACAAATATTAACTTTAAGTTGTGATAATAGGATGAGCGAGCATAAAATTTTGTAATGTTTTCATTGCTTTTCGAAGCCGCAGGCGGATAGGGTAACGACATTTGGGAATATGAAAATTGGCGTATTGATTTCATATACGGTTTTACAAGTTATATCAGGAATAATAAAAAAAATAAAATTTTAAGACACACAGACAAAAGCGTGCTTACATTTAAACACTGCAACGGATAAAAAATCGTCAAAAGAGTAAAATATGACACTTAAAAGAATTTTCTTCATCTTCAAAAGGAAAATATAATAACTAGCAAGTTATTATAAAATTTTGGTCCATAACAATTAACTAAGTTTCAACTTTTAATTACTGGAATGTCGTCTAAATAGATGTTGTCAAACTTTTAAAATTTCACGCATCTTTCCAAAGTTTTCTATCCAGGCTCCGCAGACGTCGGAGTTGCCGCCAAAATCGTCCCAAATGTCCTTATGACGAGGCAACAGCCAACTTTGACTATCTTAACTTAAGAGACGACCACTACATCGAGATGCAGTTTTTTCGAGCCCCAAGTTTCCTGTCTCTAAACCGGACCATTCAGCAGACGGACTCCAGTTTATGAACGTCCAAACGTCAACTCTGTTTTTTTGCAATTTATTAACCAGGAACGGTAACTTGGCCAGAGAGTGTACTCGACTAAATTTTCGCATTTTCCATAAAAATAAATTACACAGCCCCACAAAAACAGTGGCAAGTCCGAAAGACAAGACCATGGTATCCATATGGTTTTGAGGTCGCTGAATCCGGTGTCCGTTTAACACGGTTAGCTCTGGTTTAGGGTCAGTTCAAGGTCAAATATAGAAAATCAATTGCCAACAAACTAAACCTACGTATCTATACATTTTTGGCTCGCTGAATCCGAATCCGGTGCCCGTTTAACTCGATCACATCTGGTTTAAGTTTAGTTCAAGATCAAATGTAGAGAATCAATTGCCAACAAAGTAAACCAATACACTTATACGTTTCTGGGGTTACTAAAACCGAATCCGATGTCAGTTTTATCCGATTAGCTCTGGGTTAAGATCAGTTCAAGGTCAAATGTAGAAAATCAATTGCCAACAAAGTATAATTACATATCTACAGGGTGATTCATTAACAATGGGAAAGTCGAAAGCTGAAGATACTACACGTGAAATGGTGGCCATTGGCGCAAACATGCCTTATCCGAAAGTTAATAGTTTCGAAAATACAGGGTGATGAAAGTTAAAATTTTAAATCGTTTTTTTGCGATTATTCTGAAAATATGTAGGTTAGGAACTTGAAAATTTGTGAAGTTATATTTTTTTAGGCGACGAATTAGATGCGTGTTGTAATTTTAGCATTGCTCATAGAGGGCGCCACTTACGGCCAATTTTACCGAAAATTTAGTTAATAACTTTTTATCCTGTATCATGAAACTTGATTCAAAACTTGAAAGAGCTATCATTTTTCCATTAATTATGTACTCTTGTTTCATATCGGTATCTCGATCCGTTTTCGAGAAAAATTTTAACGAACACTATGTTTTGATAATATGAGAAATTAAAAGTGAAACAAACCAAGTGTTTCTTCGTGTTATTACAACAATTAACAATAAAACAAATAAAATACGTATTTATGATTTAAAGAAATTGTTCGAAGAATCTACCGTTGACACTGATACACTTTACACGTTTTCTGAGAGATCTTCGAGTTTGAAACAACATATTGGGATTGCGTTTGATTTCATTGGCAGCAATTTGTATTCTGTTCCACAACTCTTCACGCGAACCAATAGATTATTTGTAAACTATATCTTTCATTCGAGACCAAATAGAAAAATCAAGTGGATTGAAGTCCGGACTTCTGAATGGCCAAGCAAAAATGTTTAGATGGCCAATCCAGCGATTTGAAAAAACTGCATCTAAATATGCACGCACTGGCCAAGAAAAATGCGGTGGAGCTCCGTCGTGCATGAACCACATGCCTCTTCTTAAATAAAGTGGAACTTCTTCAAGCCGTGGAAGCATTTTTACTTGGCTACTCAGAAGTCCAGACTTCAATCCTCTTCATTTATCTATTTGGAAGAATCTATTGGTTCGTGTGAAGAGTTGTGGCAAAGAATACAAATCGCTGCCAACGAAGTCAAACGCAATCCCAATATGTTGTTTCAAACTCGAAGATCTCTCAGAAAACGTTATGTAAAATGTGTAAATGTCAACGGTGGATTCTTCGAACACTGACTTTAAATCATTATTACTATTTCATTTGTTTTATTGTTAATTGTTGTAATAACACGAAGAAACACTTGGTTTGTTTCGCTTTTAATTTTTCGTATTATCAAAACATAAGTGTTCGTTAAATCGATTTTTCTCGAAAATGGATCGATATACCGAAATGAAACAAGAATACATAATTAATGGAAAAATGATTGCTTTTTCAGGTTTTGAACCAAGTTTCATGTTAGACATACAGGGTATAAAGTTATTAACTAAATTTTCGATAAAATTGGTCGTAAGTTGCTCTATGAGCAATGCTGAAATTACAACACGCATCTTATTCGTCGCCTAAAAAAATATAGTTTCACAAATTTTCAAGTTCCTAACCTACATATTTTCAGAGTAATCGCAAAAAACGATTTAAAATTTTAACTTTCAACACCCTGTATTTCCAAAACTATCAACTTTCGGATAAGGTATGTTTGCGCCATTGGTCACCATTTCACATGTAGTATATTCAGCTTTCGATTTTCCCATTGTTAATGAATCAGCCTGTATATGTTTTTGGGATCGCTGTATCCAAATCCGGTGTCCATTTGACCCTATAAGATCTGGGTTAAGGTCAGTTCAATATCAAATGTAGTGAATCAATTGCCAACAAACTAAACCTACATATCCATCCGTTTTTAATGTTGCTGAATCCGAATCCGGCGTTCGTTATGCCCGACCAGGTCTGGGTTAAGATAAGTTCAAGGTCAAATATAGAAAATCAATTGCCAACAAAGTAAACCAATATGTCTATACGTTGGGGTCATTGAATGCGAATTTGGGGTCTATTTGACCCGATCAGGTATGCTAAATATTCTCAAGTTCTAAACTCAGAGTCACAAATAAGATTAAAAAAAGGAAACGTAACTATGAGTCCGTGACTCTCGAGTTAATTGTTCTAGTATTAATAAGCCTAATTAAGTAAGCTTTAAATCCGTGTGTCCGTTAATGCTTCATATACATTAATTTACACAGTCAGTCCGTGTCGTCTGAGATTCTTGAGAACAGATTTTCAAGAGGAGGTTTTTTGCCTTGATAAATCACATGAAATCACTATATCCCCCTATTATGGTATCGAGACTGCTACTCATGATTGTGGTGTCGAACTATTTTGCTGTCAAAATATTTGCGAAGTGGATTTATTTTAAGTTTTCTCGACTTTGATGGCAAATCTCGTTTTAACGACCAGCAGTAATCGGCTAACATATTTATATCCGATCTACCTTGGTACCGACACTCCATAATATATTGCTGAAATATATCTCCCCGCTCCTCACCGTAGTCAACCAAATTTTCTGGGAAATAATCCAAATGAGAATGTAAAAAATGTAATTTGAGATGGTACGGCTGCATACACATTTGTATTATGCAGTAGAACAGCTTTCTTGCTTTTCTTTGACGAATCAATGGACAGTCCACTCTACTGGTTAGGTTTATAACATCCATGTTTGAAGTGATTCATCCAACAATATTATTGTAATAACCCAAGGAAAATTCTTCATCGATAGAAAAATATTCCTTATTTCTGTACTGATAGTAAAAGCTTTCACTTTTCCGGCTTGTTTAGTATTTTTTTACCATGATATTAGGAACTCTGCTCCATTCTCTGAAAAGCCCAAATATCGAACATCATTTACTTTTTTTTTGTGGTATTGTACCTGTCTTTTTCACAACGTGATATGGAATATATTCGTCATCACTAGTATCACTAGCAATATCAGTGATAGTTTTATTGCCACCCAAATTTCCTCCTTCTTTAATATCTTGATGAAACCTTTCTCTCTGCTCAAACCCAATCAAATATTTCACTTAGGTTTAAAACCAAAAAAATTGTATAAGCATCTTTCGTATGTTGATTGATACTTTTCTATTAGAAAGTATTTAATAAACCTGATCGGTTCAAACGGACATCAGATTCGGATTCAACGACCCCAAAAACGTATAGTTTAGTAGTTTACTTTGTTGGCAATTAATTTTCTACATTTGACCTTGGACTGACCTTAAACTAAGAGCTAATCGCGTCAAACGGATACCGGATTCGGATTCGGCGACCCCAAAAACGTATAGATACATAGGTTTAGTTTGTTGACAATTGATTTTCTACATTTGACCTTGAATTTACCTTAAACCAGAGCTAATCGTGTCAAACGGATACCGGATTCGGATTCAGCGACCCCAAAACCATATGGATACCATGGTCTTGTCTTTCGGACCCGCCACTTTTTTTTGTGGGGCTGTGTTATTTGCAGTGTTTAAGCATCATATTTACATTTTAATGTTAATGTAACAAAAAGTTATAATTAAATCTCTCAACGTTTTAAAAATTACATATCCAGTTATAATTTTTCTATATAAATCCAAAACGAACACAACGCTCCCAAATTAGCCTTGACGCTGCCAATCACAAAAATTAAGCTCTCACGCAGCCAAGTACACAAGAAGGTCCTAAAGCTTACCGTACAGACGCTCTAAGGAAGCCATACAACCTTTAGTGTTCTACTCCGTGAATACAGACAGTGATCTTCAAACACTAGGGTACATATACAGGGTTCAGTCGAAAACATGTTGCACCAAAACATTTCTAAATCATAAAAAAAATCGCACGTTTAAAAAAGTGAAGTACATAGTACGTTTTAGCTCGTAACAGACAAACATATATAGCGTGGAACATGAACCCGGAGCGGATCGAACTCTCGATGGAGGAAAAAATAAATTTCAGCTTCCTGTGTTGGCGACCTGTAAGCCTCACGTCAAGCAAGAAGTAAATGAGATCCTGGAGATCCCCTCACCGGTGATCAGGTGTCAAACGTCATAATATTGAAGATGGAACTGGACCCAGGTCAAAATGATGAGCCCATTTTCTAATCCGTTAAATATGCAAATGGGAAATAATGGTAGGTTAACTTCACCGCAAGCTAGCCCGAACATCCAAAATCCGCAACGCGGCGCCCAACGTGGGGCTATATTGCCAAATGAGCAATTAACCTACGAAAACCCACGACACTAGTAATTGCCATTATGTTCCATTCAATAAATTTGTACTTCGTGTCTTGTTGAAACTCCAATCCTGTCATTACCCTCAGAACACGTCTTTCTAGACTGTCAGAGAAAACTCTTTCTTGTTCATGCATAAAGATCGTAGTTAACTTTCGGAGTGGTGCTGGTTGCCAAAAACGCCGTCATTGGGAATGCAAAGGCTCCTAATTGTGACTCAAGAACTAGCTTGTCAGTGCCAGCCCAGGAGCACAGTGGGTTATAACAAATTTGTAAGATGAGTTAAATATACTCTAGGAATACTAACTAATACGGGGTTCTAAATTCAACAGAATTTTGAGATAATAATACTAGAAAGGCAAGACATAAGAAAGGAACTCCTAAAGTGTTGTAAATCTCCTTTAATATATGAATCCACACATTTTTTCACTAGATGTGGTGATAGTTGAACTGGAGTTAAGAAAGAACACTAAAAAGCAAAAATTCACTCCAATTAATTGTCAAGCAGCGATAAATACAGGGTGTCTCATAATTGGCTGCCAACCCTGAACAGGCCGATTCTATGATCAAAACTAAGTAAAAAAGTTCATATGAACATGGGTCCGGAAATGCTTCCTAAGGGCACAGGGACCCATTGAAGAGGGAGGAATGGAAATCATTTTTTTGCAATATCTCTCAATCGCGTTGTGATAAATGAATGAAATTTGGTATACACAGCTAAATTTTGATGAGCAATTTGATGGACTAATCCATTTATTTCCACAAGGTCCATTGGGGTGGGTACGGTGGGGCCCTTGGTACTTTGCGTGTGTAACTTTTTCATCTTTGACTTTTTAACAAATTGGACAGCAAATTCCATTTTCCCGAACTGTTTTACGTTAAAAAGGTACTCTTGTTTCAAATCGTTATCTTTAACGGTTTCTGAGAAAATCGCTCTTGAATTAATCCCACTTTGGTCAATTTCATAGTAATTTAAACAAAAAAAAATTTTTTGTTTAAATTTAATCTAATTTTAATAAAAAAATAATAATAAAAAATTCAATTAAATAAAAATTAATCCTTTAAATGGAAAAGAGAGGAAAGGAAAATTATTATTATTTTTTTTGTTTTATACCCTGTATAATCAGTTCATACCAGATCAAATCTAGGCTAGCACGGAGTTGTTCGATTACTTTCATAAAGCTCGGAAGTAAAAATAATGTGAATTTTGGGTAATAGGACTGATGCTCTTTTCATATTTAGCTTTAAAAAAATCTTAATTAATAATGACTAAAATTTCCATATTTGACAATATATCTAAATGAATCTGAATAATATATGGAGAAGCAGTTGCCATAGCTGTGGAACCTAATTCTAAGAAGCCCTTATACAATACATTTATTTATTCCCGATGATTTTGGCTACAATTATTGTTGAGGAATATATACACTTTTGTAAAAAAAATATTCGGAACAAACTTGGGAAATATTCTCGGGTACGAACGAAGTATATGGAATCTCTTAGGCTAGTTAGTTAGATGAACTCTAAGATCATTAAAGTCCACTATATAGAAGGATGATTATTACTCCAGAAATGTGATAATTTAATGAATGAATCAGAATAGATTTACAAATTATCACTTACATTTATATGTCATTCACTCATGTCAGTGTACTTATCACATATAATGAACTGAAATAATATTTTATTTAATTCAGTCAGCTGATTGATACATCCAATAGGAAGCTGCGACGCGTAATTATACCCATCAACCTTCTCGAATAGTTTTCAGTCGACTGCAGTTCAACTGGTTTCTATCCTATATTCACATTTCCAAATACCGCTGTTCAGAATTAGACTCTAAAAATTCAATCTTGACTAGAAATCCTATGGTTTATCTGGCTGTTACCAATCTGCAACTTTGAACAACTTCAAACACCGCTATTCTACCTTAAACTCCAACAGTCTAATCCTTAAACTCCTATAGTTCAGCTGGCTTCTACGTTGGCCCTATCCATTCTTCCTAAAGCCTCAATAATAGCTCTACCAAAAAAGTACTGTATCAGAGACATGATTACATAGATCTTGTATATATTTTGATGCTGATGATGATGTTCACAACGGTGGTCATGGTTACCGTCACGCAACAGTGACATACGAAGTGTAAATAACGATTATGCACTATGCAGTTCATTTCTTATCAAACGTAATTTGTTTACTTATGGTGTAACATTTTGTTACGTGTGTATTGTTTGTTGTATCATTTTAAAAAATTTAAATTAGATATCTATTGAAAAATCAATGGTTCGAGAAATGCTAAATTTTAATGAAAAAGTAATTGAAAAGTTTATTTCGGACAAAAGCAGAAGAATTGACTTTCACTACTGTAACAAAAGCCGGGACGCGTGGTAGTTTATTTGTTAGTTCTCGCAACGGATGACAGACCCACCAAAAAAAAGTTGAAAACACCAGAGACTAGACCCACCTATCCTTATGTATTTTGACGCGCTGAAACCGAATCCGGAGTTGCTCCATCACCCTCCAGTTTTTTTTAAATCGCGAAAAACTACCCCAAAAAAACGGAAAATCTTCAAATTTCGCGATTTAAAAAAAACTGGAGGGTGATGGAGCAATTTTGACTCCGGATTCGGTTTCAGCGCGTCAAAATACATAAGAATAGGTGGGTCTAGTCTCTGGTATTTTCAAGTTTTTGTGGGTCTGTGTAATTATCGAAAGGTTAAGGGTTTTCAGTAGGTTTAGCGTCGCCATAAAGTCGTAGAGAGACTAGTGCCTTTTATCAACGGGAGTAATAAATTTACAAAGCCGTCCTTCGGAGAAGGCCTCATGAACTTTAGCAATGATTTGGATCAAGTAGACTTCGATCGTCGGGGCCATGTGTTAGGCATCTTGTATCGACTAACTGCGTCTGTTCAGCCCATGGTAAAGGGAAAAATCGATATTTCTAATAACGCGCGAAATACATTCGAAAATACGTAGGAATTCCAAGATATTTAAATAAGTTGTTAGAATGTTGTGAGGAAAATAATAATAGATCAAATAGCTGGTTTTTAAGCGGATTTTCCAAGCTATAAGAATAGATTAAATGAGATTGACTAATCCGTCCCGTGTTGCAATACGGAGTCACAAGAGAAAGATGTAGGGTTACTTGTAAGATCAGTTTTGTCTCAAAATTATCCATACTATTGTAAATTCAGTCAATTAGGTATTAACATGGTATAGTTAAGCTATTTCAACCCCCGATATTCAGGGAGCCCACTAATAGGATAAGAACATAAACTTCTGGACCCAAGATGGGCGTGTCGAAGCGAAGTGTCGAGTTTAAGAGACATCTGCGAAAAAAAGACAGTTTCTCCTTGGATTCCACACTGGGCAGTTTTATTAATTTTAGAGTCTCGGGTTAATTTAATAATAGATAAAGTATTTCCAAATTTTGCCATGAATTCGCGTTGGGTTCCCTGAATCTCGGATTGCGTAGTCGCGTGTAAATTAATCAATAATATTTGTTCGAATCCGCTATGTCTTCGTTATTCTGTTTGTGTATTTTTTTATTATTATTAAAATCTTTCCTGGAAAGTTTTGGTGTTTTCTTGTTCTTCCAACTTAAGTGCCACCCTATACAATCAACCCCTGGATTAAATTCTACATGAGCGACGTACGGTAAGTGCCTGGAATTAATTCTCTGAACGTACAACATTTCTAAGTTCCCACGTATTAATTAAAGTGTAGATAATGGTAGATAGATAAACAAAGAAATAACCCCTAAGGTTTACACTACAGAAAATAATGTTGAGTACAATTTTTCCTATATTTCAATAGTTCTTAAAATAAGATTGCCCAATTGTATTTGATTTTCTTTTTCAATACTTTGTACCTAAATCCACGCTCCCTGGTATGGAAGACAGAAACCGGCGCTACATCAAAGGGTTGAAAACCACCGACAGACCAGGGTTCCACTTACCCTTTAAGTCACATATTTTTCTATTCAATATTTTTCCTTGAATTCTGTTACCGTGAGTTTTTGGGGTCGCTGATTACGAATCTAAGGTCCGAATCCGAAAATTCCCGAATAAAAGAAAGCGGATGTAAAAACCGGAGAACCAATCAAAATTTGAAGATTATGCCTGAACCCATTGTCACGGATTGAAAAGTACCATAGAAATTGGTATTTACCACCCAAAGAAATGCATTATGAATGTTTATAAAAAATTGAGTCATTTGAGTAAAAATTGGCAAATATCTAAAAATGAGAAACAACAAATATAAAATCGATTCAACATCAAAAATGAACGAAAACTATATAATCATGACTGGTGCAGAACATTTTTTGTAGGGCTGTGTTCATCAGGAATAGGTACACACTATACATCACGATTATTCCAGATTTTTCTCTATTTTCTGATTGAGGATACTGCAATTATTTTTTTTAATTCTTTGAAATGTTTAAGTTTTGTAACTTCGTCCTTACACTATAAAAAAATGTCACTCAAATTTCACTGAATTTTACTCAATAATGTATCAATATCTGTCCACACCCGATTGAGTGAAATTTTCACTCTATTAGTAAGAGTACAACTGAATGAAACTTATTGCATTAGAAATAAGTGAGTTTTACTTAAATCCGAGTTACTGCTAACATCAATTGAGCGACTTTTGACTATTCTGAATATATAAAACCAATTTAGAGTTGACTTTTTCTCTAATATGGTTTAAATTTAACTATTATTGATTAATTTTTTACTCTGACTTGGTTTTTAATTAACTAAATATTGAGTGCAAGGCTAAGGCCTAGCGATCACGCTTTTCTGGAGCATCTAATATCTCCTCTCTCAGTGGTCGAGATTACAGAAGCAGTATGTAAATGGTGCCATCTTCAAGGCGCCATTTCAATTACTCGAAATTAATATACATTTCAACTCATTCAGTAATTAGGACATTTATTCTGATTTACGTACAGTGCCGGTCCTTTGAAAGTGGACGACTCATAAGCAAATTGTCTATAATTGACCTTTGTGAAGCTGACTTGAAAATGTGAGGTTCAAATCGGCTGTCATTATGTCAAATTTAATGTGTGTCTATCATACTAGTTCTAGTGAGCAACAAAAATCCAAATTAGGTAGCAAATAATTTTTCCAATACTGAAATATATTATACTTTCTAACGGCCATTCATTCGCCGTCAACGAGATCTAAAAATGAAACACTTTTTGTCGTCAAAAAACGCGATTCGTAAAGTTAGTATTTTGTCCAAGCACCATTTTTGTCTATAACACTGCAATCTACATGGCATTGATAAAATTAATGTTCTTGTTATAATCCTCAGTGATGTTATTCCATGCGTTTTCAATTGCATCTCAAAATTCTTCGACGTTAACCGGACGGAAGTTTTTGTCGTACATTTTTTTAACCATATATCCCTAGGACTTTGAGGGCCAAGGTAAAACATCGATGTTGTTATCGATGAACCATTCTGACGCAACTCTTGAGATGTGAATTGCACAATTATCCTGCTTGAAAGTGAAATTCTGAGGATACAGCATGGTCACAACAAACATCAGGACTTTGGCAGCTTATCCAAGCCCAAACGTTAATGGAGAATTTATCGCTGCGCTGTGTGGATTTCACATAAGGCTCCGAATACCTTATAATCTCTGGTGGGTAGACACGGACAAAAGCATCGGAGCAAGACTGAAAACTTTTTTCGTCCGAAAATATAATATTCTCCCAGAAGTTGTCTGGGCTGTCTACAAATTGTTTTGCAAACTCTAACCTCTGTTCTTTATACTGGGGAGTCAAAGCAACTGTATTTGCAGCCACATAATTCTTCAGCTCCGAATCTTTCACCCGCTTTCTTGCAGTTCGCACAGATCCAGGAAAATTCGTCTCAAAGGAAGCCGCTACTGCCATGTCAAGGATTTATTCTTAGGTGGTGCTTACTTTTCGACGTCCACATCCGTGAACATAACGTACGTGACCCTCCGCAATCCATCTTTCTTTGAGTTTAAATATGCTGTTCTTGCATACATGCAGATCATCCGCAATGACCAATCATTCTGAATTAAAGTTATAGCTCTCACTTTCTCTGGTTCTGTTAAACGCGGTATTTTGAATTACCAAGCAAATTACTAATGATACTGACATAAAAACTTGTCATAATAAGAAGTAGACCACATCACATTAGAAAAATAAATCGTCCACATTCAAAGGGCCGGCAGTGTACAAGTGCACCAACCACGAGTTTACGTGAAGAATTTATTTAAGGAGTACCTATATTTGAGTGAAAGTATTTAGCTCTAGTTTAAATAAAATCATAAATGAGTAAAATGATCAAAATGCCCAACATTGAGTGAAAATTTAATGTATTCAATCATTTCAGTCAATGGATTCACTCCGAATCTTTATTGCTTTCATTCACACCGATTTTTTTACAATGTTACAATGTATGATCGGATAAATCTTAATTTATCATTATTGCTTAAACGGAATACAGTTATGGAATTAATATTCATAAGAATTCTCCTACACAGAAAGGTAACTAAAATACCACCGACTATGTAACATCTTTACCGTCACTATTTTGGTTTCTATTTAATGCTCCCCGTTTTGTTGCAAGCTGCAGCCCTCAGGGAAATTTAAGGACGACAAATATCTGTTTTAATGTCTGTAATGAACCCGCGGACGTTCCCGCTTTTACTGTCCTCATATTTCTGCCAATTAAAAACATTAAATTTTTACGCCGACGCATAAAATTTTATAATAGCCGGAATAAATTCAAGGTGCTAGTTTTATTATCAAATCCAAAGGGAGATTACCGTAAATGGGCGCGATTATTTTAATTGGACTGGAACGGTTCGGCTCTGCCCTTAAGCCTTGACACGCCACCGACTGGCTGCTAAATGTCCCTTCCTGCTGCCTCCTGCTCTTCCAAGCCGACATTTCCCGCAATGGCGACCGGATATCAAGGGAAATTTACCGGGAAGGGTTATTTGGACGCCGCGACATGATATATTGTTCGTGGTCGTGGTACAAGTGGCTATTAAACGGGGATAATTAGAATTAATTGGAAAAAAAATTGCAGCAATTTTATTGGACCAAGCGGAATTGCACACAGGGAAGTATAACACTGTCGTATCGTTGGAAATCGTTGATGCTACGTAGATAGGATTAAAACCAATGTTTGTTTTAGTAAATTTAAACTGAAACATGTTTGCCATGCATAGTCCTTTTCCATTGTAGCATCATTTGTACGTTTCTCATGCGAACCAATCGCCATGAATTGAAGTTGTGGACTTTTTCCTGTGTTTTAACTGATCGCTTATCCACGAAATATATATTTCAAAACAATTTTGAGATAGTAATATGAAAAGAGAAGTACAAAGGAAGGGGCCTCCTTTTAAAGCCAGTCTAAACTGGTATATAGACAATTTGGAAACAAAGACGTGAATTGGAACTGGGATTAAAATCCCTTTAATATAGAGTCAATTTAGTGTCAAGTCTTCCAGGCATAAGTGATAACTGTTGAATCTGCGCAACAGAATTAATATGGAGGACCGTTAAAAATGAGAGAATTGTTAAATACCCCAATAGTCAAGCAGCGCTAAACACAATCAACTCATGCCAGATCAAATCCTAGTAACGAGGTGTCCAAATTTTCAAACGCATCAACAGACGTTTAAGAAGACCGTCGAAGGAGTTGATATCGAACCTTATAAACCAAAATTTAGAAAAATTAAGATAACAATAAGACCACTAACTAGGCATCAGAATTATGAAGCCCAATTCTAAGATATTCCATATACTTCATTCATTCTAAATGATTTCCTCCGTAGAATAAAATTGTTCCGATACTGTTGCAAAACTGACGCAAATGAGAGAAACCTTAGGGAAAGTATGTCGATTTTCACCCATAATTATATAAACCCATTAGACTACAGTTAGTGGAGGAATCCACGTTCTGAAAACAGAAATGGATTTGGCAGTGAATACCATATCCGCTGTCAGTATTGCAAGAATTCTTTCAAGCCGCTGTCAAAGAATGGATGTTTTCCTTAATCATCGCAATAATCAGTGTGGAGCCTAATTTGCACGGTGACAGCTTTTATGATATACAGAGTGGTTCACAACTTATCGTAAAAATTTTTTTGTAAAATCCTTATAGTTTCCGAGAAAGAAATTATTGAAGTTGTAGTATTTACAGCCCTTACATCGCTGTAGTTTCTAACGTCATTTGTGTTGTGCGCTGTACACAATGCGCTCTCTACCCGTGTGGCCCCAGGTGATTCCGAATAGTGTTTACATTAGTTTTTCAAATGTCAAAAATGGCTTACGTGTATAGCAACTCGGAATTGTTGGAGATTGTTTTAATATATGGTGAAGTAAGACAACATTTGTGTTATGGTGA
This sequence comes from Anoplophora glabripennis, assembly GCF_000390285.2. NCBI lineage: Eukaryota > Metazoa > Arthropoda > Insecta > Coleoptera > Cerambycidae > Anoplophora > Anoplophora glabripennis. Next base: position 1,128,962 of record NW_019416240.1, read on the forward strand.
AGCAAGACAACATTTATGTTAGTTCTAGAAACTGAGTAAGACAGGCCCAAATGTGTTTACGCGTCGGTGGAACAAATTTTGAACAGTTGTTGTAACACCATTTATGGCAAATTATTTTATTAATTAAAACCACAAAAGCAGTTAAATTTGCTGATATAAAATAGGTGTTATAACATTTTATTTATTTCTTTCCTTGGGAAAGAAATTCCCTTAATTTTTTGTCCGTTCATGCTGCAGGCTTTGCCTTGTGCCAGGTCAGGTTTTACAGTGAAGGAGTTGCCAAAGATGTGCCGTTTTCGATTTTTTTGACAAAATTGTATTTGTAAGAGTCCCCTGTACATTCAATTTTTTTTTAACAAGATCTGAATCACAGTGATTATAGCGACTGCTTCACTATTGCGACACCGCTCTTACAGTACTTATTTCATATGACTAGATAGTTGAAGGCATTCTTGCAACAGTGAATGGAACTATCGTAGTGACAGTGTCATGACGTGTAAGCATGGCGACTCTCACAATATCGGTCATATAGTACCACTACGTCAAGTAGGCGTCACTTCATGACAGTATTATCACCGTATAAATGAGACTTAATTGTGACATTGCAATAAAATTTCAGGGCTAATTTCTCTAGTCGAAACAAGCAAAACTAAGAGGAATTTATTTTTTCCTAAATCGGCTTAAATGATTGGACGTGAAACACAATTCTTAATCAATTCCTTTTGATTTGATCATTGATGATATTTCTAATACAGTTCCACTGGAAGGAAAAATTTGATGTCGCAAGGAATCTTTTGTATAAACCATTTTCAAATAAAACTTTTAAACATTTAGCTGTATATAACAATATAGAGGTTGATTTTGACTACCAAAATAATGAATATCGCACACAACTTATGGAAATTGCTCTTTCGGTGAAATTCCTTGAAATTTGATAGGTTGTCCTTTTTTATTACTGATATTCATGGACACCAAGCTTCAAATACCCATTTGGAGGCTGTAAGGCCCACAAAAGGGTAAAAAACAGTGAAAAATTGATTCACTTTCAAATATAATTTTTTGACGTAATGTAGCAAATAATATAACTTTTTTGACATATAAAGTAACTTGTTTAACAATGATTAGCATATGTTTGATAGAAATCTGTGAAATGCTCTCACAAATAAAGAATAACGACAACCGCTTAGATTAGAGTAACCCGATGTGCACCACGAGGAGATTGTCAAGTCGGATTTTGCACATCATTTTGCCTTGAAAAGAGCAGTTTGTTTGTGTAAATGCGCGGGTCTCTGTGCGTGTGTATTTTCAATAAATACACAAAATACCATACAATTTTTTTTAATGCACACGAACTTTTGAAAAAAAAAATGGTTATCTTAATATTAACGATTTTTATTTATATTGTTTATGTTACTTCTTACATTTATATACATATCTTCTATTTATATTTTAGTAATATTTTAAATTTAATCTGTATATTATTGTTTCAGTACGAATATTATTTTACTTTATCTCATATAGGTGATGAATTTTACTGAAATATTATGGGATTAAAATGTTATTTTGATCAAAAAAGTATTGACGATTTTTACTTATGCTAAGCATAATGTCAATATAAATGAGAGATTTATATAGTTTTCTTAACCTTAAATCGAGAATCATTAAGATTTACTTGTGTAAGTTGATGACCTGCATCATTAACATTATTTAGCAAATCTGGATATCTAATATTGATTATCAGTAATAAAAAAGGGAGAACATATAAATTTTACAGGAAATTTCACCGAAAGACCAATTTCCATAAAAAACCTGAAAAAATAGTAGAAAGTCGAGGCCTGTGCAGAAGAAAAAGGAAAATTATTACCAAGTATTTGTTGTAGTTATAATAAATGAGGACAAATGAGGAATTGTAGTATTATTCTCATTATTTTAGGGGTCTCATTTTCCTTGCCTTATCTCAAAGACATGAATAGACATAAAAATTAAAATAGTTTGTAACCTATTTCTATACTTGTAGTGGACACAACAAATTCCAAAAGTAGTGGAACAGATTTCACACAGTATCCTCTGGCGAATTGCTGCTGTGAACGTTTCCACTGCGTTTTACAGGGGCACACACTCGTACGGGATGATTTATTATCTGACTATTGACGTGAATTACGGGTAGTGACAATAAAGGCTTTAATTACAAAAACCAATGATAAATATTTCGCGAGCAACATGAATTTGGATTCCTCCCTCATGACACGAAATATGTGTCGATTATCGTATGCTATGGTGAAATATGTGCAGGACAGAGAGTTGTCAGGATAGGGGAGCGAAATGTCGAACATATTGCAGTCTTTATGTTGTATGAATTCTAACATGGTAAATGACACAGGCCTAGGGCAACCATCCTGTTTCCATTCGTTAATATGGAAAAAATACGGTATAAAAAGTAATTACGTTCAAGTAACAAAAATTGTTTAATAATGTGTATAAAATCGCTTATAGAAGTTGTTTGTGTCCTATGTTTCTGTACATGAGTTTTGCTTACTTTATTACGAATCAGAGGACAACAAATACTACCAGATTGATATACAGCACGCGCCTAAAGTATGGAATAAATTCAGTAAAAACGGAAAAATTCATTAAGTTTTCTACCTAAAGATAGATAAAGTGTTCGAATTGCCACCCACCGACTTCTTGCCAATACGCAAGTCTGTATAGAAATTCTTCTTGCACATTATGAATTATTTCTGAGGTAATGTGTATTTCATCTATAATACAATTTTGGAGTTCTTCTAAATTATGTGATCTATTAACGTACACTTTGGACTTTAAGTAGCCCCATAAGAAATAGTCCAAGGGTGTAAGATCTGGAGATCTCGCGGGCCATTCTATCGGTTCTCGTCTGCCGATCCACCTCCTAGGAAAACAATTGTCCAGAAAATCTCGAACAGGGTGCGCATAGTGCGGAGGTGCACCGTCTCGCTGACACCATATGGTGTCATCAGGAATATTAGGGTCATTATCGTTAGGAAAAATTACTGCAAGCGCTGGAACAAGGTCATTTTGTAAAAATTCTAAATACCTTTCTCCTATAAGGGTTCCTTCAAAGAAGGAAGGCCCTACTATATTGTTGTTAACTATTCCAGCCCACACATTTAATTTCTGTGGGTGTTGGCTGTGCCTCTGCCATCCAATGAGGATTTTCCCGACTTCAATACCTGCAAGTTTGACGGTTTACTGTACCATTGAGACAAAACGTGGCCTCGTCTGAAAAAAGTATTTGCCGGTGTATATCTCTATTTACTTGACATAAATCCATCCTAATTTCACAAAAGTGTAAGCGGCGGTCGGGATCGTCTTCAATGAGCTCCCGCACAAGTTGAATTTTGTAGGGATAATATTTTTCCTTCCTCGGATACGTAGCACTGTGGTCTAATTTCATTGTTTAATGCAACCAATCGCGAAGTATTATGAGGATTATCTACCATACTTATCAAAATGTCCTGTTTGTGATCTTCACTAACGCTTGGACGTCCAGGTTTTGGAATATCTACAACATTGCCAGTTTCTCTAAATTTAGATTCTATCTGACTGACTGTTGATTGGCTCATACGGCGATCTGGATGTTTTTCATTAAATAAATCGCAAACTTCCTGCTGCAGTCTAGTCTTAACCCCACATCCAATAAGAATTAAAATTTCAATTCTTTGTGTGACAGTTAAATGTGCCATAATACTTTAAATTTAACAATAATTTTTATATAGCTTATAATACTTAGAAAGTTGGTATGACAGTGACACTTTGTAAAGATATACACCTACGTGATCCATAAAAAACTTCAGTCATTTTGAAAAACTAAATTTGATAACGTTTTTGCTTTATTTTAATTTATTTGGGCTTTCTAACATTCAATCGTCATTTACTCGAAAACTTTCCTATGTAAGATGGCAACATATTAATACTGTCGGATCGACAATGAAACGATCTTTCAGAATCAATAAAAAAAATAGGGGGTTGCTATTTAAAAAAAATTTCGATTACGTCATTACTCGAAAACAAATGACGGTTGAAAATCGCCTTTTATGCTAAATTATGTATTTTTTAAATTAAAAATCGACCTTTTCGAGGATTTTTCCCAAAAAAAAATTGTTTCGTTTTTACTGAATTTATTCCATACTTTAGGCGCTTACTGTATTTAGACAAAATTAAGGAAATAATCAGCATTGGACCAGATTTCACCCAAATAGTGCATTTTCTTAGAAATATCGAGATCATGGATTAAATATTACTAATAGCATCATGTTCAGCGCCTCAAAATACTACGTAACTTATGCAGGGTGTTCTGAAAAACACTAGCATAAATTCAGGGCCTAATAGAATTTCAAAAAATATTACGATTTGTTCCTATGAACCATGGGCGTATCTTTTTCCGTTTTCAAGATACAGGGCGTTGAAAATATTTTTTTAGAATCTAGTTTTGTCCTATCTTCCAAAAATTCAACCGAATGAACTGAAATTTTGTTATGTGGGGATTCTGGGGATGCTAAATGCTATGGTGTTATTAATTTCTGGCTATAACATACAGGGCGTTCAGTGCAGTACTCCGCGGGATCATTTTAGGTCCTAACTTTTTTGAGGTTAATCTTATTGCCCCTTTTCACACTTGCTTTTATGGCAAATTTTATTCTAAACAAAAAAAGGTGCTCTTGTAAAGAGTGTTAAAATTTTCCCGTTTTCGAGAAAAACCAGGCACAATGCACCAAAGTCAAGCAGCTAGTATCCCAAATTGTTGTTTTTTATTTCAAGTAGGCTTGTGTCGAATGTGTCAAATGAACGTGTTATCTGCATTATCAGAATAAATATTTATTTTAATTCGTGTAATAAGAAATTTCTACTTGCTACGGTATGAATAACGGTAATAATTATTCAAACTCGGAATATACCGATATGTTGCTGACTTTAGACGAATGTTTAGGAAACAATTTTGCTGCTGTAAGGCGATATTCGGAAAAATTTTCTGGTCGCAGATTACCAAGTAAGCCGTTGAAAGGCGACGTTGTGAGACAGGCTCGTTTAAGCCGAAAAAAATAAATTTGGGACTGCTAAGAACAACAAGGACTGCTGAAGCAGAAGAAAATATATTAGATATGATATTTCAGGAGTCCTCAGAGAGTATCAGAAGATTATTACAAACAGCAAATGTGCCCGTACTTGAGAAATTTTAAAAGAGCAACAGCTACATCCATATCATTATACAAAAGTGCAAGAGTTATTACCAAATGAATACGAGCTCCGAACAGATTTTTGTCAATTGCTGAAAGAAAAGCAAAATAAAAATCCGAATTTTCTACGATCTATCCTTTTTACGGAAGAAGCGATTTTCACTCGAACAGGAGCATCTGTGGACTGAAGAAAATCCTAGGGCCAAAAAGGAGTCCCATTTTCAACATTCATTTAAAGTAAATGTTTGGGCTGCCACGATGAGGAATATGATATCACATTCTGGATGGTAATTTAAATGACACCAAGTATTTAGATTTTTTAAGAAATAGTCTATTCGAAATGATTGAAAATGATATTCCGGTATTAGCAAGAAATAATAATAATTTATTTATTTATTAATTTATTTTCCCAACAGGCATGAATACCTAATTACAGGGAAAAAATTACTACATTCAATTGTACAATATGTGACTACCTAAAGCAAACACACTAACAAAGGGTAATATCTTAAATACATAGCAGCACTATATCAGAAGGGCAACAACATCCACATTATTTCATGCATGATGGCGCTCCACCACATTTTACTTGAGTATGCAGAGAATGGCTTCATGAAAATTTTCCTGAGCGATGGATTGGTCGAGGTGCAGATGCTCCAATTTACTGACTTCCAAGGTCACCAGACCTTAATTCCCTTGATTATGTAGTTTGGAGCTATGCCAAACAAAAAATATAAAAAAAAGAAATAAATTCAGCAGAACATCCGTGACAAAAGATTGTTGATGTTTTCAACAATCTAAAAGACGATTCAGAACCTGATACATTGTTTTCATTACAAAAAAAATAAAAAATAATAATTCGTTTTTGTATTCGTAAAAATGGAGAACATTTCGAACACTTATTCTGATTTTGTTTTCCTTAAATTTTAATTTTCTGTTAGTTATAATTATTTATTCTTGCATTTCTTTATTTCAATTGTATTCAGTATGTGTTAAACTTTTGCAGAAATGCCCTAACTATTACTTTTTATCATTACCAATAACTTTGATTTTGAGTTTTATTTATGAAACTAATAGTAATAGTAAACAGGTGATAAAGCCTACTTGAAATAAAAAACAACTAGCTGCTTGACTTCGGTGCACTATGCCTGGTTTTTCGCGAAAACGGGCAAATTTTAACACTTCTTACAAGAGCACTTTTTTTGTTTAGAACAAAATTTGCCATAACAGCAAGTAACAAAGGGGTAAAACGAGTAACCTCAAAGAAGTTAGGACCTAAAATGTTCCCGCGGAGTACTGCACTGAACGCCCTGTGTGTTATAGCCAGAAATTTATAACACCATAGCATTTAGCATCCCCAAAAACCCCACATAACAAAATTTCGGTGCATTCGGTCGAATTTTGTTGAAGATAGGACCCAAAAAAGATTCTAAAAAATTATTTTCAACGCCCTGTATCTTGAAAACGGTTCATAGGAACAGATCGTAATATTTTTTTAAATTCTGTCAGGCCCTGAATTTATGCTAGTGTTTTTCAGAACACCCTGTATATTTGGACAAAATTTAGGAAAAAATAGTTTTGACGCATATTTGGGCATATTCACCCAAGAATTTCGCTTTTCTCCAAAATTCATAGGTAAGTCATGAATTTTGACTACAGGATCATGTTGAGCGCATGGAATTCCTCCGGAAATTATATGTGGGTCTCTAGGATTTGGATTTTTTTTTGCGTGTCTGTGTAATCGTTAGTAGAAGCATTCATTATTCTCATATTTAAAAATAAATATCATCCTTATAAGGTTCAACTGAGACATGAACTATTAAAAGACGATTTTGATCGAAGAACGCAGATTTGTGAGCAGATAATTAAGATCAAAACTTAGATTTCACCCGAAAGATTATTTTTTCTGAGGCTACTTTTGTTTCAAATGGACACGTAAACAGACAAACCTGCAGATACTGTGCAAATGAATATCCTCGTTGGACACAAGTATGTCACACACAGCATTGTCAAAAAATAAATGTTTGGGCAGGTATTGTCGAATACCGAATTCTTGGACCTTATTTCTTTGAAGAAAATTTAAATGGAGAACGCTAGTTAAACTTTCTTCAGTTTGAAGTCATCCTCGCTTTAGCTGTTGTGTTTCCTAATCCACAAGATCCAAATATTCCTCATAATGACATATAGTTCCAACACGATGGGGCACCTCCTCATTTTGCAATTATTGCTGTTCGACAATTTCTTGACCTAACTTTCCCTAATAAATGGATTGGGCGCGGAGGTCCTATTGAGTGTCCACCAAGGTCACCGGATTTAACCCCTTTAGATTTCTTCTTATTGGGTTATTTGAAATCTAAAGTTTATGTGAATAGACCAAATAATCTTGATGACCTGAAACCGAGAATACGCCAGGTAATAAGACTTATTCCAGCAGAGGAATGGAAAATGTTCAGCGGGAAACAATCATTCGATTACAAAAATGTGTTGAAGTAAACGGACAAAACATTGAACATTTATTATAAAGCAATTGTTATCTAATAATGTTTTATGATTAAACATAATTTTTTTTCATTTATCACATTTCAAACGTCATTATTAGGAAAACAGCTGATTTTAGAGATATGGTATGTTATACAAAAAGTGTTTGTTGTTGTTGCAGAATTTACCGTACAATTAAAAAATGGCATAATATACACAGTGTTCCATTAAAACAAATCAATGATGGCTGCATATGTTTTTTTGAGACACCCTGTATATAATTTAATGTCAAAAAATTCGCAACTAAAAATACTATCGATGTGTCCGAGCGTTTTTCCACAAAATCCACCTGAATTTGTTCCTGTCATCATTGTATGAGTATTTATTAATAAATTTTTTAAGGCGTATTGAATCTCTTGTATTGTATTTTCTTATATCCAGCTTAAATGTAGAGTGTACAATAAATAATAAAACCAAAGTAAAATAGATCTATTTACATGAAGTTAATAAAATACCTAGGAATCTAGAAAAAAAGCATATTAGATGTTTAACACTAATTGTAAGAACTCAAAAGCAAGTCGGTTCACAAATATGGAACAGACTAACACTCTATACTCTTAGGGATCAAAGACCGTCTTGTTAGAATATATATACAAGATACTACGATGAGATACGGACTAGTTAAACCATAATTACTGATATCGAAACCGCTGTTACTGCAGCTACGCCACTTACTTCGGTCATCTGATACTGCTATTGGCTGTTCCAGATAAGTACTACGCCATATAGCCTAAACAATGTGGGAGAATCATTCAAGGTTGCAGCTAAAACATCAAATAATGGTTTTGGACACATGCTTATAATGAATCACTTAACTCTGTGTTTGTTTTAGATATAACCGTTGTATTAGCATTAATTATCATTTTAAATATTAAAGCATTTGTAACTGTTAACAGTTCAATCTCCAAATAAATGTTTACCAACGTGTTTAGTGCTTTTAAGAATAATATTAATAGAGATGCTATTAACATTGTGAAAGATACAACATTTTGTACAGGATGTTCTAAATAAGGAAAAATTATTATTCAAAAATAAATTTTAATTTAACTTTTTAAAATGTACAATTATTCAAGATGTTTCGCATAAGAACCGACATAGAGCAGGGGCATGCAGTGAAACCAAAATAATATGGCGATTTAACGCAACTAACCTTTGTACTAAGTAGAATTCAATTGAAACATTTTAAAGGGTTTATAATGATGCACCATTAAAATGTGACAGAATTTTTTAACTCGTTGGGGGACTTAAAAAATTATTACTTTACTGCTATTAGTATTTCATGGGGAATTTAATTCTAAAACTTTTCTTACTCTTGTTGGTTTTCAAAAAACTTTGTCGTTTTCAACATAAACACTAATAACTAATATTACATATTGTAGCTGTGTTGTTTAATATCAACGAAAATTCATAAGTTGGCTATGAGTTTGAACGTCAAACTTGGCGATCAGGAAAAAATACCACCAGTCAGTACAGTCAGTATTTCATTGACAACTTTCTCAACGGAATTCAGTCTATATTTATTAATGTATTTATTTATTTAAAATTACAACTGCTCAGGGGAAATCCCAGGAAAAAACAAAAAAATATAGTAAGGTACTACAGAACATAGCAGAAAAAACAAAATATACTATGCCGGATGATTCAGTTTGGTATTCGCGGCCCTATATCTCTTTCATTTTAACAAATAGCTATAACAAACCCTATATATTTTTAAATCGCCGCTCAAAATCTATCAAATGACATTATTAGATCGTCTCCATGGTAACATATATGTCAAAATTGCTATAGTCAACTGTTTTTTAAAATGGCACACTATATATTTTTTTATCAATTCTGGAAGATATTTTTTTTCTGCGTTCAACTAAGTCTATAGTTTTATTAGAAATATTGCTAGAAAAACAGCAAAAAAGATGCACCCTACTTTTCGTAAAAAATGATAGCCAGCTGCGAAAACAAATTACTATGTTTTTTAAAGTAACATATTTTATTTTATTTTATAAGATAACAATTTAAAACAATAGGTATTTCAAATGTTCAAAATGACCTCCATTTGCTTCCGAACACAGAATAGCTCTGTTTATCACTTCCCCTCTACAAACACATTCTAGTGTTTCTTCATTTAATCTCTGACATTCTACTCTTATTCTGTTTTTAAGGGCGTCAATATCATTTAAAGGTGAAGAGTAAACTTTTTCTTTTAGGTAAGGCCAAAAAAAGAAATCTATAGGAATGAGATCAGGAGATCTATAGCAGGCCATTTAACATCTTCATCGAATGTTCTTCATCTCTTACCCTTCTGGGTTTAAAAACTCTTCTTTTCTTTTGAAAACCATCTCCTGCCAAATTCCTGGCTAACTTTCCGAAAATTTTATCTGATGGAAGTTGTCTCGGCGGAAAGCGATGTTGGTATAAATGCCTGGCAGCTTTAGCGTTTTTTTAGCACTCTCCATAAATTAAAATCATATCTAGTTTTTGTTGGTTACTATAAATATTCATGTTATAGTAATAATAATTAGTTATAGATAGAATAGGTAGGTACAAAATGTCAATTATTTTGAAAAATCGTTATTTAGAAACGTCAAAATTCAGTTGTTTCCGCAGCTGGCTATCATTTTTCAGTATAAAGCTACTGAAAGTAGGGAACATATTTTTTTGTTGTTTTTCTAGCAATATTTCAAATGAAACTATAGACTTCTTTATATAGCCGAATGTAGAAAAAAAGATCTTCCAGAATTGATAAAAAATATATAGTGTGCCATTTGAATGAAAACAGTTGACTATAGCAATTTTAACATATGTTACCATGGACACGATCTAACAGTATCATTTGATAGAGTTTGAGCGGCGATTTAAAAATATATAGGGTTTGTTATAGCTGTTTGATAAAACAAAAGAGATACAAAGCCGCGAATATCAAACTGAATCATCCGGTATATTGAACTTATGTTCATTATAAAATTAACAAAAAATACAATATTACTGTAGCAAATATAGACAAAGAATGCATTTTTTTGGACATAATTATGACGAAAAACAGGAAGTTACTGACATGAACCATTTTAATTAATTTATTTTGCTGACAGCAATTTTCGATAAAAACTATTGGCTTTTATTCCATTGAAAATGTCATTGAATGGATTAGCATTGGTAAAATAACAAATATACGTGTGTCAAACAAATTGATCTACGGTTCAGCAATTTAAAATTTGTTCGGAAATGTCCGTTTAAAATTAGTTTTGTGGAGCATTCGGATACAATGATTAGCATCTCATACAACTGCATCAATCCATTGAAATATGTATACCTACCTATTACTGAGCACTGATGCCACTATGTATTTACAAAATCGTATCTTTGGGAACAAAACAAACAACGTTGATATACTCTTAAATGTTGGTCGGTAGGTACATGTTCCTTTTTTGATATACAGAGTTGCAAAGCTATTTTGTTACTTCTTTTATACTTTTCCTGGTAAATGTATAGTTATCAACAGTATTTGTAACATAGTGGAACCAGACATGAAACCTTGTTATTATAGATAGTGGCTAATAGACAAAGTAAAAATAGGAGCATACTTCCAGTCATACTCCGATTAACATTATTCAACTATTTAAAAATTTATAAAAAACAGTAACAAAAGGGTAAGGTAAGGTATTATTAAATATTTAATTTAATAATATGAAATGAATAAAAACTTCAACAACCAATATTTCAAACAGTGAAACCTCTGCGAACTTATGCTGGTTTCATATTATTTCTATTATTTTTCTTCAGAAAATCATCAGTAGAATTTCTTCGCTGGAATATTATAATTGTTGTATTTCTGTATACTTACTTATGATAAGGCAACTACACGAAGGGATATTTAATCCCAGAGTACCTGCAGTAGCAATGTACGATATTCTACAGATAGACAAGACTATAAATTGATCGCAGAATATTCAAAGTGCAGCTTGAATTCACATTGTCCACGAATTGGCTGCAACCCTTTCACGTTGAATTGGCAAGACCAAGCACGCAAGTGTAGCTCCGGAAGTCAATGGTGTAGTGGGCTGTTATGAAACTTTAGATTGTGGAACGGGCGCCACTATATCTAGGCTAAGATTATAGAAATTTACTCAGTGGATATTAATCTTAATATTGAGAATTCAGAACAGTCAAATAAAATCAAATGAATCGAATAAAAAACAACAATTTAATATAATAGCAAAAAGTTAATTTGTACAACAATAGGACTCTACCAGATATCTACAATGAAATTAAAACTAATATTTATGTAGCGATGCTCTATTTAATAAGAAAAAAAATTAGTATCAAATCTGTAAAAGTTCAACTGATCTTTACAACAACTGACCGAGGAGTGACTGTGACTGATCGCTTGGTGGACAAGCTTACGTAACTTCACGAGTGGTTGATCCTGATGTGATGGTGTTCAAGGAGAGCCTCTGTTCCAGGACTAGTTGGTTTGCTGGCAACGTCTATGACGAACCCTCCTCCACAGACGTTGAGATGTCACACTTGGCCAATAAATACAAAGGAAAAGGCAGGTGAAGTTGAAGCTAAATGTTTAACAGCTTTTAACAATATAGTCCAGGCAAGTTAGACCAAAATCACCCAGAATACGGTAATTTTTTTCTGATGAACCGATCGAGTTGCGGTTTTCGGCATTGTCTTCGGAAAAATATCAGGAAAAAAGTCTATATATTACCCTATGGGGCTGGATCGAAACTGCATTGCAGGTACATAAAGTGCATTTTGGAGTGCATAAATTCTTCCAAATTTTTAAAATTGGTAAAAATTGACTAAGAGTTGTAGAAATTTGTGTGCACGGGTTTTTTGACCCTGAAAAATATATCCAACGGCCCTGGGGCCCCCCAGGGGGGGGTAGGGGGGCAAGCGGGAGGTCTTCTGTAAAATATCGAATAGCTGAGTAATTGCCTTCTAAATCCCCACCCGGGGGTTTTTGAAGTCGGGGAATTCGATTCTGACACTGAAACATATGTCCGACGCTCCAGCCCCCCCCCCTCCCCAGGGAGCAAGGGCGGGCCTTCTGTAAAACACCGAATAGCTGAGTAATTGCCTTCTAAATTTCTACTCGGGGGTTTTCGAGGTCGGGGATTCCGAATCTGACACTGGAAAATATCCATTAATATTAGCTTGTCTAACACTGAGAAAAATTGTCATAGAATTCGAGAAATCCTGGACAATCCGTTCCCAAGAGACACATTTCGTTAAATCAAAGAAATATTCATTAAAACCGAATAATATTTCATGGATCATGGATTTTCAAAAGAATCTCTCGGGCCCGTGCGACTGCGGATAATGCATAACAATTCCCGACAAAATCCGATTATCGACAATGCAGATCTTGTGGGTGCAGGAAGCATGGAATTACATGCACAACTGTTCTAATCCTGAAATAGTCGAAAATGTAATATAGATGATAGTGATGGAGACACTGATGATGAAAATTGTGATTGATAGTGAAATTGTTAGATAAACATACGATAGTAGTTGTCTCACTAATTGCCTTGCAAATAAAAAGAAAATTGGTTCTCAGGATAAAGTGGATTCTTTTCGTCTCATTAATTTCCGGTTAGTTTTTCTTACCCTTCTTGTCTAATCTCTGTAAATTTGCGTGTGTTACAATGTAAAGATAAGCCTACAAGATCATGGTTGGTAAGCGGATGGAGCAGTTTTATTGCAAAAATCTGCCTTTCGATGTCTTCCAGAAAGCCCTCCCCACGGGCGTCGTGCATACTTTTTAGTGTCAGAATCGGAATTCCCGACCCCAAGAACCCCGAGTGGAAATTTAGAAGGCAATTACTCAGCTATTCGATGTTTTACAGAAGCCCCCCCCCTTGCCCTCACTGGGTGCTCCAGGGGTGTCGGGCATACTTATCAGTGTCAGAATTGAAATCCCCGACCCCAAAAAACCCCGAGTGGAAATTTAGAAGGCAATTACTCAGCTATTCGGTGTTTTACAGAAGGCCCCCCTTGCCCCCTGGGGGGCCCCAGGGGCGTTGGACATACGTTTCACTGTCAGAATCGAAATCCCTGACCCCAAAAACCCCCGAGTGGGGATTTAAAAGGCAATTACTCAGCTATTCGATGTTTTACAGAAGGCTCCCCCTTGCCCCACTGGAGAGCCCCAGGGCCTTCGGGCAAATTTTTCAGGGTCAGATTCGGAATCTCCGACCCCGAAAACCTAATTTCTACAACTTTTAGTCAATTTTTACCATTTTTAGAAAATTCGGAAAAATTTATGCACTCCAAGATGCACTTTATGCACCCGCAATACAGTTTCGATCCAGCCCCAAAGTGTAATATATAGACTTTTTTCCTGATATTTTTCCGAAGACAATGTCGAAAACCGCAACTCGATCGGTTCATCAGAAAAAAATTGCGCTGATTTATTGTCTAACTTGCCTGGTCTAATAGAACTGGACGAGTGGTTAGGTCCAGATGTTGCAAAATTAAGATCTTATAAAGTTAGTGGTTAAAATTGACTTAATATTTGCAAGTATTTACAATGAAGTGAGAAGTGATTAAATGATAAAATTAAAAAAAAATACAATAATAATTTTGACTAAATAAGTAAAGAAAACAAGAAATATGGACTACTATAAGCTTCAATATAGTATCTTATGACTGTTAACAAAATTGTAGCATTATATCAAAAGAAAAAGAAAGTACTTCAAAAAAATGAGAGGTGCGGTTTAATAAGATCATACGGTATATACAATAACTGTAAAGTAACTGTGAGCAATTGCGTCTTACAAAAAAGTAATACTAAAAATTAAACTTAAAAAAAAGATAGGCTTGTCCGAGAGACAAAATACTGTAAAGTGTAAAAATTTTAGCGACACATGTAAACCAATTACTAACCTGATTAAATTCTCATTGGAAACAATAGTAAATGCTAATAATAGTAATAGTAAGCTGCAACTAATGAAACCACACCCTAGGCAACATCCAGTGTAATTTGCTAAGAGTCCAAAGATTTACTCTGTCAACTGCAGAGAGTCCAGGGTTTGTTCTATACCTCACCAAAACAGTAAAATAGTTGTCAGGTTTCTCACTGGAGACTAAAACGCACAAAAAAAATAGGCAGAAACTTGTTTTGCTCTATTCCTCAAAAATTACCACATATATTTGGTAATGCAAAATCTAACAATTGCTTACACATAAAACTTAACAGCAACTAACACTAATAAAAACTCCTAACCTATGACATCATGGTCATAGATTAGCCACACCTTTACAGTAAAAGCAAAATGCCTACTGAGAGAACCTACATGAATTTAAATAAAGATATCAAATAAGCAAAGCAGTTAAAGCTTACGATATTGATAGACACGGTTACTTACAATTTATATATATTTTCTCTTGATAACCTTTTACGTACAATGGAATACCATTTGAGAGTGAAAAGAAACACAGATCAAGAAAAGACATAGATACATAATTTATACCTATGTGGCTTGAAGCCAAAATAGTTCATCGGAAGGTGAGGAAGTTGTGTTTACATTCCCTCATGGGCAGTGGCGTATCATTTTATAGGGGCTGATTGCAACTAAAATAACAAGTTTAATAATTATAATTGTAAATTTTATTTTCCGCAGATAAACTAGGGAAAATATGGTGTAATAGGTATGTTAAGAAAGCGTGTTTTATTTCTTAAGGTATCTATGAGATTATTTAACTTTTCTTCAACCTATTTTATTACTTATGAACTCCACAGTCCCCTACATTTACTTCTTCCTGGAATACGGTTGAGATGATCTACTGACACAATTTTACTCTCATTTATATACAGAAGGAATGATACATTTCATCATACTCTTAAGCTGTTAATTAATATGATTTTCACGAGATTTTAACAAAACAAAGTATTTAAATTCCATTTGGGTAGGTATATCCTAGTTTTAATTTTAATTTTAATAGCTTATGACACGGTGTAAAATTTGGTATCAACTCTTACATAGAATTTATAAAATTTGTATATAGGAAACTAAAAGACTGACCATATTTTAAAATTATAATTCATTTTTATAGAGTAGGTCATTAACCCTTCCTATCACAAACACATGTGTGAATTTATATAAAAAACTAAAAATTAGAACAGGTTTAAATATATATCTTATATAGTGTGGGTACACATGTTTGCAAGTGACCCATATCCAGCTAACCCTCAAACTGGCTGGAGAGTCCTGGGAGAGTGCCTTGTGTTTGAAGTCGGTCGTTCATGGGTACGCGTCTGGTGACCGGCGCCAGCAGCCCTTCTTGGAACGCTGGTTCGTCCGGCGGCGTCCTGCGGCGCTTTTGACGTTGTGCTTTCAAAAATGGGTCACTTGCAAACAAGAGTGGTTTATATTTCGCGCAACGCAACAAGCAACATGAGCCTCAACGAAAAAAACCAAGTCGAAAATTATACCGCGACGGAAGTGAACCAGGTCGCAGTGAAACTTCCACCATTCATTTCGGACGATGTAGACATGTGGCTTCAGGTAGCGGACAGAAGTTTTCGAATAGCGCGTGTGAGAAGTGAAGAAACAAAGTTTAACTACCTCGTTACTGCTCTAGATAGGGACGTGATGAGTGAAGTGCGCGACCTGTTAATGAATCCACCCCAAGACAAGCCTTATTCCGCACTTAGGGCAGCTTTAATAAGACGACTCAGGAACAAAAAACGAGGCGACTCCTAGAGCGCGAAGAAATCGGGGACTCGAAACCGTCCCAGTTTTTGCGAAGATTAAAGGCTTTGGCAGGATCTACCGTTTCCGATTCGCTCCTACGCACGCTGTGGATAGGACGCCTGCCGTCTAGTGTACAGGCAATTCTCGCGACACAGAAGAATGCCGCGTTGGACGACGTCGCGGAGGTGGCCGACGCAGTTATGGAGACAGTAATGCCCGGCACAGCGCTCCAGGAGGTGGCCAAATCCAGTTCAAAAAACGACAGGCTGAATCGCATCGAGCAGCAGTTAGTGGAGATGTCGCAGGCAATGGCGAAGCTATTCGCGAGTGAACCGCGACGACCGACGACGAGAACGCCCAGATCGCGTTCGCAAGACCGATCGCGAAGCCGTGACAGTGACAGTGGTCAGTGCTGGTATCACCAACGTTTTGGTGATCGCGCTCGCGAGTGTCGCGATCCGTGCACGCATCGTCAGGAAAACGGACCCTTCTGCCGGACCTAGTGGTAATTGCCTTGGGTGTGGTTGGCACGGATAAAGGGGCAGAAGTTGATGGAAGGCTATTGTTCTCGTTCCTGGTATCTGTCGCATCATTCAAACAATACGCCGGTTTGACTCTGTCTATGGACACTTTAACTTCACGACCACGTACTAGCACCGTGAATGTTTTGTCGTCGCGTTTAATCACTGTAAACGGACCATCATATGGGTTCTGTAGTTGTGTTTTAACGCCGTCCGCACGCACAAACACATGTGTCGCTGTTGCCAAGTCTTTAAAAACGAATGGCGTCTTGTCGCCATGGCGTTTAACTGCGGCTGGACGTAAGCTTTCCATATGATGTCTGAGGTCCTTAACAAAATTCGCTTCGGTGCTGAGCTCGTCGTTTGTCCTGCGGGAATGAAGAAATTCTCCGGGTAGGCGTAGATGTTGTCCGTACACCATCTCGGCCGCGGTAGCTTGAATGTCTTCTTTCCATGCTGCACGTATTCCCAATAGCACAGTGGGAAGAATGCTAGTCCATCGATCGTTTGGGTGGCATTTTATTGCTGCTTTTAATTGGCGGTGAAAACGCTCTACCATGCCATTTGCTGCTGGGTGATATGCGGTGGTTCGGAGATGAGTCGTACCTAGTAAACTATTCAGGCGTTTGAATAGGTGCGATTCGAACTGTCGACCCTGATCCGTTGTTATTCGCAGGGGTGATCCAAATCTGCATATCCAATTCGCATATAAGGCGCGAGCTACAGTTTCTGCCTCCTGGTTCTCTAGCGGGATTGCTTCTGGCCACCTGGTGAAACGGTCTACGCAGGTTAAGCAGTAGCGGTAGCCCTCGGATGGCGGCATCACAACGATATCCACGTGGATATGTTCAAATCTCGTTGACGAAGGTTGAAATGAACCTGTCGGAGAAGTCACGTGTCGTGTTAC
>NW_019416240.1:1149571-1156660 GCF_000390285.2 Anoplophora glabripennis
AGGAACTGCGTCAAGATTGTAGAAAAACGCTCAGACCCGTCGATTTTAGATTAAAGGGGGACATTCTTTGCTGGTATTTTTGACTCCGCCACTTTCACCCCCAAGCAAGGGTAAGCATCACCCCAAAATATTTAAATGGCATTGGGGGTTGAGTAATATTTCTTTTGAAAGCTCTTACAATTCTCTTTATATCAGACTTTAAATTTTATAATTCCGCCCAATACTTTGAAAAAAATTAACATTTTTAAATTTAAATTATGTTGATTAAATGTTCAAACTGATGACCGCCCGTTACCTTACAAGAATAAAGATTTTGTTCCAAACGTTCGCGCACATTCCGAAGCATTTCCGGAGTGATTCAACAGCATCCGATGATTCTTTGACACAAATCTTCCAGCGTCGCTGGCTGTGTTTTATAGATTTTACTTTTTAGATATCCCCACAAAATAAAATCAAGGGTCGATAAATCCGATGATCGTGGACGCCACCCAATGCTGCCTCTTCTCCCAATACAATTCCGTAGAAAACGTTGGTCCAAATACTGACGGACAATTAACGCATAATGCGGAGGAGCACCGTCCTGTTGAAAAATCAAATGACCTTCATCANAATTGTAGCAGAGAACACACTAGAAAAAGGAATAATGTAAAACGGAAGTAATTAAGGCAAAAGAAAATGTGAACTCGCAACTGTTGGTGCTGAATTGCTTTTGATTTTAATGGAATTATTATTTTGTAAAATGTCCTAACAATTACCAAAATATAGTCTGTTTGATTATAAAGGCTCCGAGCTACAACTCAGTTACCCATTTTTGAACACCCTATAAAGTACAGGTATATACAGGGTGGCCAAATGAAAACAAAACAGAGCCATTTTCAGGAACTGCGTCAAGATTGTGGAAAAACGCTCAGACGCGTCGATTTTAGATCAAGGGGGACATTGTTTGCTGGCATTTTTGACTCCGCCACTTTCACCCCCAAGCAAGGGTAAGCATCACCCCAAAATATTTAAATGGCATTGGGGGTTGAGTAATATTTCTTTTGAAAGCTCTTACAATTCTCTTTATATCAGACTTTAAATTTTATAATTCCGCCCAATACTTTGAAAAAAATTAACATTTTTAAATTTAAATTATGTTGATTAAATGTTCAAACTGATGACCGCCCGTTACCTTACAAGAATAAAGATTTTGTTCCAAACGTTCGCGCACATTCCGAAGCATTTCCGGAGTGATTCAACAGCATCCGATGATTCTTTGACACAAATCTTCCAGCGTCGCTGGCTGTGTTTTATAGATTTTACTTTTTAGATATCCCCACAAAATAAAATCAAGGGTCGATAAATCCGATGATCGTGGACGCCACCCAATGCTGCCTCTTCTCCCAATACAATTCCGTAGAAAACGTTGGTCCAAATACTGACGGACAATTAACGCATAATGCGGAGGAGCACCGTCCTGTTGAAAAATCATGGAACATTTTCAATAATATCAGTTAAGGCAGGGTCAACAGGGTCTTCCAGTAATTGCAAATACATTTGGCCAGTCAAATTACCAGGTGGAAAAAAAGGACCCATCAGCCGATCACCGAAAATTCCAGCCCATACATTTAATTTTTCCGGTTGCTGTGTTAGCACCTCGTGAAAAACTCGTGGGTTTGAATCGGACCAATAGCGGCAATTATGACGATTTACCGTCCCGTTCAAGAAAAAACTGCATTCATCAGAAAAACAGATGTTAAAAAGGAACTGTGGATCGTTCCCTGCTCGCNCGTTTTAAATGTACGCAACAAAAATAAACTGAATTTTGAGCTCATAGCATTGACAGCTCGGCTCTTATGGAACAGGGACAACATGTGATTGAAGATGCTTTATAGCAACATCTATAAAATTTCCTTCACTGGCAATTTCTCGAAGGGGGAACCTTTGAAACGGCACAACCTTTTCATCAACACTGCTAAAAATGTTTGTTAAATTATTCTTATTACCATTTTAAAACGTATTACCTTCCAAATGTTGTATTAATAGGGACAGCTCCATGTGTGAGACATCGTTTTCCAGTTACTGTTACCTTAATATCTGTAGCACGGAAATGCTTCGAACATACATAATTATCCTTTGGTAAATCATATTCAGATATGGCTAAATTTTCTAGCCACACTGCTCGTAACGCAGGATATTATGGTATTCTACAAATAAACACAGAGCTAGTGTTAGTATCAAAATACAAACATAATAAATTAACAAATAAAATACTTTGGACACCTTACACCCTTGTAAGAACGCCCATGGAAACAATGTCAAACTTACTTGTGAAAAGAAGTAGCACATATTTGGCTCTTTTCCTGTAATTGTCGGCATATTATACACCGCTTTGGCATTTTTATTGAAATTAAATAAAAAAACACAGTTTAAAAAGACACAAAACACTGAACTCGGCTAATATCGATTTCACAATAATAGACTAATAATGGCGTCCCTTATAGTACCGTTTAATACCAGACAATGATGCCACTTACTTAGGCTTGCCGGGTCTGACCCGGAGTCTTCGGGTTTTGATGGTACATCTCCGGGCTCCGGGTTAAGACGTCGTACCCCCGAAATTTATTTTCCTGAGAGATCTGATTGTTTTGTCCATTGAGCTGCTGTAGACCTTTTTTTTTTTTTAGAGATCGATTTTCTCATAAACGATTTGACTTCAAAATTTTCTAGACCTTTTTTTTTAGACATCAATTTCTCCGGGTCTGTCAAAATAGATCTGGCAACCCTACACTTACTGCGTTTGTATTGCTAGGAATTTCAATAATGTATATTTTTGATATTCAGAATCTATAATTATAAAACAAGTTGCAAGAAAATAGTGTCGTAGTCTTATACATATTACAAACTAACTAATTTGTAAGTCGAGGTCAAGAATGAGGTATATCCTTGTATGTTAATCAATTAAAATGACCGCTGTACCTAGCTATAAAGATAAAAATGTAACATTGGCAGCAACGTCAAGAACGTCACAAAGTACCAATGTTTGTAAATACATAAATGTCAACACTTCACTATCGAATGTAAATAACGGCGTCCCCTTTATTAGTGATGGGAGATTTCGAGTGAAAAATCGAGTGGTACTCGATTATTGAGATCACTCGAGATATCTCGAGATCTTTACTCCCACCACTCGAGTGATTATTACCCTACGGTTGCACCCCAAAATGTTAGTGCATACTGCAATTAATTAGTCACTGATTGCGTAACCATTTTTTTAGAATAAAACGAAAAAGTGGTTAGGTTTTGAAGTGCGTGAGCTTTTTTTTTAGCTACGCTTATAAGTAATATATGACTAATACAAACATATTTGTGCGCCACTGGGATGAAAACGACCAATATCTCGTATCTCGAGTGACCACTCGATTATTAGAAGTACTCGATTACCGATAACTCGATTATCAAAATTGGTCGATTATGCCCATCACTACCCTTTATTAGTCTGAGGTTTTTACACAGAAGATAAAACAACCAGAATTATAAGTTGGCGTGGTGGGGGTATTCGCGCAGATCGGTGCACGCACCCCCCACTTTTGGTATGGGAACAAAGTGGCGTAGTTACAAGAGCATTTTAGCCATTTTATGAGCCTATTTGTCGTTTGTTATCCCAAGAGTTGAGCATTGGCGTCGTTTTATGTGATTTATTGTGTTGTGGTGTAAATAAATAGTTGTTTGAGTGTATATATATATATGTATATATTATTCTATAAGGTACTGTAAAATTAAGGACAAATTAGTGTTAGAAAATAAAAGACAATATAAAAACTATGAATTGTGCTGTTGAAAGGAAATATGGCGTTTCCTGTGCTGCCAAGAATTGTAATAACCGGCAGTATAATACACAATTGAGTTTATTTCGATTTCCAAAGGATATTGATAGGTATGTGTTTCAAAATTAATTGCTGTATAACTGTTTTGTATTTGTATAACATGTTTTCAAATTTTATATTTTTTAGAGCAAAAATATGCGCATTGGCCTGTAACAGAGAGGATTTGTTTGATAAGTTAAATTCGTTGAATCAAAGCCACCGATTATGCAGTATACATTTTGAAAAAAAAATGTACACGAATAAGGAGTGTAAACGATTAATCCACAATGCAGTTCCAACTTTATTTGCTTGTTTGGAAGGTTGTTCGAAATTTGTTGACCACACGTATAGTCGTCATCCACTCATAACAGTTGGGATAGAAAATAAGGAAAACGAAGGTAAAATATTTTCTAATAATGATTTTGTTTCAATAGTTGTCTCACCTTTTGTAATTTGTATGACCACACTTAGAGTGAATAATAGGAAAACTTGTTAATTTTCCATTTTACTGAAAAAGATTAAATACATACTTGATAAAAAGTTTTTGTTGTAATTAAAATAGGGTCACCAATGGATAAAGTTAATATTTTATGTTTACCCTATCCAGAAAATTAAAAAATATGTAAGCCAACTCAGTTTCTTTTTTTCTCTTTCGAAAAAGTATCACTAGATACTTCCGAGTTAAAAGTTATGAAGGAATTACGATTTGTGGTAAAATTGCCCTACTTTAATTTTTTGCAAAAAATTATGTCCAATGCCTAGAGAATAAAATTCATTTTAATTACAAGCAAAACTTCCGTAAAATGGAAAATAAAAAAAGTGCTTTCTATTCACTGTAACCGTGAACAGACTGTAGAATAATAAATAAATGCTGATAATGAAATGTATTTAAACAGGTTCACTTCCAGAGGTATACAAAAGGTCAGGAAAAGGCGAAGGCCCACCACAAAAAAAAATTAAAATATTGGAGAATATCTTGATGACAGGTAAATTAATTCAACTAAAATTCTTTGATTATCTACCACTCCTCACCTTAAATTCTAGGAATGGTATACTAAATCTTCCTTTTTAATTTTCATTACCATCTACTAATAGAATTAAATGTGTTTACCTGTCGGAAATACCTTAAAAGTATATTTATATGGGGTGTATCAAAAGTGACGCCCGTCATTCTGAGATTTGACTTAGGTGTCTGAAAGAAATAAAAAATAAAGGGTGGAAAATTGTTGTGTTGTTCTTTGTTATTAATGATTTTCCTATCCTTTTTTTAAAAGCTTTTTCTGCTGTTTGGGTTAAAAGTATTCCTTACACCTAGACTGACAATCAGAAATTATGTCATACCTAATTTTTAATTTGAAAGACAGGCAGATCTCAGTTTTGTAACTTATTTTTTGCGTTGTCCGCATTTCTCTAATTACTCGACAAAGTGCCTTCCTATATCAAAGGGCGGAGGTCACTTTTAAAGCTTCCTGTATGCAAAAAGAAAATAATTAATTTTTTATAGGTCCATATCTGTGTGAGGATAGTGAACAACAGCACAAGTCAAATACTTCAGTACCCAAATCATCGGATTCATTAACCTTAGGTAAAATAGCCCATTATATATAGATCATTAACATATAAATTTTATACAAAATGCAGTATGGTCATGTCATTTGTTTTATTACGTCTATGAAAAAAGTATCTTCACTAAAAAATTGAGATGTTTTTATACTGCAGATGAGTTTTCCACTGGATGATGCTAACTTGCTTAGCGAAACGTGTGTCAATTTGGTGTGTGGAAAACTGATCTCTAGTAATACCTATGCCAAAGGTTCCAACCCAACATTTGTAAAACATTTGCTTTGTTTGTTTCATAAATATATTTATAATCACAGTATTTTGTAATTACAAAGCAAATTCGAATGTGTACAGGGTGTGTCCGGTTTTAATAGTCAAACTTTATTTAGAATCTTTATAAGAGAGATACAGAATGTTGAAGTTAAAAAAAATAAGGTTTTTTTATATATTTACCAAAGCAGTGGAGAGAGTACCGAATTAAGGTACAACTGACCCTCAAAGTTTGACTATTAAAACTTGACTGGCTCGGTATAACTGATAGAGATCGTCCAGACAATTTTTCGAGATTTGTACTATGTACCTGTTTCCAACGAAATATGTGATAGAAGTTCATTTTGACCACTGAANGTTATGTATAGATGAAATGTATATCAAGGCAAACTTATTTTATGATCGCACCAGTGACTCTATAGTGGGTTTGGCCGAAAATGAGGAGGGAGTGAGATTTTTTAAGTCTGCGCTTACTGTATCAGTTTTAATGTTACGAGGTTTGTTTTCTAAATGGAAGCAGCCTCTTGCATATTTTTTTTCTAACAAAATGTTTCCTGCAAATTCATTAAAAAATGTTATATATAAAGCAATTGCAATGTTACGAGAAATTGGACTAAAGGTTACTGTTGTCACTTCTGATATACAGTTAACCAAAGTGCTAGGTGTTACTTCTGAACATCCATACTTTTTTATAAATGAACAAAAAGTTTTCTATATTTTTGACGACCCTCATATTTTGAAAGCAATTCGAAATAATTTAATTAAACATAATTATGTATATAAAAATAAAACAATATCATGGGATTTTATAAAAATTTTTTACAATATTGATAAAATGTATCCCATAAGAGCAGCACCTAAACTAACAGATTCCCATATAAGTCCTAGTAACTTCGAAAAAATGATGGTAAAATATGCCTCTCAAATTTTTAGCACCACAGTTTCTGCTGGATTAAGTTTATATGTGAGATTTGGTGTCATTTCAGCGGAAGCTATAACTACTGCAGAATTTATAGATAGAGTAGATAAATTTTTGACTTATTAAATTCATCCCAAACGTCAGCATCAAAAAAATTTAATGCTGCTTTTAAAGGTTTACCTTTCCAAATTGATTTTTTAAATGAGTGTCGATTTGTTTAACAATATAAAGGTATTCAGTCGTATTGGTGAAGACGTTACTAATAAAATTAAGTGTTTTAAATGTTTAAACATCAGTATTACAGCCATTTTAAATTTGTGGATTACACTGAAGGAAGAGGATTTGATTATTTGTTTACAAGACGATTAAATCAAGATTGCCTTGAAAACTTTTTTGGATTGGTTAGACAGCAGAACGGTAATTGTAGAAATCCAACTCCAATACAATTTAAAAGAACATTTAAAAAATTATTATGCATGAATTTGTTTCACTCGG
>NW_019416241.1:0-45429 GCF_000390285.2 Anoplophora glabripennis
TACTACTCGGGCGCCCGGCAGACATGGGGAAAGCAGTTTAAAATAACAGCCCCAGTAGATACGGCGTATGGCGCTCTTGAACGTGCATCAATTCAGGGTCCCCCCCACGGTAAACTCCATTGGGTTTCATGCGAAATCACGCTTGCCGCACGTGATTTACTTTGGTGAAGCGTGTAGAACGTAGTTTCTTTAAGTTCTAGTCTAGGGCTATTACTTGATTTGTTTTTTTTATTTTCACGGGGAAATGAAAGTAACATTGTTGCACCACAATGTAGTGCATTCGTAGATGAACGATTCTGTCAAGCCTTTCTCTACATTTGCTGGTTTGCATAAAATTTTCCACTACAGAAGGACAGTCGCTGTGTTATTTTGCCAATAAAAACAATTAATTAGTAATACTTCTTACGTAAAACGCAATAATATGAAATTATAGTTTACATTTCAACACATCAACTACGAAAAACAAGTGAAAAATTCCATTATTGTTTTAGTTAACGACATAATCTCTAATGCAATGACCAAAATCGAGCTTAAAAATAAAAAAAATCTATGGAAAATTTGTAATAACAAATTCCTTGTTTGTATTCCTGGGAAATATTGGATTTCTTATAATCTAAAATATGTACTTCGAAAAATATATTACTTTCAATGTTATCATATTATTGTGGTCTACTATTATAAACAAAGTCCTGCTTTAATGAGATGCACAAAATGGAATTTTAACATGAAAAACTAGAGAATGGATAACTTGTATACGAGGTCTTTGCAGAAAATAATCGAACCATGTTTTTTAAATTTTATTATTAATTTTATACATTATTGGTTCTCGTCTCCTTCAAATTACTTCCCTCTATTATTCACACACGTTTCCCAGTGGTGTGTTCACTTCGCGAAGCAGTTCGGGATATCTTCATTTGAAAATGAAGACGGTTACTATTGGTGATCCGGTTAGAACCCATAAATTCGTAAACTACACATTCTTCTTGTTACCATATATCGAGCATGAGCTAAACAATTTATTAAAGAATAAATTAAAAAACAAAAAATCTTCGGGCCCCGATGAGGTGCCTACATTCCTATTAAAACGAGTAATATCTATTTTGATTCAGCCACTTACGTACTTTGTAAATTTGTCTTTTCTTACGGGTACTTTTCCAAATATACTAAAAGTTGGAAAGGTGGTCCCAATATACAAAGAAAGGTGAGCGTAACGCCATAGAAAACTATAGGCCTGTGTGCATATCGTTCTCTTTTTCAAAGATTTTTTAATATGCTTTTCAACATCGGTTTGGTATTCTGACTGACAAACAATTTCGTTTTCGTGAAAACAAATCAACAATGTCAGTTGTCTTTTCTTTCTATAATGATTTAATTAATTCCATTGAAGCTGGAGAGTGTCCTGCTGGGATATTCTGTGATCTCAGCAGGGCATTCGACTGCATAAATTATAAAATATTACTTAGCCGACTATCAGACTATGGAATCAGAGGTAATTCTTTGCAGTGGGTTTCTTCTTTCATTGATGGTAGGAAACAATTTACATCTATACAATGTCGTGGAGATGACTTTCAATCATGTGTTGCCTCTAAGCATAGAATAGTTGGTACAGGGGTGCCCCAAGGGTCCAGTTTGAGACCTTTATTATTTATTTTGTATATAACTGCCACTGACTCGGTATTAGAAAACACCTTTGCCCTATATGCTGATGATCTCTCGTTAATAATATCGCAAAAAAATGAAAGTCTAAATAATAAATCTACTGAAGTTTTGCAATCACTCAACAATTAGTTCAACCTGAATGACCTATATTTAAATAGTGAAAAAACTAGGACAATTCGTTTCCATAATAGGCAAAAGATTTGTGAACACTTATCTGTAAAGATTAATGATATATACCTGAAATGTATCACGGAATCAGTAAAATTTCTAGGTATTACATTCGACGAACATATGGATTGGAAGCCGCATTGTGAAAATTTAGTCGGTTTATTAAACTCCACAAATTTTCTTTTTAAAAACATTAAAGACGTCATAAGTAAACATCAGTTAATGAACGTATATTATGCTCAAATAGAATCTCGAATACGATATGGAATTTGTTTATGGAGTGATTCCACCTTATCGCAGGCTGTTTTTGTTTCATAAAAACGTGTGATTAGAACAATTGCCGGTGTTCCAAGTACACGATCTTGCAGAACCCTTTTTGTTGATTTTGATCTCAGGACTGTTGCCTCATTATATATTTTAGAAATGTGTATTTATGTTTATAAAAATAGAACAAAGTTTGAAACAAATAGTAATATTCACCTGATCATATTGGCTTAAGGATTTTTAATAACTTGCCCGGTAACATTAAGCGCTGTAATAACTTGAATATCTTTAAATATACACTAAAAAATTTTTAATAAAGAAATGTTTTTATTCTGTTTCCGAATTTTATCAATTGTAGTACAATTTACTTTGTTATGTTAGCATTTTATGTATATGTGTGTGTGTATGTATATAAGTGTATATATTGTATACTGTGTGTGTACATCCATATTTGTATTTTTGTGTGGGCCACTGTTGTCCATCATATTGACCATTCCTATACATTTATGTAATGTCATATAAGCAAAATAAACTAAATAAATAAAATAAATAAATAAAAATGGCCTTTAAAGTATAAAAACGGCGCCGGTGCGGCATTTTTTCAGTACTGATTTTAATTTTGAAAATAAGAAAAAATCGGGTGGGATAGTAATCTGATTTTTGGCAGAAAACATTGTCATGATGCAAGGACCATGAGTTTTCTCGCCACAACTCTGGTCTCTTTTTGAAGATTTTTCCATCGAAGTCGAAAAACCAGTGAGCATTGGATCGAGAGTGACGTGCTGAGATCTTTGGCGATCATTGCGATGATTGAATTTTTTTGTCTCGATGCCGTAGCCGTAAGCCCAGTTTCGTCGTCACTGGATTGTCCAAAGAGTTGCCAACAAACGTCCACACGATTTTCTTTCTGCTGTTAAGTCGTCAAATGAACAAATTTTGCTACAGCTCGATACATGTTCAATTTTTCAGTCAAAATTTTTTGGCATGACCCAATTGAGATGCTAACCTCTTCTGCAATTTCCCTGACAGTTAATCGGCGATTTGCAGGCACCAGATCTCTGACTTTCTGTACGTGAGAGTCATCAGCTGAAGCCGAAGGCCTTCCTAGTCGAGAATCATCTTCAATTGACGACCGCTTTTAAAATTTGAAAACCATCCGTATCATTGCGTCCGACCTAGAGCATCATCTTCGTAAACTTGTTTCAAAAGTTGAAATGTTTTCTTGAAAGTTTTCCCCAGTTTCACACAAAATTTTGCATTGCATCGTTGTTTAAGAAAAAAATAACATTTAAAAAATCGTCACAGAAACCTAAAGACGTTGCTCTCAAATAACAAACAATATCACGAAAACCAAATGAGATATCAACAATCCAAGAATATGTGGTTACAGAGTAGGTTATGCGCGACGCAATGCTGCCAACCGCATATCAATAAATGTCTCCATTAGTGCGAAATTCAAAAAGTGTGGTTATTGTCTGTAATTCATATGAATTTGCCGATACTATTTTTTAATATTCAATTCCCTGTGTTTTAAAAATGGGTTTTAGGGGCAGAGGTATATATTAGAATATGTCCTTAAATTTGAACGAATAGAACATCCCTTCTTTTTTAACAGGTTTTGTGCCTAAAACTTACATAATACTAAATTTTTTTATACCTTACACGTATTATATTTACAAATAGTTAATTTGTACCAAAACAATAAAGGCCGCGCTGTTCAAAATAAGATTTACATTAAATAAATGACAAAAAAACCATATCAGTACATTTTTTCAGTGGCGTATAACACTTTTAAGAAAATGTAAACAACATAATTCACATCTAAATCGATGATTTGAGCTAAATATATTATATTGAACACTATTATTTCAGTACCTTTATTTATTCATAACACTTTTAGAGATATAACTTTTCTTTAATCTTCAACACCTCAAAAACTAAGTGGGATGCAGTTAAACAATTTGTTTCTTAACAATCACTCGTATATTTTCTGAACCCCAAATGCAACAATTTTGTCGATTAATGAAGCCATCAAGATGAAAATGAGCTGAACATAATTTTGTTCGAAAAATCAGCATCCACAATCCATTTAACGAACTCTTTTGCCTCTGCGTGGTCAGTAGGTTTCAGTTCTTTTGAACTTTGTAAGCATGAAGATGCAAATCTCTCGTGAGAATACGATGGAGAGAGCTTATCGAAATGTGCAATTTTTGACTACTGTGCAGAATTTTTCAATTAATCTCTTCACAGTTGATCACTATATTTTGTACGAAAATTGCGAACTGCACACATTTAATTTTTGTACAGATGTAAGTGCAAAGTGTAATTGCTATTATAGCTATGTGTTGCTAGTGTCTATTTAAGTTCTATTATTTTACTAGATCGGTTGGTTTTGTCGGCAAATGTATGTTGATAATCCATGAAATTTATTTACAGAAGATAGTATTGTCGAAGTCATGCACACCCAATTTTGGCTCTGTGGGATGAAAATAAGGTTGGAGATAATAATGAAAAACATTTCGAAAGTATACATAGAAAGAGAGGGGGGAGGGGGTGTGACCATAGTTTCATAAGAAAATAGGTGTAATTATGGTGGTTAGTTCATATCTAAATGTTTTAACAATTTTGACGGTTTTCTCGAAATATTTATAACGAAGATAATCCAGACAAAATCGTGTGTAATATTTATCGTCATTATGAAAATATGTGTATTGCAAAACAGACCCCCAGCAAATAAAATATTTCGAAATTTATTTCCCCCTCGTATTTGTTGCGTAATATTGTAAAATATTTCTATAGACTTTTTTTATGTGCCAAGATACGGCCTCTTATCTCGGCACTAATTAAAGTAGCAATAAATATGTTGCATAAATATACGTAATTAAAATCTAGGATAAGTACTTATGATAATTGTCTGCAACTATTATTTTAATGAATAAGCGTTATCTCGTCTACTATTTATTTTGCATGGATTATTGACTTTTGGTATATTTTTAAAAAAATTTACGATTACTTCGATAACCCAGCACATCGAAGATCGAGGATTTATATAAATGTACCGTAACGTGTGCGCAAAGCTTGATACATTTTATTTTTACGTTTCATCTCAATAAAATTTAACAGAAAACTATTTAATTGTTTCCTTTATAAGAGGTATTAATATATAAAAAAGAACGGAATACTTAATGTCCCGGGATTTCTTGGAAAAACAAGTATTTTTTTTTTAATTGAATAAATGGAAAATTTTCACATGACCGCAACCTCACTTACAATACTGCAGTTCGCTGAATATAAATACACTGAATATTTACTGTTTAAATGTTTATTATTAAAACAGCTTAAAGCTTGTTTACAAATAAACTTTATGTAAATTTATGTAATAATTATATCAGAAAATACTTAAAAAATATTACTTATTTATGTGAGATAAATTTTGCGCCCCTCATTGATAAAATGATGGAAAATTTTTTCTCGTTATTTGAAGAGGCTGTTCGAGTATTTCTTTATGATGGGGATAATTTAATGATTATTACAAATTTTATAACACATGAAATAAATTTGTTCAAAAACATTTTAAGTAATTATCGCTAGTTACATTACGATAAAATACCAGTCATGATGTTATTGCGTCGTTGGTAACTATAAAATATTGAAGAAAATATTAATAGTATAGTGCACACTTATCTGATAGCACAATTTGCTAAAAGGTATTTGGTAAAAAGTATTTAAAGTATCTAAAATCAGAGGCCTATGCACAAGAAGTTAATTTGTTAATTTTATCCCATTATAGCAGGTACTTCGTAGCTTTTTCAAATACAAGTTTCAGATGCGCAGAGGTAATTTACTCGTCCTTAAATATGTATTATAAATAACTATATTTACTAGAAATCGGTCTTTCTACAAACGAAAAGTTATAACTTTCTATATATAGAATTATGATACTGTTCAGATAGGTGTCCAAGATAATTGTTTTTTAAGATCACTCTCTTCGCATAAAAATTATAATTTACGACAACGTCTAATAGAAAGAGCATACTTCTTTAGATATAACAACTTTCATAAAGATTAAATCTGTGTGCGATCGTTATTTACTATCTCCTCCATTATCTTCACAGATAGTGATCAAATTGTATAATATACCTACTCCATTATTTCGATGAAACGAGATAACCAGTTATATATATGAAGTAGGTAGGTATTTACATTAGATATTTTACATTTTATATGTCTGTGAAATGATCGCAATAGCAACAATCCAAATGAAATTAACTCACAGGTGTATGGGCTTAGTAATACTGTATTCTTTATACGAAAAGGAACAAAAATATGTGCTCTTATAAACAGTTAATTTAGAATAATATATATTTCAAGAGATTTAATTTTTGATTAATTTAATTCAAATATTAAATATTCTGTTTGATTGTTGCATTATCTGGGTCAGATACCGACATGTGACTCTGTCCACAGTGCTATCGTATAAGACTAGATCTATTTTTCCCTTTAAAATGGAAAGCCAGATGTATGGACGAGTAAACAGTTGTTATTATCAACGTTGTTTAATGAAACTATCTAAACTGTGTTTAGCTTCAGAAGATCTCAAGTATGAAAATTATAATTATTAATTTGAAATGGACTTTTACTTATCTTATTCATGCCTTGAGTTTATAAAAACACCATTTACTATAAGCAATTATTTTCTCCAAGTTAGGTTCACCATAAAAGCAGTGAAATGAAGACATACTTTTGTAGGAAATAATCGATCTAAATGAAGTATAAATATGTGATGCTTTTTGAAGGTTTGTTTCTGAAGGAGGTAATACTTTTGCTGAAACTCTGGAATTAGGCGAAAATAGTTTTTAAAATGGTTTTAGTAAAAGATCGTTGAAATTTATAAATGGGGAGAGCAAACTGTTGAATTTGCCACCTTTTCAGTCCTGTAGTCAATTCATACATGAGAATAAAAATTTTGTACAATTCAGATGAGACTTAGTTGCAGTTTATTAAATTTTAGCGCATGTACAAACATAGGTAACTTGTTAAAGAAAAACTGATCAAATTTGGTACCTTTATGTAACAGGAATTTGATTTCGGCAAGCATCTTTTTTCTTTACTTTTGCCCTTATTTGTTAAGTTTACAGTTTTTTCACTCCATTTACATATCTATTTTCCCTAGTTTCTAGGTATTTTGTCCTAGCTCGTGCTATGAAGATTAAATAACTTCCATTCATAACGAGTTGTTCCCAATTCTAAACCGTGTAAACTCTGTTAAAGATCAGCCTTTTTCATTGTTGACGTAAACTTAATGAAAATAAACTGGCAGGGTGTAAAACCATGTTAGTTATGATATTCTAAAAATGTTTATTGATATAACTGGGATATACATACCTAAAGCACCATGTTTTTTTAAATATCGGCAGTGATTATAATAATTATGGAATTATGGATTCTGGGAGATGACTACATTGCACTTAATAACTAGGAAGGGCTGTCTAAGTAGCTGTTTTATGGATAAAGATAATTAGAAATAATAAACTTTCCATAAATTTTCTATTGTAAATAAATAAAATAAGTAATTAATAAATATTCACGAAATGAATGTTTCAAACTGATTCAGTATAAAACAATTAGTATCCGCCAGAGCGACTTACGAAATCTTTAATGGTAATGATTGGGCATGTTATTACAATTATTATTTAACAAAAATATTACTTAGCAATCTGCTATATTCCATGAAAATAACTTTGAAAGCAGAATACTTAACATGTTAGATAAAGGTAAAATATACATATATAAAGATGGTAATGTTTGGCAAATACACATCACTCGTTTACTGCTTAGACTCAGATGTATGAATTAACATTAAAATTTAACAAACGTAAATGATTAAGGAATAAATGAACTCGTTCAATGTGCATTCCAAAGAGTAGACAGGACTTTTAAAAAATAAGAACAAAAAGTTCTTTTGGCAAAACTGACTTATTTTATTCAAAATTGCCCTTTTCCAACTCAATACAGGGATTTGCACGATCTAAAAGCATGTCGAATGACCGTTGGCAGGGGTGTCCTTCAGGATGTCGGTACAAGCATTTTGGATGGCTTCTATGCCCATAAAACGCTTTCATTTAATCGGAAAATGCAAACGCTTCAAAACGCCAAGATAGAATTGTGTGTTAATGGAGCGAACCCTTTGTGGACTATGTCCTTGGAATCGTAAAAGCAGATCAACACTTTCTTCACTTTCGACATCGCCAAACGAGATTTTTTTGGGTTTTGGCTCATGTGGCGCCTTCCACGCGGCACTTTGGCGCTTGGTTTCTAGATCGTATTGAAAATACTACGTTTCATCACCAGTCACAATGTTGTAAAGGGAGTTTTTGTCGTTTTTAGCCACATTGATGATGTCTTTTGGGCAATTTTTGGTCGTTAGTCAACTTGTTCGGAATAAATCGTGCACACACTTCTTGGTAGTAAATATTCAGCCAACATCCCAATAAATTGATGTTTTTGAGATGCTCGATTCCAATTCCATGAATTTCAATGAATATTTTGATTCATCTTTGATGAATTCACGCAGAGCTTTAATGGAATCTGCGGTGGTAACGTATTTCGGTTGGCCAACATGTTGCTCATCATTTATGACCGTCCTCACGACCGTTTTTAAACAGCGTATATCACTCATGAACTCTACCACGGGATAAACAATCATCACCATTAATTTGGTTTATCAATTTAAACCTTTCCGTAAATGTTTTACCAAGTTTAAAACAAAACGTCACTTCAGACGCAATAACTCTGCTTCTATTCGTCCAAATGCCATGAAATTTTGACAGTACATCAGTGAAGGATCTACCTTTCCGATGAATTACCAATATATGGATTTACTAGATATATCTATTTTTGAAAATCTTGTTTACCTTGAAACGCATCTTGTAGGTCAACTAATTAACATATGTATATATGTATGTAGGTTTCAAAATTTAATTTTTTATATGAAAACCATTGTCTTTATATTAATTTCTGGATAGAATAATGTCTGTTGTGACGTATAGCTAAAAGAAAAATGCGTAATAAGAGTTAATTTTTCACCATCATTAACTAATTACTTGACCTAAAAAAATTCATTTATGCTCAGGTAATTTCTGGTTATAACTTGTTACTTTTACAGATTAATATTAATGAGTTACTTACTAAAATGACCTCGTTTGAACTACTAGCAAGTTTCTAGGTGATCATCACATTGACTGTCTACCTATCACTCTGCATAGAGAAATTCATCAAGGTAAGTTCTGTACAGAACTGAAGGTTGTTATTTGTCAATGAAACTTTTGAGATTTATTTCCGGAAGAAATTTTATTTCGATATAAATGCATACGTAAATAGGTAGCTAGTATGCCTTTGGCCTCTTTCGGAATTAATTTACATATTTTGAGTCGGAATAAATAAAAACATGTTGTAACCTTATAACAGCAGACAGTGGTGTAGAAAATTTCCACTTTAGATTTAGACAGTATACACTTAAAGCAATATCGAGGCAGCAAGTTCTATGTTTTATCCTAAACGTTAATGTGATAGTATTAGAACTTTTGTAGAATTATATAAATCATCATTGTTTGAAAAAGAATTTTATTTTGTTTTGGAGATGCTACGACAAAGCAAAGAAAATAATGTCTATTGTGTATTGATTGGCCAAATCAAAACTGCCGTGAGGTTTCGACTTAACTTTAATTGGTATTGCGTTCGATTAGATACAAATGCGTATAAGGTATACGTATATCGATGTAGGTAACTTTACGTCGAGCGTAAGTATAAAAGTATAAAAAATCACAACTACGCATGAGAATTTATATATTAGAACTGATTTTTCGGATATTATAGATATTATATCCTTTAACGCAGCCATCTTTCAAATGTGGTCTTATTACAAAAAAAATAAAATGTTTCTTTTGTCTTATACACATATTTTCCCTCAGGTAAGTTACCTAGTTCTTTTGAATAAAATTTCACATATCGTGAGTCCATAATTAGAGCACGAAAAATAATTAAATAATAGAAATAACAACGTCATTATTTACAGAAATTGTTTGTGTTCCATTTTTCGACTTCCTTTCTACCACATCTAGTCCATCTCTCCACAAACTTGAGTGTGCTCTTTACAAATAAGCTTTTTGTTGTGGATTAACTAACTGCTTAAAATAATCAAGGTTCGCATCTTTGTGGGAAAAGTTACTTTGACCATCTAGAGGTGTTGGTGGAGCTTCCCAGAAAAAAACGGAACTATAGACGGAACTGTGACTAGCACTACTGTGATTAGAGTGACATGCCTGTGAGTAAGCTGGGGTAGCAATAGTATCAAAACTAATTTAAGTTCACTCAAAAAGAGTATTCAATAACAATGCTCACTTTCATAATACACTACTTTGGAATCTGAGATGCTGTAATATCATTGATCATTTAATTTAGAGATCAAACCACTAGAACCTTTTAAAAAAGGTTTTTTAATAACAATAGGAAAGTTAAAGCAAACAACAATGTTAGAACGTAGAAGGAACGCAACAAGTAAATAATACCAGGATAATACAGTAAATAATACACGCGATAATATCATTTTGAAGATTCAAAGAATCAGACTATCTGGAAACTACCTAAAAGAAGACGCCTTATTTCTAATGACATTAATTATCCCTCTTTAATACGGTCTTCGGCTTTATCCCTTAAATGTACCACTTAATAATTGCTTTTGAAGAATTAAATACGTGGTTAAAACATTGGCACTTATTTCTGAGACACCCTGTACAAGAATCATGTGACGTGACAGTTTTCCAGGTCGAAAAACAATATGGGTATTATAATATCTGCTTGTTTGCGGTTTACGTGAGAAAATGGTGTTTCTATTAATAATGCAATTATCAATCAATAGGTCTGACGAATTGGAAATTTATATTCAGCTAGCTCGTGTTACTGTTTGCGTCGTCTGAATTTAAAATGTAGCTCCCCCTGAATTCAGGTGTCAAAAAAATTGCTTTTACCTAATGAGAAAATTTTGTACTAATTTAATGACTATGGGTTTATAATTTAACTTTATATTGCTACCATTTTATGTGCTGTATTGTTTTTTTAGAAATAACAGTGTTTTTATTATTTACAAAAAAATCATTTTAGAATACGAAGTAAACGAATAGAAGCTCAGATTGCGCTAGAAGTATACGACGTTTGATCAAAAAGTAATGGGACTTTCCAAATTGCGCGTGTTGTATCTTGACTATCGAGTTGATTTTTTTTTTTTTTGGTAGCATTGTCAGTTACGTAGTGACAATTTTTAGGCGGGTTCCAAGCTTAGTTTGTGTAGTGAGCGAATAAGTAAGACCAGTGTTTTTGACGATTTTTTGTGTGGCGAAATATCGGATCAGAGGGTTTGTTTGATATTTTGTGTTAAAAACGGAATTAAGTGCAGCGAAGCATGCAAAATGTTAAAGATTGCCTTTGGTGATGATTAGATTAGATTAGATTAGATGTTTTATTTTGTTTTGAGACAACTACAAATTGTATAACAATAGTCAGTTATGCGTATAGCAGATATTTAAAGTAAAAACAAATGAAACTTAACCTAGGAAGCAAAAAAACTCACCCAAGGAATAAAAACATTTGGTCACTAAATATAATTTTAACTTTACTTTAAATTGATAAAAAGATACTTTATCTTGTCTTAATTCAATAGGTAATTTATTAAAAAATTTAGGCCCTAAATAATTTGGTGACTTATTGGTAAATGACAGTTTAGAAAAAGGTACCCGAATATTATTTTTATGCCTTGTATTTACACCATGTATGTCACTACTTAAATAAAATTTTTGCCTATTTTTAAAAACATAAATACACATGTCAAATATAAATAACGAACTTAAAAGTTAAAATTTTGTATTGTTTAAAAATATCTCTGCAGGTATGTTCATTGGGTACATGATACTATGTCACAGCCACGAGAAATGTTTTCAGGAACGCCAAGAGGACATCGAAGATAAAATGAGATCTGATCAAACGTGGAAGTCCTTCCCGTTACTTTTTGATCAAGCCTCGTAATAACAAAAAGGATATCCACAAATACTTTTATTATTAATTATATTGTTTATGTAGGAATAAACTCAATTGATTATATTCGTATGACCCATTAATAGATTAGTTTACTCAATATCGAACGTCACTAAAAAAATTGAACTGGATGCCAAGTAGGCGCCTAGGTACCTACGCCAGTAGTTATAAATAAAAATGTATGTTACATACGTCATATGTGCAAAGTGTAAGTAATAGATGACCGAAAAAATTTTTTACAAAGAATCACGTTTTTGATCAAAGTTCGGATTATTTCTGGGACGTATGACGGGTAATGCGTTTTTGGTACAACAAAATTGTCCTTGTTTACCCGTAGATGAATTTTACACGTAGTTTACGTGGATATTGAAATGTTTTCAACCTAGTTATTTTTTACATGTAAAAATAACTGGTTTATTTGTTTACTCTATTCGAATAGATGTGAAATTTCTATTTGTTCCAGATCTGAGTGCTGTTTTCATTTTGTTTCTATGTTTATTGGTTTGTGAGTTACAACAGAAAATTTTTAAATATAATTTCCTAACAAACCAGAATACCTTATAATAACGATATCAGATTAATTTCAGTTTTAGTTAACACCATGTTTGAGCTTCCTTAACTAATTTCCTTAATTAAGGGAAATCTACAATTATTTTATAATCTAAGTTGTTGTAATTATTTTTGCTTATTGTTTTATGGATGTCTGTAAGTAAGATTTTTTTATTTTCTCATCATGCATATGAAATTTTTTATTGCATGGTTCAAATTTAAAGTAAAAATAAGGTAATTTATCTTCCAATTCATTTAAAATATTTTAAGATGGTCTTCTAAGGGAACCATGACTGTTTGCACTCTACTGAAATTGGAAAAGGATCTTAAAAGGTCTAGAGTTTTATGATATGTTTCTTGGAATGGTCTATTAATCGCTTCTTTGATTCTTTAGTAGTAGAAGCATTTAGAAGGCTTTGTATATTTTACATTTCAGAGAACTGAGTACTTTGAACGTGTCTGAATATTTGTAAATCTTGCTCAATAATTACTAACATCTCCAAGCAATTCATTTTAACTTTGTGCCTTCCAACTGTCTCTATCATATTTTATCGTCTGATATTTGGCAAGTAAATACACCAATGCATCATGCCTACAAAAAATTGCAAGGATTGATTTATCTGAAACTACGTAGTTTATGCTGTTGATTTCATACTGTGTATATTTATGGACAAATAATGAACAATTTACCAGTTTAAACGTGCATGCTCTACATTCCAGAATTAAAAAGGGATTTTAGGTATTTAAAATTTTCCATATTGTCTAAAAATATATCTTTGGCATTTCGTAAGAAATTTTTTGGCATTTTGTTACATAAAAAAATGAAAAAAAATTTGCGTTTATGAGTAAGTATATCGACGCCGATTGGGTGCAAGTGCAACACACGCTGCGATCATTTTAATATTCCCATTTTTGAAATCATATTAGCGATTTTTAATCGAAGATTGCGTATTGAAATTACAAACACGCACTTAAAGCAAATAGAGCACTAATTCTTCTTCTTTCTTATTCGCAATTAAATTGTACAATTTGTGTTTTTATGTTATAGGTAGGTACTCATGTGGATGTATTGATAAAAACTATCCAAATTATTTATTTTTATTTTAGTACATCGTGGGATAGAACAGTCACAAGTTTAAACCTATGGTTTCGTTTCGGTTCGAATCAAAACGTTATAATTGTTTCCATTACTTCAAAAACTTTTACGTACAACATGCTCACGACATTCTTGGCAAAGAGGAAATCTAGATGATTGAAGTATTCATATGGAACTAAAAAGTCCGACGCTACATTAGGTAATTCCTTCTTCAATATCGTCACGTCCTACAAACAACAAAAAAAAATATTAGTTACTCTATTTTTTTGCTTTTCGACTGCATTTTTCAGTCAATATATATACAAATAGATAAAAATCAATCCAGTAAGTACAATAAATACAATACATACAATACTAATCCTGCTAAAATATATTATAAAAATAGGTCGGAATATCTTCTAATACTGTTAGATTAATTGCAAGAAATCTTTGTTGATAAGGGGAAGCAAATGAATAACGTAGGTTTTATTTTTTTATTTAACAGTTTTTTTTAAAAGGACATACTCTGTATCGATTGGATTTTTTATGTATATGTATCGTTATTATAGTTTTTTGGCTATTTTATTTTAGGGTGAAATTGATCACATTTCGCATCTAATAAGAAATGAAAGTGAAGATGTGAAAGTCAAGATGTCCAACAAAATAATTAAACTTGATAAAAACATATTAAAAACTGAAAACTCTAAATTTTGTGATAATTGGAATAAGACTGAGAAGGTGGCAATATTCTTGGCCTTCGATGGTATGTCTTTGAGTATTAATTTTAATTTATTGTTCCATATTATTTATTTGGTTAGTCGATTTTGCCCAATAGATCGATTTCTTTAAGTTCCGAAAAGTTAAATAATGAGATGGATTGAATTTATATGCGAAACTGATAGATAATCTTGATTTGCAGGCTCTTGTGGTAGATGTGAATGGTTGAACAATATCGCTGTCTTCTGAACTAATTCTGAAATTGAAGATTAAGCCCTCTGGCCGGTATTTTCATCTATTGTGTATATTGGTCCTTACCGTTTCTGTATTTGGTTTGAAGTCAGTTGTCTGTGATGTTTCAGCTTTTCAAATTCCGCGAATTTCTGATCTGAAATTATTTCTACACATCTGCATTTCTACTGCTTTTCTGTAGAGCCTTGGCCAAAAACTTTTTACTTCTACTAGAATTTTGGTATATTACTTGCGTGTTTCATATTTGACCAGTACACACGATAAAGATAAATCGAGAATAATTAATTTCAATCCTCAGAGTTTCTTTTTCTGAAGAAAAAAGACAGCGATAGATCTCGAAACGTTAAGAAATCTAAACGACGACGTCATATCTACCTCAGAAATCCATCAGATTAAAATTTACGATGATTATTATCAACAATTCCGGGTAATTATTAAATACTTGATATTCTTTGCATATAATGGCAAAATAGTGTATTTTTTATGTATGATAAAAGGTACCGTAGCAAAACTATCACATGTATTAATCCTAAATTGATTTTTGATTCCGCTATATTGCATTTTGGTTAACAGATCTAGATTTGTTTCCTTGACGGCTACATAAATCAATTACGTTGTATAATCCATCTGGTTAAATTTTTTTTGTATGATATAAATAACAAGACTTGTACGACTGTTATAAAATAAATTACATTACATTCTGCGGCCCACTCGTATTCCATTAATAAATTACCTTGCAGTATGTTGGAGTTAGTCAGCGGAAAAATATTTCAACCTCGATCAAATAATTATGTTGTTTTATCAAATATTATGTAGGTATGCACATTTCCGATAATGTTTATCGATATAAAGTGCAACGCACTACTGGTATCACAGACAACAATGCTGTTTTTTTACATTTTGGGCATACAAATAGTAACCACAAAATAATTGTTGTGTATACATGTACACATGCTCCTGTTTTATAATCAGTTTTTGATGATGTTCTAGAAATTACCATTAATCCCAATAATTCCTTTATAAATATATTAAATTTTGATATATATTCCTAAATATACAGCAACATAAATCAATGCTCTATTTATAATTTATGAACTTTTGTATCATTTACGAATATTTACAGTGTAGCAGCCTGTATTCTATTTTTAGCAATCTTAATTGTTATAGAATGTCATCAAACGTCAATAACTCTTAAGTATTGTTACAAGACAGTCATAGTATATACATTAATGAACTGAAGATTCTATTACTTCAATAAATTGTTTTTATTCATGTTGATGATGATATTTCAAATTGAAAAGCTCAAAAAGTATGCAACCATTTATACTTCACCTTTAATGTGAATGGGTTATTTAATTCATTTAAGAAAATATTATTTATAGATTTCAGTAATTGCTACATGCAATTTCCATAGTTCCACCTGTAACTACCCTAATTAGGAGCCATCTATTAAGCATCTATTAAGAATAACACTAGTAAATTTTGGGCGTTTATTAACAATAAAAAGGGTTCTACAAAAATATCCCAGTCTATTCATTATAATGGGCGTCATATTGAAAATGCAAATGATATTATTGATGCATTTGCAGATTTCTTCTCTAAATCTTATTTACCGTCATCTTCTAACAGCAATAATTCATATTACAGCAATAACATTAATATTATCATACATATTCGCGACTTTAGTGAAACCGTAATTCTTTC
This sequence comes from Anoplophora glabripennis, assembly GCF_000390285.2. Classification (NCBI taxonomy): domain Eukaryota; kingdom Metazoa; phylum Arthropoda; class Insecta; order Coleoptera; family Cerambycidae; genus Anoplophora; species Anoplophora glabripennis. The sequence continues at coordinate 16,475 of NW_019416241.1, forward strand.
GACTTTAAAAAGATTAAACCCAAAATAACTACTGGTCCGGATGGTGTTCCTGCAATTCTGATAAGAGACTTAGCTCAGATTTTTTTCTCGTTATTTAAAAAAAATATTCAACTTATGCCTGAGAGTCGGTTACCTGAGGTGTGGAAGCATTCAAAAGTATGTTCAACTTTTAAACAGAGTGATAAATTTAACATTACTAATTTTCGTCCTATCTCCATTATATGTAATTTTTGTAGTAAAGTTTTTGAAAAATTACTTCATGACTATATTTATTATAACATCTCTAACACCCTGTCAGTATGGTTTCATAGGCTTGATCACTCAATTTTACTTGAGAAGCTTGATATGTTTGGCGTATCAGGGACCTTAATGAATTTCTTCAAGTCCTAGACAACAGAAAACAGTATATAGTTTATAATGGGTATTCATCGATTGAGTATGTCGCTACATCAGGAGGTCCTCAAGGTTCCATTCTTGGACCTTTACTATTCATTATACTCATTAACGATTTATTTGACAACTTAGATATAAATTTTCTTCTTAATTACTGTATTCAGCTTCAACGAAACCTTCTTAATATAAAATCTTGGTGTAATAATAACAGGCTAATGTTAAATACGGAAAAATGTAATGTCATCTCTTTCTCCAAGTTCAATCGCATTATGTTTAATTACAGCTTTGGTAATTTTGTGAATGGTAAACATTTCGAGATCTGGGCATTGTATTTGATGAAAAACTATCATTTATTAATCATATTGATACTGTTGTCTCCCAAGCTAATAGAGCATATGGATTTATAGTTCGCAACTGCCGTGATTTTTCAAACTTAGATGTCATAAAGCTTCTTTACTTTAGTTACGTTAGATCGAACATTGAATATGCCAGTGGAACATTAGTAAAATGGAATCGATTCAGCGTCGATTTTTTAAATTTTTAAATTTTAAATCTGATGGCTACTATCCTCATATCGGATATCTCCATGAGGACCTTTTAAGTAGACATTCCTTTATTAGCCTTGAAACTAGACGGAAATACTTTCTTTCTTTTTAAAATTTTACGTAATTTGGCTGACTACCAGGAATTTATAACCAAATTATCATTTTCTATACTTAGACTTAAAAATGCTTTATTTTTAATGTCGGGTAGTTTCAAATATGTATGTAATTTTAATCTTCATTTATTTGTATTATTTAGTGTATAGATTTTACTTATGTCCTTTTCTGTTTGTAATTAATGTACCTCTTTTATTATTGTCTGTAAAAGTTCTGTTCTATAATTGGGTAGTACCTGTTGAACAGTGTAGTAAATAAAATAAAATAAAATAAAATTAGATTTTTAACAAATTGCCAATATTATGTGAACTCCAGCTTTCCAATGGCATTATTTTAGCAAGTGGCATTACTTTGTAGCCTCTTTTCTTTATGTTGCGTGACTATTGTTTAGTTCTTTTAGTTCACTATTTCAATTCGCTGTTACAATATATTTCCACTTACCTCGACTGAAACCAGCCAGTCGTTTTTGGCATAGTATAGGGCTACTGGAGCTGTGATCCTAGACAAATTATAGATTGGAGGCACAGGAGATCCATAGAGTGCCAAGTTATAAATTACACCATAATCATAATGTCTGAATAGGCCTGAAATTAATTATAATTAATATAATAATGAGCTGGGCTTAATTAAAATCAACAAACCTGATCGAATCTCTTGGCAGTAATGAAGTAGTTGTTTCGTAGATGCTCCAGCTGGGGTAGTCTGCGCTATTAAAGGTATCAGAGACTAAAAAAAAATAAAAATCACCCAATTAGGTACTTTGTGATTGTTTCTACAATTATTTTAGTAATTCATCTAATGAATTGGTTAATTTTTTAATGCAACTAGCTAAACATTATAATATTTGTATATTTCGCTATTTTTATTTTTCATGAGTATGTCGTAGATTTGAAGATTTTGCGGATTTATAAATAGATTATGTTTGCATTTTTATTGAAATTTTCCTACGACTACGCATTTTCGAACACCTTCAAAATAAACAGCATGTCTTACCCTGTCCAGTTGTCGTGAATCATATCCTGTAGTCAAAAATAGTATATTGGCACATATTTCTGGAAGTACTACGTGCTCTTTACATACAGCAGCCCCAGCCAAATTAAGAAGGTGAGTGTTGGGAATTAATTCGCCACCTCCAAGCAGATTGGAAGAGACCTGTAAAAGATCAAATGATTTTAACGATTAAAACAAATAATGTTAAAGTAAATCGTCTTTGCAATATTTGTGTAAAAAATATTTTCATTTAAATATTTTTTTTAAGTAGGTATTGCCCATACTAATGACTTTTGGAATTGGTTGTAATACAGCTTAGCTTGGGAATTTTGTCGAAAAACTGATTCATATAAGATCACTGAAGTATAATCCCAAATTAGCTTTTCCGTGGGCCCTCAATCTAACATACCAGCGGCTTGTCAAGAATAAGATTAATGATAAGCTATGCCTTCTTGTAAATCAAACTTTACTTACAGTCATGCCGCGTGTGAATACAGACATAACCTGTACTGCTGTATGGGGAATGTGAGACATGAAAGCCACAGGTGCCATGGCTGTCATCAAATTGATGTAGGCGTTATAGGAAGGTCTTTCTGAAGCCATGACGAAGAAAGCAGTGGTGCCTTGGGAGTGCCCTATGTAAGATATTTGAGTCACAGTAGTTTTCTCCATTATAAAGTCTATTTGGGCAGGTAAGTCAAATATTCCGATTTCGTGCCAGCTGAAACAAAAGAGATTTAGTGTTTTGGTTAGTTATTTTTAAGAAGGTTGTGTAATTCAAGTAGGCTTTATATGTTTATCTAAATATTCTTTTATGAAAAATACTACAATTTTATAATATACACTGTATGTGGAAGAATAGCTTTCTAAATAAAATAATAAAAGTTTGGAAATTATTTAACATTTCGTCACCTCAGAGTTATACTGTTGTATGTCGCATTTTTGTCATTTTTTAGTTATTAGCGCTACAAAGTTGTATGTCGGTTAAACTTTTTTTCTGTGGAGGCACAAAGTTGTATCTTAATAGTTTTGATGCAGGCAACCAGAATTACAAAATTGTATGCATCCAATACAACGTTTTTACGGTTGCATAGTGGTATGTGGTACTTACACTCTGTTAACCTCAAGAATTTTATTATCTTTCGGTAACAAAATTGTATGTGTCACAACAACTACATTGTTATTTTAAATATAACTTCTGTAACCATGAAATTCTATACTCCTGGTCACTCATGTAACCAAGAAATCGATTCTGTACATAGTTGTATTGAAAGGCTATTAAATAAAACGGAGTATTATTCACCCTTATCACTGTTACGAATTCTATTAAAAGTGAAAAACCGTATAAAATTATTCAATTAAAGGAAGATGATTTTAAAGATTATAAAGCATGTGCTTCTTTATATAATTACAAATCCGTTCCTTTTAGCCACGTCGTTGCCTTAAAATTCACGCAATCTCAATTTGAAGTAGAATATAAAATTAATCATGCACTAGAAAATTGGAAAAAAGTTTGTATTCATGATATCCGACCTACAAGATCTGATGCTGTAAGAACCAGCAATAAAATGCAACTCCCATCGCGTTTATCTTTTAATGAATCCATTCCCGAAAATAAAATACAAGCTCTCAAAAGTATGTTCAAATGGATGCCTGAACATATTATACAGCAATATTTCCAAACTAATTTTCCTCTGCTCTTAATTTTGTTATATTAAATGTATTTCTATGAATAATGTGTTAACTTTTTCGAAAAATATCTGTTAGGATTACTTTTTTTACGTTTATAAAAATGCAAAGTTGCATGTTACAGGCTATTTTGACAATAAAGATTTTTATTGAGATAACATAGTTGTATGTTTTTTTAAATATCTGAATTTTAGCAAAAAAACTTTTTTTTCCAAAGTTTTGTACATGATTCTTAGTAACTTGTACTAAAATCTAGCTAATTTAATTGTATCAAAAATGTATCTTTAGCACTGCCGGAGTTGTAATAATCAAAATTTTGTTTTTCGTTTTTCTCAAGACTAGGTTCAGTGCACATACAACAGTATAATTCTGAGGTGACGATTTATACTCAAACCTCCTGAAGATTTGTTTAGAAAATAATAAATTGCTCTAGTCTTTTGGATATTAATGTTTGATTGATAGATAATTAGTATTGACAAAAAAAAATTATTCATTCGACGTAAGAAGTGACTGTAGCTCTGTTGAACCTTATCCTTTGCATGCCCATTTCGTTCTTTCTAATTATAGCGAGCTTAGGGACCGATCCATAGCCATACTTAGTTGATCAAGGGGTTTCTTTGGATATTGGCGGGTATAATGAAGAAAGTATAACAGTTTTATCGAATATTATATACATACATGTAAACACTATGGGCCTAGTGATCCTTAGTTATAAGTTTTCTTTATCTTTTATTATAGTGGTTCGTTCCTGATTTCTTCAAATGCTTCTTCATTCCCTTCAACCATCTTTCCCGGGGCTACCACGTCTTCTCCTCCCCCTTCCCTTACAATGATGGCTTTTCTTTTCTATATGTCCCAACCACCCTTTTATTTCCAATATCTTCATACTATACTGATGTTTAAACAATAGTTCTATTTCCTTATTTGTTTTATAAATTCTTCAATGTATTATTCCTAAAATTCTTCGTTTTCATAGAATTCATTATCTTTTTTGGTAATTACGCAAGTTTCATAAACAGGTAACAGCGGATCTTAATATTATTTTGTACAACCTTATTATTATTCAATGTTTAAATCTCATTTCACAATCGTATTTCTATTTCTCCTTCTTCATTCCTCTAGGTGTTAGCGTTACTCTTAGATATTCATTTGTTGTACCTTTCCTATGTATATTTACTAATTGCTGCATAGTCGATGATTAAATGGTCTCATCTTTATCATTACAATTTTTCACCATATATTTTGTATTCTTCTCGTTAATAGCTAAGATATTCTCTTGCATTTCATTCCAATGTACTTGATGCTTCCATTATTGGACCTAATCTTAAGGGATTTTCCTTAGAACCTAAATAGGACATAAGGTAAATGTTGGAATCAATGAACAAACATCTACGAAAAGAAGGTAGTTAGAAGAACCCCAAATACCCCACTACTAATTGAAAAATGCCAAAATATACCTAAACTGCCAAAATTCCTGTTGCTTAACGTTGAGTGAAATATGTTTTCTGCAGTGCACGGATCCTCTCGCGTTGCCCAACCAGACGTCGTAACCTCTATCTGCCAGTAAAAAGGCTAATCCTCTTTCAGGTCCAGTTAATACCCAACTTTCTGCAGAAGTTAGTAGGCCGTGCATCAAGAATACAGCCGGTCTTGGAGTTAAGGGTTCTATGTCCCTTCTTCCGTATGGAATTCTGAACATTTCCAATAAGTAACCGTCTTCAGTTCGTATGTTTTCATATCTTTCGATACGGTATCCGAAGCTTGTCACGTGTTGTGTCTGAAAAATGTTTAAATCAATATAATATAATTTATCTTTGCAAGAGTTTCAGGATAAAAGTAAATGCAACCATAATTTTACATTGCCACAATAATATCAGTATAATAGTTGTAGGCATTATGGTGATCTTTCAATTATTATTAATTATCACAGTCGATAATAATGGTATTGTTCTTATAATAATACTAATTATTTATTTTTTGTTCAATAGAAGCTGAAGAGAAAATTAAATTTGTGTAAATGAACCTTTGCGCCAAGAGCTAGTCTTGGGTGAACAGAAAAAAATATCTCATCCTGAGACAGTAGAAAATTTTTGAATGTTTTACACTATGAGACATAAGTAAAATTTTCGTTCTCAAAACTTTTAGTTATTTGAAAAACATAGTTGGTTCATGTACTGACACAAAATCTAACCCACAAAAACTACATCGACATGTTTTTCATTCTTGAAAATTACAGAAAATTTATTCGGATGCAGTACAAAATTAAAATCTTGGTGATTATTATTACATATTAATATATGTAGCTTTTAAAAAATTCCTACATTTTTTATAGATCTATTAAGTTATCTATTTTGTTGTACAGAAAAATCCCAAATATTATGTAGAATAAGAATCCGAGTTTGAATATGCCAAAAAATTTAGGGGAACAACAAACATACAAAAAGAACGAAAAATTAACCCGTTTTTCGACATATTTTTCCTTGTAACATTGAAAGTAAACCCTAAATAAAAAAAGTCATTCTTTATTTTTTGTTTATTTGACGATTTTCTATAAAGGTATAATAACTGCCAATCAAAAAAGTTGAATTTTGCATTAACAATGGGCGAAAAATAGTAGAAAATCATATGTATATTACGTATATTTAAGTAAATATTTATAACTATTGTTGAAACTTTGTGAACAAATAGTAAAACATATGACAATTCTACCCTAAAAATTTTGCAGCGATCGATAGCGCGGTTTTCGATGTTAATTATTATTATGAAAATTTCATAAAGTTTATCGGGTACTGTGGGTTTAAATTAAGGTTTAGAAAGGGCACACACTTTTTTAGAGATACTTGTTGTCATAATAAACAATGATCAATACTAAAAGTACCTATTTTTTCACTTTTATAACCATTTAGAATTTTTTTTTATTTTTCAACATTTTACTCTATAAACAATTACTTATTGCCTAGGGAATTTTCTGAGATATATGTCGAAAAACGGGTCAGTTTTCGTTCTACTTATATGTTTGTTGTTCCCCGGAATTTAGCAATGGTTTTTTTTTGGAATGGGCAAACTCGAATTCTTATTCTACATAATATTTGGGATTTCTCTATACAACAAAATAGATGACTTTAAACACAAACGCCAAAGCCTACTTTTACTGCTCTCGCCTGGACTATAAGTAAATTTCAACATGAAGACAATGCTCCAAAGGCTTCGCAAAAATTTAATTTCCTAGGGACCAATGGTTTTCTTTAATTAATTATTAAAGTACATGTAATTATTGGTATAATGGCAACAGATAATGTTGACGTAAGTTACTACTTTTTTGATAGAGATTTAATATTGCATTGATGCATAATGGTGTTCTTCTTGAAATATCTCTTTTTAAACCTTTTTTTTAATGTTTATTTTTTTATTTACACGGATTTTTACATTTATTCTGCTTAGCAAAACTTTACCCTTTGGTATTTGGAAATTATGCCAAGTCATAATCCCAGACTGAAATACTCATATTAATTCAATTTAAAATTACATTAGCTGTATCAAAAACATTCTTTTTTTAAAATCAGAACCTATATAATATAGAAAATGTTCTTTTTTATTTGGATATTTCTACCACACTGAAAAGAAATATTTTTAATAAATAACCCTTTGCTTAAATTTAATTTTGCTTAACCGGAAATATATTACATTGAGAAAGCAGATAATTCTTCACGACACGTTTCACAGTTTAGAGCACGAAAAACTTTGTTTTTTTATAAGTATACACTTACAGACAATATAAAAATATTAAATTTTAATTGAATAATAAGAAAGGATAAATAAGATATTTGAAAAAAATGAGTACTTACAATCGAAAATGTAGATATGGTAGTCGTCGTTTGCACCACTTGTATTCCACTAATAAGTCCAAAATTCAAAACCAATACAAGTGCGATGTATACTAGAAAATCAACTGGTGAAGCCATGGTTTCGCTTGTGGTCTGTCCTGAGAGAAACTGATGTATTATTCAGATGATCTGGTTTTATGTACCCATCAATTAAAACACTATCCAGAAATAATGAACCATTTCATATCACATTAACGGCTGGCGTTCAATGTCACTGGTCAATCAATCGGTATCCGATTATTGTTCCGTGCAAGTGACAAAACAATCGTTATTAATAATGGTTTGATTTAAATGATGAGGTATTCGAATTTACCTCTAGTTACGTGGAAATTGAATTAACCTTGCACCCGTCTTGGTATCCTGTTACAGTTCACGAGTGACTTCCAGTTACAGATGTTATTGTTGAAACTGCGGAAAATTGGATGTTCTTTGGCGCCTGGGAATCTTCAACGAGAATTGCATCTATCTAGTTCAATGATTCATCAGCTATCAGTAAATTGTTCAGGGGAAATCTGCAACAAAAGGTTAACTTTGCGTTCTTGTGAGGAACTTTGTACAGGGTAAACCTTGAATATTTGAATTAGAAAAATATTCGTATTCAAGGGATCATAGATAATTTGGAATAATTTGGCCATGCTTTATTTTATGCAATAGCAGACAAAATTTTTGACTGAATTTGCAAACATGAGTATTAATACCTACTTATAACATGTACAAATAAAGGATAATTATAGACGAAATACAGTGTCTTGCATTTAAGGACTAGCTATCATCGCATTTTTACTGGCCAATTTTAAAAACTTTTCCTTTTCGATAGACCAAGTAAAAGTGTATCGAAACGACATCAACAAAGTGACGATTTGTGATGATTGATGGAAAATTAGAGAAATACTATTAATAATTTTTTAAGGAACCGACGGATTCTTGTTAACACACTCCAGAATTTTAGACCGTAATTATGCCAAATCCATAAAAAAATATTCGTCAAAAAATATGCTTTAGATTCATAAGAATCTGTTTTCAGTGATTTGAAATGTACTGTTTCAAGTCACCCTAGGTATGAATTCGTTGAAATTTGTTTTAATAAAAAGATCCCTAATAGGATATGTATATTTGAATTTTTGCACCATTTTTTGGTAGATGATCATAGTTGCGTCCAATTGTAAAATTAATGGGGTTATACCTCTCTAAATTATGGTAGCTTCCTAAATGTATTTTAATGAATTACGATTATCTAGTAATCCAGGGCCACTTTGATTTTTTTGGAAGAGATATTTCCAAAATCACTTTAGGATCCCAAATTTCACAAATTTTTTATATGTACTCCACTAACATGATCCAGAAATCCTTGTGTTGTTATGTTCATCATAATAGATGATCAATGTAGCATCAACATACCTGAACCTTAGCATAACGATTGCTGATTTGCTGACACCAGGACATTCTTCTCGGAAGATTCCATGTTGATATTTGTCAGTTGCTTCTTCAGTTTGTTCATAAACTGAAGAAGAAAATCTATGTTGTGGAAATTTTTGTCAAGTCTAGTAAATTCTCATCGTTTTCTTGTACGATAAGACACCAAAGTGGTATCAAGACTCCTTTAATTGGTACTTTTGCAAAATTGGATGTTTACTGAAAACTACGAAAACTGTTAAGCTTTGGGAGAAGTTCATTGGAAACTCCTGGCAGAAGATAAGGATACAAATTTACCAAACCTGCCACAAAAGTGTAATAGATGGACCTTCTTCTACTTTAAAGTTCAACTTTGGAATAACTTCGTCGAAAGCTTATCGGGGAAGATAAGGATGAAAATTTAATGGAACTGTCAAAAATGTGTACTAGATTCACATTATTCCCCTTTAAAGAGCCTTGAAATATTAACCCTTCAAGACAAAGGGTCTGGAGATATCAACCCTTACAACAAAATGTTGGTTTCGATATGTTGATTATATATTTGTCATCTGGTCCGTGGATAAAACAATAGAACGATTTCTGGACAACATTAACGAGGAGTTACCATGGAGTTGAATCAAAACAGTACGCTATCGTTCATATAAATAAGAGGAGACCAGATATTCCCAGTGCACAGGGCACAGTGTTTGCAGAAAGAAAGCCAGACTACAGGGATAAGTACCTGATTTTACCTCTATCTAGCCCAGAAATAACGCATCATTAACATTCAAAACATTTAAGCGAGGAACTTATATAAAGTCAGCCATCAGGATATCTATGAATAAAGAAAAGGAGGAATCTGTGGCATCAACTATCTGTATATACAATGATGTAAACAGACACAGGAGGCTGTTATGTAAGAAAATACAATATTACTATGGTCTACGCCGCATCAAAGAAGCCATCGATGTATAACATTGCAAACAGCTCGAAATTATTCAAATAAAAACAGTTTTATCTAGAATTGTTTATAATACTTTGAAATATTTTCAGTTTTATAGCAAATCCATTTTAAAATTATAGTTCAAATTGTCCTCACAATTACGTCAGTGAATTTCAAACCAGTAGTTGTATAATATAAATAAAAAGTATACGTATCCAAATTTTACTTTAAATTTATTATTTCAAATGTCCTCTTTAATTACTAATTACTTGTTAATCTAAAGATTAACATGTAGGCTGTAAAATCTTAATGTTCCAATATCATTTATTTGATTTTAATGTGAGGTTTTTTAAATCAATTTTTTATTATATTATTATCATTTGCAAATTGTGTCCTTTATACTGAAATATTATGCTTTAGGGATTATACAAATATACATCAATTTTTTCTTATTTTTATTTAATTTTATGCTAATATAACAGTGCTTATATACACCAACTGAATAAAATAAACAACTTAAAAGAAGGAATACCAGATTATATAACATTTAAAATACTTATATTTTAATGGGAACATATAAGAAATAAATCTGGAAAACATATAATATTACTTAAACTTGTTACGAAAATACAGTTCTCTAACAATTAAATGTTAATAAAATTACTATCAAAACATTCTGAAAACCTAGGATTTCCAGGTATAATTAAATGCTAGGAGGGGGTGTAGTTTAAAAATATTTTGAAAAAGTATAAACAAATACTTAAATATAAAAAAAATTAAGTTTAAGTAAATATGTAGTATCATTCCTAACCTTTAAAACGTCGGAAACTCAAGTAACTTTTTGTCTTTTATTATAGTATATGTATACAAGAATAACTTCACTGATTTCTATTTTCAAATTTATGTAAACAGTTTCTTTAGTGTAAGTGTTTGTTTAATTAATGTTTTCTTGCACGTAGGATAACATCCGAACCAACAGAGAAAGATACTTTATTTGTGTTTTTAAAAATTTGTTCTTACAAATATCTCATAAATAATTGATATACACGTTCGTATACAAGTCTTGGAGCCCTTTTTCCGAGGATGAAATCTATGTGTCCAAATTTCCCAGATGTTACCGGATACAACACCGCGTTAGGCAATGACTTGGCCAATTGTCGTACTCCCTGAAATTAAAATTTGAATCACTTATATCGTGTATGTAAGTCTAGTGTCATAGTGTACCTCTTTTGGACAAATGTTATCTGCCAGAGCATAAAAGAGAGCTATAGGGGCTGTCATGTTTGAAAAACTGTATAGAGGAGGAAATTCTGTTCCATACATTTGTAAGTTTCCTTGAGCGCCATAATCATATTTCCTGAATAATCCTGAAAATGACATTCAAATAATATACGTACATAATTTTCTAGAAAATCAATAGTTACTTAAAACATTTAGGTTTTTGCAAAAGAAAGACTAAATATTGTTATCTTTTGGGAGTATTCAATACATATTCAAATGTACATATTAATTTCATCTACATTTGCACAGAAACATTTGCTCTTCGGCTTTTGTTGGTCAGTAAAAGTTGACGGTTTATTGACCATCTCTTTGGTCCCACATTTCAATAAGAATTAAAAGTTCAAAGCTGGGGATGGGTCTAGATTCACATTCTTCAAGTTGTCAGAGATTCGACGATTGATCGACTGATTTATTCGATTCGTAAAAATTACACCTATCCTTACCTGTATATATTAATTGGAAGTAATGTAGAAGCTGTTTTATTGAACAGTGTGCAGGTGAGGTGTTGAAGAGAAGCTGAGGTGATGTCTGAAATAAAAAATGTATTGGATAGTTAAAAAAAATAAATAACAGCCTTTATTTGATTTTAGGTATTGGGATTAAAATACAATGGTGAAATTTTCTCATTTCAATACTGATATGGTCTGTTCCGCGGGGATTTTGTTACGTTCCATATTTTTGTGTTACAACATTGTTTTCAACTGTTAACAATAAAATTGCTTCTAAAAATTATCTTATACAGGGTTCTTCACGGTAAGTGGCCTATTAGACGTTTCAGAGGAACCAAAGACAATATGACTCTGAAAATTTGTTTACAGAGGTTACCAAATATGTTCTCTTCAATGAAAATGATACCATCAACGTAGCACTTCCGGTTATACCGGAAGTAGCTCTCAACTTTGTTATTTTAAATGGAACGCCCTATATATTATTGCATTATCGACAAGATAAATAAAAAATAAGTCAAAAATGTTAAAGCTTCCCTGTACTTAAATCTAACTGTTTTCGAGATAATCGTCATTTTACAAAAAATTTGACAGATGCAAGCGTTTCGAAAATTCCTTATATCTTTCTTCATTCTAGGAGCTTTCACTTGCTTTTCGGAATATACAAATACCATAAGATGTACTACCATCCACTATCAAAATTACCTGAAGAAAATTGTACTAAGTGTCTCATTTTTCATGTTACATTTTGAAAACTTAAAACCGACAAAACTTTTTAAAGTCAAATGGAACATCCTGTATTTTTCTGCATCATATTATAGAAAATCAAATTCTCTTTTCACCGCTATAGGCATTGTAGGGGTTACACTGAAAGAAATCCACCAAGTGAGGGGCATTGCTAAGATATTTTAGTCCATTTGAATTTAAAAAGTTTTGTCGGTTTTAAATTTTCAAAATATAACTTGAAAAAGGAGACACTTAGTATAATCTTCTGCAGGTAATTTTGATAGCGGAAGGTAGTGCAACTTATGTTCTTTGTGCATTCCGAAAAGCAAGTGAAAGCTCCCAGAACGAAGAAAGATATAAGGAATTTTCGAAACGCTTGCATCTGTCAAATTTTTTGTAAAATGACGATTATCTCGAAAACGGTTAGGTTTAGGTACAGGGAAGTTTTAACATTTTTGACTTATTTTTTATTTATCTTGACAATGCAAATTTGGCAATAATATATAGGGTGTTCCATTTAAAATAACAAAGTTGAGAGCTACTTCCGGTATAACTGGAAGTGCTACGTTGATGGTACAAAATTTCAGAGTCATATTGTCTTTGGTTCCTCTGGAATGTCTAATAGGCCACTTACCGTGAAGAACCCTGTATACTTGAATAATTCATACATATATATGGTAGATAAATAAATATGGAAGGGGTCCAGAATATATTGCGAAATCTATCGGAATTGGTTATGTCTAGAAAAAATAACGTCACAAGTTTATATAAACTTTTTTATCCAGATTCATCCTGAAGAGTTATTAGCTACTGATATTTACAGTTGAATACCTACTTTTTCTTACTTCTTAAATTTTGACACTTTTATGTGTAAAAGCTGTGCTATTTCTACAAATGTGTACAGTTTGCCAACGTTACTAAATAGTCTTGCCATCAAATTTGATGAGAAATAAAAAAACTATGTGTTAATAACTCTAAAATTTAAGCCCAAATAAAAACATTAATTAAACTTCGACGTTATTTCCGCAAGATATACCTAAATTTCATAGATTGCCCGTCATTTTCTGGACGTTGTAAATATTACCTGCGCCATATCTCCTTCGATTAGTCCAAAGTATAGTACAGCATAACAAATATCTATAAAGAACGTCATTTCGGAACATAATGTTTTAGCAACATCATTAATCCACTCAGTATATCCATTTGGGAAAAGTTCATATATATTAAAAAAATTTGTCAATTCCTAAAAAATAGAATAATCTTCAGTTTGTAACTAAGTTGTAAGTTAAAATGGAATAGGTAGGGAAATAAGGAGAATAATTAGAAACAGGATATTCATAAAACCCTTTGAGCATGACACTTAAAAAAGAAAGTTCAATTAGCAGTAATGACATAGCAAAAGAAATTGAACACGGTGAGCTCTGATTTAGAGATCTATGGTTATGTATATGTAACATCAAATGATGTGTTACTAGAAAAATTTAAGGTTGCTGTCACTAACAATAAAACTTACATCAAGGTGCGCCTTGATATGAAATATTTTTGAAACTAAACAGTATTAATTGATTTTATGAGATGTTTATTTGAAAGTGTTAATTTGTTCGTCCGCCTTGAGTGGGATAATCTGTATACAAACAGCTTACAGGAGATAATGATATCTTATTATCACCAATTATGAATGAACCACTCAATGTTATAGTTAGAATGCTGTAAATTATGGAACAATAAATCAGGCGCGCAAAAAGTCGCCTGTTCTTTTGAGAGAACCTGTTATTGTTGTTTTCGGATCCACTGAATGAATGTTAAGTAATTTTGGTGTTAAATGTTCTCCAAATCCTCAAAAACGAGTTATTCGTGAATAGTTTGGTTGGTATTATATGACAAATCTAGAAGGTTAAGATACGTCAAATCAGACACAAAATATGTGGATGTTTCGTCAGTCACAAAAGCAGCAAGTGTTTCAGAATGCAGTTCACAATCGAATCCACATAAGATTTTGTAGAACTAAATTGAAACTACTGAAAATGAAGAAATCTTTCGATAGGAAGATGAAGAGGAAGACGAGAAGGAATATGAAGATTGAGATGGTGGCAATGAAATGGGTAGTGAATACATGGGGATAGAAAGAAACGTCCGGAAAGTATAATCAGTGTTAATCAGAGTTAAATGATCTTAGCAAGTCTACCGAAATATGAAGTTGATTGGAGTTGGAGGCTAGGTAACTGTAAAAGAAAAATCTCCTGTCTGAAGGCACCAAATCTTCTGTGTGAAGATAACATCAAACCAGTTTTAGGGGACATATTTCTTCAGGTTCTACCTTTTGGGTAATCACAAAAGTTACTATTAAAAAACTTTGAATGAACGTGAAACTGAACTTTATGGACTACACGTGGGTAACTTAGGTGACTATAGCGAGAAAAGTGGAACGGAAAAATTGTCCACTTTTACCCTAAAACGCAAACCTCTCTGGTACAATCGCAAAACACCATTTTTTTATTAATTGGGTGGAAATTTTCTCGAAAATGGGGGTCCTGGTGCCAAATTAACTTAATATTCATATTCGAATCCTACAACATGAGTGTAGGGTTATGGAACTCAACTTCTTCCATGACATTATAGTCATATAGTCCATACGCATATTCGCGAATAACCCATTTTTGAGGATTTTTGGAGCATTTCCTCTAAACTGATGGATGCTGTGGCCAAATTGACTTCACATTCTTGTTCACATAATAATAACAGAGTCTCATCAAAAGAACTGATTAATTCTTTTGCGTATCCTTGTAATTAAGATAAGGTTGTCTATTATCATGCGTATGGGCCAAGTGGCCTAATTTATAAAATCGTCGTGGATAAGTATCTGTATCTGGAAGAAAATTCTGTAAAGTTTTAGCTCTAGATAATCAATATTTTTTGGGGCAGTATGTCATTTTCATTGGAGGTCCTACTGATGAGCGTTCAGATTAGCTAAAGTACTGAAATTCGACATATTAGATCAACTTTTTCAAATGATCAAGAAAAAATTAGTATGAATGTTCAAAGAACAATTTCTAATTCACAATCTAATCTCAAGGTGGTTCCAAAATCACGCCGCTCGTTTGTGCTATATTTTGGTAACACGTAACTATAGAACAACATCCATTGGTAACAATCTATTTAAGCAGTAGACTAATTAACAACACGACACTCCAGTAATATGACAGTAATGGCTACTATCTTTGAAAAAATATTTGACTACAAAGTTGTTGAAAATGTCAAAAAGCCAAATAAAAACTATTTTTGAAGTCTTAGAATAAATTATGAATCATATGTTGTTTGGATATCTGAAAAAGTTGATCTACTATGTGGGCATGTTTCAGAATTGTCGTAGCGAAATTAGTAGAAACTCCAGTCAAAAGGATTTGGTGCCTCAAATATTTGATATCTGGAGCTAAACCTTTACAGAACTTTCTTCCAGATGGCCAGGCCACTTGAAATGGAATGCCCCGTATATCTTTTAAAATACTTATTTTAAATATTCTTCATTTCTGGCTCACTGAGGTGTCCCTTGTGGCTGTTCAGACATCAAAATAGATTATTTTTGTGTTCTTTTTGGGGAAGTTTATTTCTGTGTATTTTTTAAATAAGGAATATTTACAAAATTTATACAGGGTGATTCAGAACTTACTCAAAAAAAAATTTGAATGTACAGGGGTCCANATACACTTCTGTACAGCACTGGAAACTGGTCCACTGTAAAACCTGATCTAGCACAATATGACCAACATGGCGGCAGTGTGATAAAAACGAACAAAAACTTCGCAAGGACATACCTGATGTTACATCTGTTCAAAATTTTCTCCACCGACGTGTAAACACATTTGGATCCGTCTTACGCAGTTTTTGAGAACTAACACCTTGTCTTGCTTCACCATAACACAAATCATAAATTAAAACGACATCCATCAACTCCGAGTTGCTATACACGCAAGCCATTTTTGGCACTAACTACTAAAAAAACTATTGTAAACACTATCGCAACGACGATTGTAAAATCGGATTTCAGTATTCGGAGTCGCTGAGGCCACATGGCTCTCCACGCGTATTGCCGGTGACGCTAGAGACTACATTTGTCCAGCTATGTAACAGTTGAAAGTACTACAACTTCAATATTTTTTTTTCCGGAAACTAAGGATTTTACAAAAATCTTTTTTACGATATAGGCTCCGTTTCTCATGCCGCATCTATTCCCAATTTTTTTTGGATAAGTTGTGAATCACCCTGTATAGGCATTCGGGGACGATTTCATATCCCAAATTGGTAAAACTCAAGCTCAAATTAATAAGAGGAAAATAATAACGTAATAATAGTGTAACCTGTATTAGAGAAGTGTGTTTACCCAATATCTTAGCAACGTTTCGGACATCGCCCAAAAGACAAGAGGGCGCCATGGTAACAGCAACATAAATTTTACTATTGTACTCTGGTCGCTCAGATGCAAACGCAAAATAGGATGTTGAGCCCTGAGAATGCCCTATATAGAATAATTTATTGGTATTAGTCGTTTTCAAAATGTAGTCTACAGCTGTGGGAGTATCTGAAACTGCAACTTCGTGCCACCTGAAAAAATGAAGAAAATATTATAATAACTTGGTAAATATTAAGACCCAACATTTCTATAATTCCAAAAACATTGAAAATAAATCTGATGTTATTATAACATACAGCGTGTCAACTACAAATGATGCTTTGCCTCAGCAAGTTGAATGAATAAAACAGATACTACCATCAGAAGCTTTTGTTTTACAAGACTCCGAAAATTGTGCCCCAAATTACACATAAGATTTGAATTTCGCGCCATTTGTGCGCCAATGAAAAAAAAAGACAGTGTAACAGCTGACGGTTCAGGGTTATTAAAAACAATGAAGGCTTGACACTCTTGACAGTTTCAGTTCGCAATTTCGTTCAAAAGTGAAGAGGTTAATTAAAAATTTAAGTGAGACTGGATCAATTAGTGATCTTAAACGCTCTGACCGTCCTTCAACAAGTCGTTCAACACAAAACATTGAAGCAGTTCGTGGGAGTGTTGCTGACAGTCTAGGAATATCAATTCGGCACGGTGGTCAAGGATTGAACATTTCGAGAAGTTTTCTACAGCGTATTCCCATGAGAGATTTGCATCTTCTTGCGTTAAAGTTCAATTGACTTAAGAACTGAAGTCTACTGAGAACGTAGAGCGAAGAAACAACACGATTTTGTAGTTTTTCACAATCTGGACACCTTTGCTTGTCATTTGCGTACTTTGACGTTTTAGGTATATAATTTTTCAGTAAATGTCAATTTAAATCATTCTTTTTTTGGTTTTGGTTAATGCTAGACGAAAAACAGTTGTGTGTCACACATGCAGAAAACGCATTAGTAGCCCTTAGCTCTCACTTAATATACGCGGGCTACTAATGCATATTTTCTGCCCTTGTGACACAATATACTAAAGTATTGACTTTTAAACTAATTATAAAAAAAAATTTCTTCGAAAAAAAATACCCAATTAAATCTCAAACAGTAACTAAAAATGCTTCTAATAAATAATTGCAGAAAATTTTATTTAATATATTTAAAAATAGAATAGCCACTGTTATTATTTGAATTGGACAAATAAACGAAGAATTTCGAATAAAAAAAATAAATTTTATAAAACTTTAAGTAGGTAGCTCACAAATTACATACTTTTAAACATACTGTACAGATAACCAGTTTTAAAGGACATCTAACTGGTTATTTTGAAAATGAAGATAAAATTCTATATTTCTTTATAAAGAAAAGATTCATTGTTTGTATGTAGGCATTTAGAAATAATATTGATTTCATAATTTTGTAAGTACCTATTTAAAAATAGCAGAAAATTTGGATAATCTAATTTCTAAAGTTAAATAAAAAATATATGTATAATGGTTACAGTTTTCAATGTTCTGCACATAACTATCCAAGGTAAATAAAGGTAGTTTTATATTTTTGGTGCATCCCGACTATTTTGTATCTATAAAAAATATTTATCACCAAAGGAACTTCTTGAATCACGGAAACCAATCAGATATTTTTGCTTAATAAAAAATATCTTTGAGAAAAACGGATGAAAAATAAGATATAGGAAACAAATTGATATACAGGGGTTTTCAAAAAAACTAGAATGCATGGTACCGTTGAATCTACAGGTAAAAAGGTAAAAAGTGTGACTGTTAATTTTAACTGTGCTGATTCAGCGGTACCAGTTGTGCTACTTCTTTTGAAAACACCCTGCATATTTACATTTAGTTGATGAAAAAAATATTTGCATAAATCAATCGTTAACAAATCTATTGTTTTTGATAATTTAATAAAAAGAAGTAAGGAATAAAGTAAATAAATAGTTTATCCTTTTTGACGATATAATTTCGGAAAAGATAATAATAATAGAACACTCACTGAAATAGCTACTTTAGTAATTAAATTAAATAAAATTCAGCTAATATTTACCCAAAATTCCAAAACCTCTTGTCGGTGTCAGGGTTTAACGTTCTGTGCTTCCTAGAATATCTACTTCCTCTCGTACTCAGCAACCAGATGTCGAATCCTCTATCAGCCAAATAGAACCCAATAGATTTTTCTGGACCGAGTACAATGAAATTTTCGATACATCCACACGTTCCATGAACCAACAAAACAGGATATTTATTATTCGACCCGTTGGACGTATTATTCCTACCTCTTGGAATTCGATGCATTGCGAGAATGTACCCATCGTCTGTCACCAATTCGTGCAATTCTAGTGGATATCCGTGTTTAGTAATAATTGCTGTCTGTAACATAAGAATATAATTAGTAGATGAGAATCCACTACTTCTTTTTTCGTACCGCTGAGAGATCTCGGTCTGGGTGTACAACAAAATGTAATGTCGCAGATAAATTCACTAACAGTTGCAGTATCATTAAAAATATCAACTTATGGTACATGTTCATAGGTAGACAGTTGTTAGTTTTATAAAATTGTCCTTTTTACTTACCAGGTAAAATATGAATATCGAATTGAGTAATGTTTGTATAACACATTAACAGCTGTACCTAATTCCATAAGGTCAGGTAAAAAACAACTAGAGTTACACGATATTGCAATCTTCACACTGTCATTAAGTAAGAACATTGACGATAAGAACTTACAAGTTGCACAGTTGAAGTGGGACGAAATTATTGTAAAACTGCCTTGTATGGGAGAAAACCGACAGGCAAATACGTGGTTTTTCACCTATATACCCCATTTTTGCTCGAAACAATTTTATTCATCCGGCAAAATTGTTCAGGACAAAGAAAGTTCATGGCGCTCCCAAAAAAGAAGTTTATTATTTCCTAATACGTATTAGTAAAAGCAATATATTCCCGGACGACAAAACATTGGGTCCGAAAATGTGCTTTTACTAAGAGGTACACATACTAATTATTTTTTTTCAATTTTGCTTATTTTACATTTTTTGTTATTTTATTTCTTATTCAATAGAAATATTTTGTTTTCAGTAGTTAGTTAATAAATATTAGAACGTAATCTTTAATTTAACCAATAACATATTTAAAAATGTTCCATTCCAGATTAAAAATAGACAATATGAAACTGGTAATTTTAAAGTCAACTTTAAAGTCTAAAGTCTACCGTAAATCGTAGACAAAAATAAGTGTTTAATGATTTCATTACATTACCTAATAAGTAACGCAAACAATAAATGTTATGAAAAGATATTAGGATAGCTTTATATCATTGTATAGTGTGGTTTTAAATCATTGTATATAAAATAAGTATTATTTCTACTGATAATAACATTAACGTAATGGATTGGGAAGGTTTCAGTTGATTTGACACTATTACTAACATTCGTATACCTGAATAAAACACCTGTTACACTGGAGGCCAATTCGTATGTAAAAACGAACATCCGTCATGTCTAATAAATTCAGTACAGTTTTTCGGCATCTGTTTGTCGCAAATGCTATGCTTTTTGTACGAAAACAAAAATTCTCAGGAATGTAAATAATCCGTTTTAATCTGACATTCGTTCGAATAAGCTTTTGGATGTTCGAATATGTAATCTACTCTACAGAGTGTCAATGTAAACAGCTTTTCATTGTCTTTAAAACAATGTTACAATTATGTAGAACATTTTTGTAGATATCAGTTTTAGTACTCTTCTCTCTCAGAGGATCTCATATCTCTTATTTCTTACCGAAATTGACTTTCTTTTTTATAATAATATTTTTCATGTTTAGTCATAATTACTTTATTAAATCAAAAGTAATTATACAAGGTGGGTTCCAAAGTAAGCAGGACTTTTTAAAAATAAGAACAACAAAAAGTATTTTAGGTAAAACCGATTTATTTTATTCAAAATAGTCCTCTTCCGATTCAATTCTGCGAGCATACACCTGCAATAAACCTCATGGTTGACATAAGGGAGATATATCAAAAGATCCTTTTATGTCCAAAAAGGCATAGTTCCTATTTGTATTCTAGTACATGTCCAAACAGCAGTCTTTGTTTTCCAGAACATACCCTGCCTTTTCTATTTACCGACAAAGGGCAGTTTTATCCACATTTTTCTAAAGACAAACTGTCTTTGGTGTAGAGGTTGGTTTATTAATACACTAACCCAGCAACAACAAGTCTGTCTAGCAATTTTCAGAGTTCTTTGCTCCATCTTCACCGATTCTGTTGAGTTTGGGAATGAATGAAATTCTAATTAGTCTCCAGACTTTGGGTACAAATCCCAGTGTTAAATTTCTCCTGGGAACTAAGATTAGGTCCCATTACTGGGTAAAAGTTATCTGGTCCTGCAAGTTATATGGCTCGGGAATTAATTGCCAATTTCATTTTGGACATGTACATAACCCCATAAAATGGGCATATTTACTTGAATAGTACTTGTCAGAAGACTCAACTTTTCAAAAAGAAAAAAAAGAAAACAACAAATTAAAAGAATAATAGCGAATCGCATTTCTAATTATACTACAACAATATGTTTTACTCCTCATTAGGAAGCGATTATAGGTATTGGATGTGAATTCATACGAAAAGTTCATATAATGAATGATTCTTTAAACTTTGTAAACGAAGTAAAAAATGAAGACTGTGGAACGACGAAAATGCATCCAGCGTAACATTTTCAAATGTAGATATTTTACGTTAATAAAACTCCTCAATTGTAGAAGAATGGGGTTCTAAAATAAAAATAAAATTTTTCATCGCATTGCATGTTAGACATATCCTGGTTTAGAGCAGAAATGTAATGTTTTTTATTCAGCAATCATTCACCTATTCAATAAACTTCGGTAATTCACACAAATTTCGTTACGCAATGAGGTTAATTGCATCCAGTACTAAACGATTCAAAGTCACTGTTTTGTTTCCAAAAAAACTAACGAATGAATTCCCAAATAAGTTCTTGGAATAGAGAGGAGCATCGAATCGGTAGCATTTTCGCATTAATAATGTAATTGCCATTTAATTGAGTAACTATAAAATTCAATTATATGACTATTGTTATCATATTTAATAGCGTGTCCTGTCCTCGATTAATTTTAATATACTTTTTTTTTCGTATTTCCCGAATACGTAAAAGTAGTTAAGTTAGTTAGAGAAAGCCCCGTCTGAAGATAGTTATTTTTCTACTTGTGTACATTTTAAGTTTTTGTAAAGACGCTTTTAATTTTTATTTTGAAATTTTTCGATTTTTAAATTCTGCACGTAATTTTCCTTCAAATGATGTGTCAGGATCGCTGAAATTCCAGTGAAAACTTTACATCTTCTGTACATTATTCAGAGATTTCTTTTTTTATTTCTGAGATAGACCCATTTTAATTTTGAAGGTGTTGGATTAGAAGGAATATACCACTTGGGTGGTTTACTCGGTCACAGGATATGAATCCTCTAGACTTTTCTTTGTAGAGTCATACAAAAAAGTTATACCAGTGGAATTGAGCACGAAGAGTAACTTCATACAAGGATTTTTACCGTATTTTCTTCTAACTATAGAATTTCTGTATATTTTATATTCTGTTAGCTTGTGGTTTCTTTAATGATGTAATGTTCACTAATCTTTTTAATAATACATTTTTATATAATTTTTATTATAATATTGGCAGCAAATACCTTCGAGAGTATTAGTAGTAGTTTTAGAACAACAGTGGCATTGTACAGAGAAGATTTGTAGAAAACCCACTGATTAGCTTTGCTCGGTGATATTCTGCTATTAACACAATTTCAGCTCCCATCCATTGTTTATTGATTTTTTACGTTTAACGCTTCAGTATTCCCTGCATTATATATTTGATAGTCGTTAATTCAAAGAACTGCAAAAAACGTAACTCAGACATGGTGGACTGGTGTCAAGGACGACATAACTGTATTTTCCACATGACACAACAATATGAAAATGTCATTGGATATGACAATATTTTAACTGTTTAAAGTAAATTGCTTATTCAAAATTTATTATTCAGAATAAAAGAATTAGAATTCTTCTATTGCATCACCAGTAATTTTATGACAGCCACTGTTTTCTAATTTTGTCTTGCACTTAAAAGTTGGAAAAACAAATAAACTATTAGTCCAATAATATGTATTTGTGAAATCATGAATAATTTATATTTGTTTTGGTGTCTGCTACCATTTGTATGTTTTTTTACACAATAGATTGTGTTCTGATTCTGTTCAAGCCACTTTTATTCCCTGAGAGAATAAATGTACTTTTAATTCATATGTTAAAAACAAAGAACTATTTAGTAATGCGTAAGTTGTTAGAGTAGCTATATTATAAGTCAATATACTTTGCCTGTTGTGTTCAATATTGAATATATGCACTTTATAACGATTTATAAATTACAACTATTTTAAAATTGGTTTATTTGAATTTCCAAAAATTGAGAAGTATGCTTAATAATGACATTCTGGGTTATCTGAATAATCCCCAAAAACTGAAATCTCTGTATAAACGCAAGAACAAAAAAAATTGGTAATGAGCTTCATGTTTAATTTTTTTTTTAAGTCTTAAATTGTATTGCGTCCTTTGTAGTAGTAGTATCAGGGTTCCCATGAAATATCGCAATCGGAACAGTTGTGTTTGTTATATAGATTGTATTCTGAATCGTATATCTGAAATTATCTTGAAAATATTGCATTATTTTTGTGTATATTCCTAAGTTAATATTAATTAGAATGAGAGTTTAAACAATATTAATTTATATTTTCTATGTAGAATTAAAGTATTAATTAAAAATTGTGACTCATGATATGGTAGATAACATCTGTAGGTACAATTTTGTAAAATTAAGTTATTATATTGCCTCAGTAGAAATATGTTTTTTTATTTCAACTGAAAATTTGTATTTCGTGAAAAATATAGGAACATATCTGAATCTAAAATAAATGATAAGCATTTTCTTTGATTGTATGCCCAAGATAATTTTCATCCAGACTAAAATGGTTTGGTTCGTGGCTGACAAAAAATTTAACAGCCAGACTAACGTTCAATGAAGAGTAAAATTCCAGAAAGTCTATATGACTTTATATTTGTTGCTTACTAGCTGACCCAACAGACGTTATCCTGTCCAAATTTTAATAAATTTGTTTATGATAAGCTTTTTCAGTTTTTCCAATTTTCCGGGCAACTTTTCCAATTTTACTTTCCCTAAAAAAAAACTTATCCGGACTATTACGAATATTAAAAAATTGCCAAAACAAATATTTTTCTTAATTACCTGCAAATTGTCTGCTTCAATAATCTGTAAGTAACGCAATAACTGTTTAATAGATGCTGCAACAGGAATATTTAACAGTGCTAGAGGGATAGAGTCCTGTGTTAAAAATCATATTTACTTTTATCAAATTGTAGAAAAATTATATTTGCGAAGGGAACAACTGTAATAATAGTAAACGCGTGGGTATTATTTAAATATGTATAATAGGGAACAGCTGTAATGTTGAAGAGTAATACTGGTTGCATAAAACTAGATATTTCTCACAAATGTTAATTTATTATTGGATATACTATTATAGAATGTTATTGTAATTTCAGACAAAACTAAAAAATAATGGTAAATACTTTTGTCCCATAGCCAATACATCAACAGCGGTATCTTAGTTGTTAAATGAACTAGATGAAGGCTTAAAAGATTAATATATTATGAATGTTTTGCTACTGGTATTAACTTTGTTCCAAGAAAAATCCAAAACTGTTTCCAACAGGTAGACTCATGCACATTCCGATACAATGCTTACATATGGTTTACAATCCATTGCTTTGAATAAAATGCAATTGGAAACTATTTTTAATGCACTAGGAACAAAGTTATTAATTGTATATCTTATACAAATCCCGTTTATCCGGGAGTGTCGGACACTATTTGCTGTCGTCATTAGGTCTATTGTAGAAAGGCAAGTTACTATAAAACTACTCATTCCAGAATCAATATTTTATTAACAGTCGTACTGTGACAAAAATTGCTTCCCCAAAAACTCCTATACACGAAAGATTTGCATCCTTGGAATCAGGGGTGATTCAGAGTCAGCGACATTTGTGAGCTAATTTGCTAGACGTAGTTACAATGTAAACCAATTGGGAGTTTCAGTGTGTATAGAACAACTGAAGCAGTTGCAGGTTTCAATATTCCTCCAGTCACTGGATGTCTCAATAACTGGGCATACGCAGATGTGTAAATAGAACGGTTTGGTCTTTCACATGAAATGTCAAACTATGAAACTATGATATATGTGACATGCATTTTGTAGATTGATAGTAGAGACAAATCTTTGAGTCTAAATCAACGAACCTGATAGGAATAAAAATTTTGAGAAAATCAAAAAAAAACCTTTAGTGTTCATCAAACATTAAAAAAACAACAAATTAAAACCGACGAGTTTGATGCTATTAAAATTAAAATTAAATACTTCTCGTAGCCGATGGATACTATTAAAAACCAAAATACCTCCATAGTTGGAATTCGTGGCGTCCTTTTGATATATTCTTTTTTTGTGTTAGCGACTTTTTATAGATGTCCCATGGATGCATAATGTCACATGTTTGTGTTACCCAGGCACTTCTATTGCTGATTGTCGTTGGCAAAATATTTTAGTGGATTTTAAAATTCATTCCAAAGATTACTTGTTACTATTATGTGGCCAACTGAGTATGATAAATAAATAAGAATATTATTGTCACAACTTAACATGTTACTGCATACAATGAAATAGATAACTACCACAATTGAACATGTTGACATGACAATTTTTTTTACCCCACCAATTTGCATGGCGAGCAAAACTTAAGTGTTCCAATGGTGTACATCGTAAGCATAATTTTAAGTTTGTATTCACCTTTATGTGTATGTTTTGATTATTATGAAATACCATGGTAATGATGTGTTCTTAATGAAGATACAATTATTTTGTCTCACCTCGTATCATCTGTTTGTTGGTTAAAATTTGATTACGATATAATGTCCTATATAAAAAGTAAGGTTGGTAAATACGACAAAAGTTTTATTTTAAGTTAAGATTATGAACTGGAGCACTGTGGTAAGATGGTGTGGACTATTCTCTCTTATTTTACCATTACAATAAAGAGCATATATAATCAATTATAAAGAAAACCAAAAGCTCTAACAACATACCTACTCAAAACTTTTTTTCAACAAAAGTAAGGACATATACATAATTACAATTTTCTACAAAAACTTAATCAGATCCATTATAGATTAGAAGCATATTTTATGGAAGCGCAGCCGAGACTTCTAAAGAAAGCTGAAACAAGAAAGCTGCTTTAAGACATCAGAAGAAGAACCATAACAAATCGATTTCTAGAGAAATGACTTCAAGATTTTGGAGAAACTATTGCTAGTGGTAGTCTAAGACCACGGAGAGGTGATTACGCATACTATTTTGTTAACATCTAATACTCTCAAACTTTTTAATTTCCTACGAAATTTATGATTCGCAAATTAAGGTTCAATAGCTAGAAGAAAAAAAAAATTCATCCTAACCTTGGAAATGGCGTATTTCAAGATGATGGGAGCGAATAAAAACGACCAATTTTAAAGTAAATAATAAGGAAATACATTTTTATTAAAATTAAGTTAAATTGTTGCACACATACGTTGATCGTTTTGCATTTAAAATTTTAAAATTTATGTGCAACTAAGTGATTTTTTTGTAGTCTCAAAATACAAGTGATAAATAAACATCAATAATACATTAGTCATAATTACTACGCAAATTATCCAACTAATATGACTTTAATGTGAGGCGACAATTAAAAGAAATACAATTATTTATTCAATGTCTAATGTTTTAGTCAATGCGTATGTACAAAAACAAGAACGTAATTTTATAAAACTAATATGGCTGGATGGTCGCCTTTACTGCTTTTACAAATAATACTGCATGTTTCAGTTCCCCTCGAATTTATAACTCACCCTGAAGCAGATCTTAATATGGTAAGCCTGTTTTTCTAACACAAAATCTGAGTTATGTAAAACTGACATTTTAGAAGACGAACGTCTCTGAACTTTTTCATAAAAACTGAATTAATATACAGGGTGTTCCTAAATAAGTGTCGCAACGGAAAACTGTAAATTTCTCTTGAAAAAAGAAACAGTTTTTTCCTCTTCCATTTTTCTCTCCGGGCTTTCGTTTTTGAGATACATGGTGTCGACATTTTATTTTAGTTTTTCGCCAATATCTTAGGAATCGTTTGAACTACAGGACTGAGCTTTTGTACACACATTACCACTATTAAT
This sequence comes from Anoplophora glabripennis, assembly GCF_000390285.2. Lineage (NCBI taxonomy): Eukaryota > Metazoa > Arthropoda > Insecta > Coleoptera > Cerambycidae > Anoplophora > Anoplophora glabripennis. Next base: position 43,668 of record NW_019416241.1, read on the forward strand.
AGCTACTTTTTCGCACCCTTCTCGAATTCATTGGACGTGCCAGTGGTGGAGATTTTAAGGTATCGTAAGTGTTTTTCCCCCCCTAAATTTTACGCCACTGGAAAAATTGACTTTTGACAGCAAATTCTAAAGCGCCAATGAATTTTACACAATAAGAGTTGTCTTGGTTCATTTCTCTAAAGTCAACCGTTTTCAAGAAAAATGCCTTTTTATGAACAAAAGCAAACATTTTGCTAACGTTTCGAAAATCTTTTGTAATTCAAAAAATAGGTATAATAATTAACAATTTTAACGGAATTTAACAACAGATAGGATTTTAACTTTTTTTATCAATTTGGCGAGTAAAATTTACATAAACTGTTCAAAATTACGTCCGTTGGCTTGAATGCAAGCATTGTTTTATTTTGATATCCTCTAACTACAACTGTCATGTATTCTGTTTTTAATGACACGCCCTGTGGGACGATGTGCTGGAAAAAAAATTATGGAAATGTCCACATTCCAAAACAGAACCAAATATTTCATGTTGTTAAAATTTTTAGCAGCAAAAAGTTATAAAACACGGATATCCCATTGAGATCCACGAGGTCACAACTGAAGATAATTACATACTTACATTGCACAGAGTACCACATGGTCGGCGGTCACCAAGCAATAACACCAAAAGAAGTCCTGTGTTGTTGCTGCATGGGATGGCAGCACAAGTAGAATATTTTCTGTTACTTGGCAGACGTTCTCTGATATATTACCTAGCTGATAGGGGTTATGATGTCTGGATATTAAATGCGAGGGGTACACGGTATTCTCAGAAACATAAATATTTTGATATTGAAGATAATAGATATTGGAAGTTCAGGTAAGTTTATATACCCAAGGTGTAATGATTTCTAAGAAATAATTAATGCATTCCGTGATTTTCTAGTTACCATGAAATAGGAACATACGATATTCCAGCTAACATAGACTACATAATGAATAAAACTAACCAAAAAATTTTTCTCATTGGTCACTCGCAAGGCAACACATGCCACTTTGTTATGGCTACGGAGAGGCCTGAATATAATGATAAAATAAAAATTTCCGTTCTTTATGGACCATCAGTACTGCTGAAATATGCGGACTATCCCTTAGTTAATGCAATCTCCTATTTTGTTGACATATACCAGGTAAGTTGAAAACTTACTCTTCAAGCTGGCTGCCAGTTTGGCTTATATCTTGCTGAGAAGTCTCAAACAAATAGGAATCTATTTGATTATGAAAAGTTTGAAAGGGGCCTTTTATCACTTATCACTTAACTATTCGCGCTTAAACGAAACGGACCCACTAAATATAATAAAATTATACCTTGGTTTAAATATGATATATTTAACAGGTAACCTATAGGTGGAGTCTATGTATCCACCAAAATCCCGTTAATTGTATTGTTTTAGTTCTTTGTCAGTACCATATTGGACTGCAAATTAATCATTTAGTAACTTACTCTATACAGGGTATCTCATAATTAGCTGCCAACCCTGAACAGGCCGATTCTATGATCAAAGTAAAAAAAGTAAAAAAGTTCATATGAACATGGGTCCGGAAATGCTTCCTAAGGGCACAGGGACCCATTAAAGAGGGAGGAATGGAAATCATTTTTTTGCAATATCTCTCAATCGCGTTGTGATAAATGATGAAATTTGGTATACACAGCTAAATTTTGATGAGCAATTTGATGGACTAATCCATTTATTTCCACAAGGTCCATTGGGGTGGGTACGGGGGG
>NW_019416241.1:47036-57231 GCF_000390285.2 Anoplophora glabripennis
TTTTCTAAAAAACCGTGCCAGGACCTTGTAGAAAATTCATTCAAGTTTCTGAAACCCACCGTCGATTTTCTGTGCAACATTGATTTCTGAGATATCGATGAACAAAGAGAAAATGATCCATTTTCACTCAAAGTCCGATAGCTCAGCGAGAAATGGTCGTATCGAGACCAAAAAAAAAAGAAATTGAAGCTAAATGAACAACCTATCTAATCCATAAGGTGGTTAAGTTGGAAATTTTTTTTTCATGTCCGTACACCAAAAATAAGATCGAAATTTTTTTTTCATGATATTCATTAGATTGCGGGATACGTGTTACTTGAAAAATTTTTTTTTGCAAGATCCAAAAATTAGAAACTTCAAGCTTCAAATTGCTTTTTTTACTCTAATACGATAATTTTTATCAAAGATACAGCCATTTGAAAAATCGTCGAAAATTTAGATTTTTTTGATCCCTTAATTTTGTCCACTACTTTATGTAATTTTAAGCTAAATATTTTCTATGAACAGTGGTCTGAAAACGTTTAGTAGAAAAGTTACAGCGTAAAAAGGTGCACTACCAAAAACATATTTTTGTAAAATATATAAAAGTTAAATACATACAAAATTTACCTAAACACTACTTTATTACTACCTATTAAAAAACTTACAATATTCAAATCAGCATCGTCAACGTATTGTCCTTTCACGTTTTTAAAAATAAAAATCAATATGTAAAAATGAGTCCAAATGTTCGTGCTTAGGTATACCATGTTAATTATTTATTTTTTGAATAAAAAACACTGGTTCTTAAGTTGGTTAAAAGATTCAAACTAGAAGTGAATATCAATATGTATGTATTTATATTCCAATCGTTAATTATATTTAATTACAACTACTTATAACAAATTGAGTACTGAGAATTAAAAAAGTATATTTTGAAATACGATTCTATGATATTCCTTGTCTTCATTTTACTTAATTGAAGAAAACATTTTTATATAGTGTGTTTCAAAAAGGCGTTGCCAAACTTGATGGGGTTATAGAGAATGCTTCTATATTTAAGTAATTTTTATTAAGGATAATGCAAAAATAATAAATTTATAATAATTGTTCGAAACGACTTGTAGTAGGTTGTTCTTCAGTTCGATGCAAAACCTCTGCCTCAATGACCACTGTCCGTGCAGTTCATGGATGTCAACTTCCTACATCTGGTTTAAAGTTGCTTTTTTCTCTTAACTGATGATGGATTGACGAAAATGTTGTTCGGTAAGGATGTCGGCGATTCGGAAAGTGCTCAGCTTCTCCAGTGTTGCATCTTGCTTCGCCATAAATAAGATGCATGTCTGCATACTCTTCGAACGTAAATTGGTCCATTTCAACAACTTAGAAGCAACATTTCGTCGCAAACAAAACAAATGTGGAACACTCAATTATGACCGATCTTTTATTACGTGACAGCTCTGTTCATTTGTTTCAGTATTCCTCACAGCGTGACACAGATGACATTTTATGGCTAGATTAGATGCGTGCAATAGAGCTTTTATCACACAGTTGTGGATAAAATTAATTTTTAAGATGGTTTGTAGGACATGCAGTTGGTAAACACTTGTCAGAAGACATAAATGTGTTTATTTTGTTTTAAATCATTTTTTGAGTTATCATTGATAAAAATTACTTAAATATAAAAGTCTTTTGGTGCCAACAAGATAACATTACGTTTTTGGACAACAATTGCTCCAGGGCCAAACCGGTTAATTTCCGACCACAATGTCTACTATATCACCCTCAAGTTTGGCAACACCTTTTTCAAACACTGTATATTTATATAGTCGTAATCAATTATGAAAATAAGAATGTATATTTGACACACATTTTAGTATTTACTAAAATAATCAGTTTTTTAAATTTATTATTAGTGTTACCTATTATTTTCCTATCGTCTGTTCCAAAATTTTGGCAGGGCCCTATGGAACCATCTATACCTACTACGATCTTCACAAACGTTTGTAATTTAATTGTATTTAATTTATTTAATTAAATGCACCGAACTTTTTTCATTGACCGAAAAATAATGATATTAATTCAGCAGAATTTAATTTAAAAAAAATTTCTTTCAATCAATAAAAAAATAGAAAAACAAAAACACCACTCTAAAAAAATTTGAGGATTTATAAAAACAGTTTTTTATAAGAAAAAAAGAAAAATTTTCAAAAATAGTAATCGTGAAATTTTCGTTTTTTTTACGAAAATTGAAAAAAAAAGCAGTGAAGATAGGTTCAGATAATTTTGATCTATTTTTTTTCAAAAAGTATATTGAAAAACAAACATATTGAAAAAATAACGTCCCGATAACTCAATTTTTGAAAAAGTTATAGTTACTTAAAAAAAAGCTATTTTTTTCAAAAATTCATAACTCAATGGGGTAGAAAACAATAAAAAAGTTTCAGCCAAATCGAAAGAGGTCAGGGTTAAAAGTGGTCTATTCGGCGAGGAATGCCCCATATATAATACAGAGTGTAACAAAAGTACTAACATTGTTTTCGAAATAAATTGAAAGTAGCTTTAGTTTTTAATTATTCACAAATATTTACATAAGTCGAGATATTATATTATTTAAAGCATATTTGTTCAAAATCAAAGTAAGTTATTCAATTCAAATTACCTAATATTAGTTATTTGTGTATTGTAATTTATTTCCAAAATTAATAAAGAGTAAGAAGTTTTGTCAGGTACGTAATAAAAAGTTACTAAGGAAGTAACACTAAAACAACAATTATTATGCTGTGGAATTATCTGTTAAATTGCATGTTTTTTTTTGAGAATATAATATATATAATTTGGAAAGTAATTAATNAGGGTTGGCAGCTAATTATGAGACACCCTGTATAAACGAACACGTTTATATCAAATTTTGTTACTGGATTGAATATATTCTCGGAAACTATCAAATTTTGGACTATGGTAACTTGGATTAGATCATCATATTTTGACCTCACTGTCAAACACTGTCCAGTTGTTCTCAAATTATTATAGTGTTAAATTGAAAATCCCTGAGAAAATGAGTGCGAAACTAAGCATTATTTTTTAGATGATTTATGATGGTTTAGGAATGGACGTCATATTTCCGATGAATGATTCTATGGACTTTATATTCAAAGTCTTATGTTCAGAAACTACATATTTTATGAAATTTTGCAGACATATTTTATCGAACATTGGAAGTCATGCATCTCATCTTATTACCCAGGTAAGCTATAAAGAAAATACTATAATATTTGTGAAATACACTTAGGTATGCTAGAATTGAACGATAGTATATGTTTCATAGGACAGTGTTACTTTAAAGTATTAATACTTCTCAACAACGATTTTTTTTCCTAATAGACAATTAACTTAATGCTATAAGGATTATATAAATTTGTGAGCTATTTTTCAGTGTTTAAAATATTTTGGGCAAACAAATTAATATATTTATTGAAAATAAACATATACCCATAAAAATATCTTCTCAAGTGAAATATAGACATATATTTTAATCAACGTTGTTGTACCAAGGACAAATTCAGCAGATCTATTACATTCGGGATATAGTTCTAGCCGATGAAGCTCATGAACTATGTTTAGGCATTGTCGATAGCATTAGGTTTTATTCTTTATGATCATTATGCCAAGCTTTACCCCACCGTGAAGAAAAAAATTAAATCATATGGCATCCAAAACAGCAGAACTTCGGGCAAAAATTCGCTACCTACATTTTTGGTATCTTCAAAGATATTTGAATAAATATTTTTTAATTTCATTAGCCCGTATCCGAAAAATTAGTAGTTTTATACCCTTGAGGCATTAAGGTATTTTGACCTAAAATGATTCAAGGGACAACCTAGTAAAATTATGACAAAAACTTATAAAACATCCTTGTAGATGTTTAAAAGACATCAATGGAATTTTAATTTTTTAGGAAGTTGTTTCACTAGTTTTTACCGTACCACTTGCAAGGCTCGCTGCCAGACAGATTTTCCATTATATGCAGTGTATAAAATCAGGTTAGTATTCAGAAGAAAGTGTTACTATATTTTCAAGGTCATTCTCTCAAATAGAGTATCTATAAAAGAGGAAAATAGAAAGAGTACTATTTAAATCAGTTTCCTTATAAGAAAAACTACTTAATGGATAGGTAATAATCACAATGAAGATATGTACCTGAAAAGTGGAAAAAATTTCTATAAACGTACCTACAAGAAAATAGAGCGGGTAAAGTGCCCTTCTTTCATTTGTTTTTTGGAGTGCACAAATCTCCATAAACTCACAATATTGCAATGGAATACAGTCCTTATCAAATTTGAAGTACCTAAATATCTGGAAAATCCTCAAAGATATTAAGGTAAAATGACACCCAGTAGTCTGTGGTTATCGGTTTGGCGTTCTTTTCTGGGACACCCTGTATATTTGATTAGTGTTTGCATTAGTCCTCAGTATTCCAACTCGCCCTCTTATTAATTTTGTAATCTTTGCTTTGCGTTTTTGATTAGCTTCATTGTCACTTATATATTTTGAATATGGAAAGTAAATCTTTTTTTTGACAGAAGTTATTTTTGCAGGTGTATTTAGACAATACGACTATGGAGAAATTGATAATTTAAGAAGATATAGGACTAAAACACCACCAGAGTACAATCTAACAAAGGCAGTAGCTCCTGTTGCTATATTTTATGCAGAACGAGATGAATTTGCAACTATTAAAGTAGATTTACTTATCTCATTACAAGTTCTCTTTCACTAAATATACTATAAATTTGAACGAATTATATTAAAAAAGTCTATAGTAGTAATTCAATAGAGTGCTTTTCACTTTGTACATTTATAATATTTCTTTGTATTATGATGGTTTTAATATTAATAACTGGTATATTTTAGGGCTCGCAGGAGATTGCTAAGGTTTTGCCAAATGTGATACTTCTCTATAAAGTGCCGTATAAATACTTCAACCATATAGATTTCATTCTCGCTAGTAACGCATCTAGCTTGGTGTACAAAAGAAACGTACAGCTATTCAAGAACTTTGATAATGGACAACTGAGAGATAAAAGAACATGAATCGAATATTCTAAAATCAGGAATTTAAATAATATTTTTTATACATGTTGTCAATTTTGTTGTTGTAAAAATTATAGAATTTACATTAAAAAAGTATTGCTTTCTATATCAATATTATTAAGTCACCAAGATACGATTGATAATATCTGCACCAATTTGAATGACTAAGAAGCTCTTAAAAGACGACACCAAAATCTTTCCACCACTACATGTGTTAGTCAATTTATGTCAAGTGCCATATTTAGGAATACTACAGTATCATTTAACATAACACTTTGACGAACTAAATAATCTATTGCTTTGAATGTCAATAGAAACGATAAATGGCTCACTTTTGACGAGACCATCAATGGGCATACGACATCTGTGCAAAATGTATATAAGCTTCATATTAAGGATAACGTTATTAAAAAGCACAAAAGTAAGCGGAGATTGTAGTGCAGAGGGACTTTGAAGCACGTCGATCATTTCCTAGAACATTTCAAGGAGATTAAGTTACTACGAATAAGCTACGAACGCTCTCATAAGATGGAGGACAAAAGTTTTGTACAGATATATAAGCCAATAGTTGTCATCAAGTGTTTCTATACCTTTTATTTTACAAATTAGATCGATGTCTGTGAGAAGTGATATTGTTCCGATTTATGTTTACTTATGAATCCTTTACCAACCATCCTTTGCCCAAGATTGAATGAAACTTTGGGTAATATTATTTTTACTGAGAACATGGTTTGCAAACAGCTAAAAAGACTGCTCCACCGAGGCCTATCTGTACCCCCTTAACTCATTTTATAAAAGCTTTTCTCTCAGTTAGTCTAACGTCCATTTATGCCAAAATTTTGGAGAATCATTGCAATTTTTTCACTTATAATGTAATACAAACTTACTTACCATCTACATTATTCGACACAACTGATGATCCAGAACTCCCAGTTGACATAAAATATTTCGACTTCTTAAAGGTCTGATAAAATTTTTAGGAGCAAAAAATTAGAAAACACTGATATTTTCTCAAAATTTTTTGAGGACATATGTTACACAGTGTTCGACTTGGTAGACAGACACCCAACAGTAGCACCAATAGAAGTCTTCTCTTGGTTTGTCATGGTATGGGGGCACATCCAGAACATCTTTTATTACTTAGTAGACGCTTTCTAGTGTATTATCTAACCGATAAAATGTCGTCTGCATATAGATAAATATTTTATTCATATAAGATATGCTATTCAGTAAGCCCGAACCTCAATAGTGTTTATTATACACTTATTTATAAATAATGTGTAGCAATTCTCAGTTTATATTTATTTATTATACCTTGTAATTACATCTATAACTTTATTATTTAATAAAATATCGATATTTTTTCCCCATACGAAGTCCAAATGATTCCAATTTTTAGAAGGGACTTTGTACATTTCAACCACATTTGGTAATAATTTTGCAAGTATCTCCACATCCTGCAACAAAAACATATTTCGGTTTGTCATAATGGTATTCTACAACTTCAGAGTATAATCTAAGTTGATGATATGAAAACTTATACAAATAAGGAAGAAGTCAATTCGTTTCGTTTGGATATTGTAAGAATTTTAAACTACTGATAAAAGGTGTAGTTCATTGATCGCTTATGGGGAAATAGTTAAAATCAGTACGAAATTTTAGAACCCTGAGAAATTTAATAGGTATCATCTAAATGGTATTTGGATAGTTAATGTATGTTGGGAGATGTAATCTAAAAGTATTGGTATAGTTTATTTAGGCACCTAAAATGAATCTTTGAAAAGGTTTTGGATGAACTAAACGATTATATGCCAGGCTTATATGTCTGTCATTTGCATATGTTTCTCATGCAAATCAGCCCTTGATATTAATTCAAAATTATTTTAAAAACGGGTTTTTAGCTACTTTCTAATGCTAGAGCTCAGAATTGTGTATTACCTCATTTTAGTGAGATGCTGGATAATTTGTAGTTGCCTATTAGTTCCCAAGAAACTTTTTCTGAGTTACAGTGTAACTTAATAGCCAATGTATTTTGACAAAACAGTGATAAACTGTCAATTTGAATAAATTCCTACTTAGATTCGCCTAGCTAACCGGATAAATAAATCATTTTGATGTCTTTTTTAATCTAGCGACATATTACCTCCTTCGTAGCAACAGAATCAGCTTCCCCATAAAATAGGGCAACCGGAGCGGTTATGTTTTTTAGGTTGTATTCGGGTGGGATTTTTGAATTATATCTTCTTATGTTCTCTTTTGGACCCCAATCGTACTTTTGAAACTTACCTGAAAATATATAATAGTCTGTATTTTATTAATTATGTCATTATTAATTAGATTATATTTAGATATCAGATTAATTTTCAGATCAGCAAAAATGATTTGGATTCTGGATTTAATAAAAAGTTTAATGTTGAGACTGGTTTTCAACTGAAACTATGATTCCTAATAGAAGTATAGGCTTGAAATACTTGAAACCTATTATTAATTGTTAAAAATCATCGAAAGGATTTACCTTTCTCAATAATTTGAGCATAATGCAATACTTGTTTAGCAGATGCTCCAGCAGGAAAATTTGATAAGGCCAGATTGATGACATTCTGTAATAAAAATGATATTTGTATTAGTTAAGAAGTGACCTTAAGAAATGTACACATTGAAGAGGAAAAGCATGAAAATACAGACACATTTTATTTAAGAAAGGGACAACTGTGCTGAACTTAATGAATTGTGCTAGTCTCGTATGTCTGAATTATTAAAATAATATATACAGGGTCGGAAAGTCCCCATGGTTCATTTTTTCAATTCAATTTTCAGAATCGAGATTTTTTTCAACCTAGAAAATGGTAAAATAACGAGAAAAAAAATAAAAAAAATTAAATTTTTGACGATTTTGGAAATTTTTAAAAATCTTGAGCGAGCTTTAATTTTGTTTTTTTTTTTTTGAGGGGGCTCTTAAAATATGATAAACTAACATATTTTCACAAGGGACACGAAAAAAAATAATCGTTTTTTTGGGCCACTCTAATCTACGTACTCATATAATATTCGTTCTATCATCAGCAGATAAAAGTAACGTTTTGTTATACTTATTTACACGTGGTTTGTCCATTTCCTTGTCTTCAAACAGTATGGAAAGTAGGATACGACATATTTCAAAAGGTAATAGATTCCCTCTACCACATAAAGCTTTATTTATGGCTTGTATATTTCTACTTGAAATAAAAGGTGGCAGTTCGTTCAGATGAGCTTCATCGGCCAAACGCTGAAATTGATATATGTTAAACTTAAGCATAGAGGGCTTATTATAGTACTTCGATAAATATTGTGTGGGAAGAACAATACAAAAATAAGACTATAGGTACTTAGTTGAACTACTATTTTGTATTTTCTACACCAAAACGTAAGACAATTCATCCTGTTGGAGGCACCTGTGATAGGTACAATTTTCTATAAACCATCTTATCTTTGCAGAGGAAAAGTGTGGACTTACATGCGAGAAGAAAACCTAACTAACTTAACATACAATAGGTGTATTACCTCCAAGAAGCGATAAAAAGGAGATATTATTCTAATAAATGGATTTCTGAAGTGTTTCAGAATAGCTACAGGGGCTAAAGCTGCCATTACTGTTATTCTTTTGTTGTATTCTGGACGTTCAGAACACATTGCAAAAAATGCTGAAGCTCCTTGAGAAAGTCCAACGTAATGCAGCTGATTGGAATCTGTTTTATTTAGAATGTAATCGATGGTAGCAGGAAGGTCATAAATTCCAATTTCATTAAACCTAAAAATATCGCAATGTTTATAAAAATAACTCAACGGATACATCAAGCAAACACATCAATGTTTTGACTACTGCATGCTCTGGAGACTAAAGCCCTAACCAATAATGAGATATAACCTACAAAGCTTCATTTTATAGTACCTACTTACAGATTAGTAGGTCGCTCTCTGCCAGCAGGAACGAGCAAATAGGCACTAGCTAGCAGTGACTATTTAGATGTAACACACTTTGTTGGTTATGTCCCACCACACATGCAGTTGTTGTTATTTAAAATTGTTTCTAGTTTAAAAGTAGACTAAGGGAACATAATACTGAAGTGAAACAAATTCATTGTTTTAAGTAAAAATGTTGAAATTATAGTATTACTACAATCATATTGAAATAACTTGGTCATGGAATAAGTGAATTTGGTAATGAAAGACAGCAAGTGTTATTTGTTTTCGTAGAACATCCTTCTAAACTAAAGGACTGAGTTTTCCATTTCCTTACATTCCTCTGCTAAAAATAGAGTCAAGTATTTTAAGAGTAGAATAGTAGTGAACAGCTATTAATATTAATTACAATGACGAAATAAAAAAAATTTGCTCCTTCTGGAACAGAAGAAATAAATTCAGCTGATGATATCTGAGTGAGTACTTACGAAAATTGCCAGTATTGTTGATCTTGGTCTGGATTTAAAGTTTTATGCTTTCTGGAATGCCAATTTCCTCTAGTATTACTGAGCCATACATCATATCCGTTGTCTGCTAACATATAAGCTAAAGATTTATTGGGACCCACTAAAATTAAATTCTCTGCCGATCCTAAGAGGCCGTGAGTTACAATCACTGGATTGTTTTTTCTTCTTTTATCAGTGATTCTACGACCATACGGAATTCTATATACTTCCAAAAGATATCCGTCTTCAGTTTCAATACTGTGAGTTTCCACTGGGTAACCGTACTTGTTTAGTATCTGTGTCTAAGTGCCACGGAAAGCAAAATGTATTTATTTAGTATTAGCGTTTAGGTCATTATAGCAACTTTTAGAAATATTAAGTTGATCAAAAATAATTCCTTCCGCGTTCTGGAGTTGCATCAGACATTACTCTATGACGAAGATGATTATCATACAGAAAATATACCTCAAATATTCCTCCCTCTTTTGCAATGCACTAGTGCTTAATGAAAACAAAAATAAGAAATAACATACACTAGTGGAAAAAATTAAGGGATCAAAAAAAAATCTAAATTTTCGGCGATTTTTCAAATGGCTGTATCTTTGATAAAAATGGTCGTATTGGAGTAAAAAAAAAGCAATTTGAAGCTTGAAGTTTCTAATTTTTGGATCTTGCAA
>NW_019416241.1:59865-127354 GCF_000390285.2 Anoplophora glabripennis
TTCGAAAATTGAAAAAAAGCAGTGAAGATAGGTTCAGATAATTTTGATCTATTTTTTTTCAAAAAGTATATTGAAAAACAAACATATTGAAAAAATAACGTCCCGATAACTCAATTTTTGAAAAAGTTATAGTTACTTAAAGAAAGCTATTTTTTTCAAAAATTCATAACTCAATGGGGTAGAAAACAATAAAAAAGTTTCAGCCAAATCGAAAGAGGTCAGGGTTAAAAGTGGTCTATTCGGCGAGGAATGCCCCATATATAATACAGAGTGTAACAAAAGTACTTACATTGTTTTCGAAATAAATTGAAAGTAGCTTTAGTTTTTAATTATTCACAAATATTTACATAAGTCGAGATATTATATTATTTAAAGCATATTTGTTCAAAATCAAAGTAAGTTATTCAATTCAAATTACCTAATATTAGTTATTTGTGTATTGTAATTTATTTCCAAAATTAATAAAGAGTAAGAAGTTTTGTCAGGTACGTAATAAAAAGTTACTAAGGAAGTAACACTAAAACAACAATTATTATGCTGTGGAATTACCTGTTAAATTGGATGTTTTTTTTTTGAGAATATAATATATATAATTTGGAAAGTAATTAATACTAGGTATAATTTTATTTAAATATCAAAACAGTTTCAAGTCAGCAATGTAGTATAAAACATTTTTACAAGTATAAAACATCATCTCTAATTAATAAAATTAATGTAATTATCTACGGCGTTATAGTGGTTGTTCTGTAAATTAAATCACAAGGCTTGTAGTATATGTAAATAATAAATAATAATTTATTGTATTAATACCATATTTTAGGATAAATCTACGCATTATTAAACTTTTCGTTGAATCACAATCATCATTGAGTTATTTTTTCTACGAGTCAGTATCTAATATTTATCAAATATCAAAAACCTTAAAGAGGATATCAAAATTGTGATAGTCAAAAGTGTATACTAATTATTACTGTTTAAACCTAAATAAACTTGTAAAATCAGTGTTTGGAGACATTCCTTACTCTAAATCTTTAAAAAGTATAATATCTAAGTAGTTATGTATGTAGGCTTTTTATTTATTATATTTTTTCAGTTCTTCAATAATTTTGTTATTTACTAATTCATCAATATTTTTAGCCCAGAGGAAATCCATATGGGTCCATGTTTTTGAGGGAACTTTATACACTTCAACCACATTTGGCAATAACTTTGCCAATATTTCTACGTCCTACAACAAAAAGATTTATCTAAATAGGTACCTAACATATTTTCTTAAAAAATACTTTTCATTTAATTAAAAAAGAAATGGCGGAAGTACTTATATCTTCAAAACAGTTAAAAATATTACTATAATAAATCATAATAAGAAGAAGACGAAAACAATTTTGATAAGATTTATTTCTCATATATACTGGACTTGACCAACTTCCTAAAAGAAATAATATCACTGCAAGATTTAATTGTTCGAGATATTTTATTATACTCGTAGATAAGTACAGCATTATAACTAAAAGATCTGTGAAAGAGTGAGGAGACATGCTTTGGCACAACATACAGCTCATTGTGACGGGTAAAACGACTGTGGATATCTCTGCTCTTTAAAAGTTTATCAATACTAGGTGTCTTCATATTGCCAATTTAGTGTACTAACAAGCCATTCTTAATTGAAAGCGTTCATCTAAATTAAGCCATTTAGATTGTTTAAATTTTGCGCTAATGTGATCAAATTTGCGCAGACTATATGAAAATCTAATACATGCGTTTTGTGTTTTTTGTAAGGTCCCCTTATCCTTGTTTAGAATGGCAGGCCGATAAACAGTATCACGGTAGGCTAGATTACTCAGAATTAAAGTTACATAACCTTAATTTGATATCCGACGTTATATAATCCTTATGTATACCTATAGAGTGAACGTAATTTAGCACAAGATTTTTGTATTAAAAAGTTAACATGTTTAGTAAATCTAAGATATAGACCCCTAATTTTTTACAGCAATCAGATGGACTTACGATACTTCCATTTACAGATATTTTGAACCGAGGGTCCAAACTAATTAAGTCTTTATGCTTACCAACAACAAGTAGCACAGTTTTCGCACCATTTAAGATCAAACCATGTACCTGAGATACCGATACAATACTATTTACATCATCATTTTTTTTTTATTGAAGAATCCAAAAGTCTTAACAGAAAGTGTAAATATAATTGGAAGTCATCCGCATATTGATGAGTATTCACATGTTTAACAATATTAGGAAGATCCGCAGTATAAAGTGAAAAAAGCAAAGGGCCCAGTTCGCTTCCTTGTGGCACCCCCACGTCTATATTTATCAGAGCGAATGAGATTCCATTTAAAAATTTTTTCCGCCATCCAGACAAGTGAGAGCGAAAAGAGTTAACAGCACTAGGATTAAGACCAAAATATCTAAGTTTGGCACACAAAGTGGCATGATGAACTGTATCAAATGCCTTATAGTCAAGCAAAACTAAACAAGCTGTTTCACCAATATCGCAGGCTCTAAATAGATCGTCAGTCACATGTAGTAAGGTAGAACATGAACAGAAAATAACAAGAATAGGTAAATTCATCAAAACATGTAGCACCCAAACTATTTTATTTAATTTTTGACCTGATGTGACTGAACTGGTGATATTGTAGGAAACAACAACATACTCTGCAGGTTATCTATTCCACAGAGCATTGAAATATACCTGTAATATATAGATTGCCAGCTAGAGTCGTTCGTTAGTCGAACCACCGTAGAGAGATACAATATGCCGTAGGTAAAACAACTACGAACGATCTTAACTCAATATAATGAGTAAATGCACACGAGACATGCTGATGAAGGCAATGTCTGGTGGTTCCACTGGTAAACGATCCTAAAGTTTATCTCGATATTGTAGGTATAATTCAAAGCTGGTCAGAACAGAGGGTAGTTGTTCCCTGCAATAACAATATAAGTCGCTCTTTTCCGGTGTAGGGAATATGAAGCCATACACCTTTGGTAGATGTAGTGCTCAACTATGTTTTGGATATACTCATGTGTTTGAAAAAATCTTTAACAAATCGCTAAAATAAAAATGTGACTCTTACAAATGTTACCTCTTTTGCCACATTATCATCGGCTTCTCCATAAAATATTGCAATTGGGGCAGTAATATGTTTTATATTGTATTCTGGCGGTGTTCTTGAATTATATCTTCTCATATTTTCCTTTGGGCCCCAGTCATATTTTCGAAATGTTCCTAAAAGCGAATAGAAAAAGTTTTTTACATTAGAATAGATTAAATCCTATTTTTATTACCAAAAGGCAATTAAAAGGCACCAATTACTGTCAAAAAATATTTTTTTAACTATTCGAATTAACTTTTAATATAATAAATTTCAAACAAACTTGTAAAGTTTCAAACATTTCACCGCTTACTTATTAAACCTGAATTAAGCTAACAAAATCTGTGTTACTGTTTTATCATTTGTTGTATGGTCTATTCCACTCACCTGCAACAGCAATCTGCGCATAATGCAGTCCTTGCTTAACAGATGCTCCGGCAGGGACAGTCGAAAGTAATAAAGGAATAACGTCCTAAAATAAAATTAAAAATTGTTCAAAATTAAAATTATTTCGCAGGTACTCTGTTTACTTAATGACTTTAGGGATTTTCTATAGTAACTTTACTAGGATATAGTTTATAGACTGGACTATATATAGTATAATGTTTGAAAATAAAAAAAGCATCCTATAGGGTGTGATTATGTTTACGGTACGCGATTTTCTGCATGTTCAAAAGGCGTACAAAATTCAGGGAACATAAGATCAACATGCGAGGTAAAAATATGCTTTTTTCATTATTTTGAATGTATTGTGAGTTCTGTGAGTTGCCTTATACCTTGAAGAAAACTTATATAACTGGTATAGTGAAGAGATACTGTTTCTAATTTGCTTAGATTTTCTACAATGCTTTGCAAAAAATTGCGCATATAAATGCCTTCTTTAAAGCATCAAAAGCATGTTCATGATTTGTGTGCTTGTAAAAAGCCGGTACAAAGATGCAGATAGATTTTGACAAGTGCTTCTGTTTCGCGGAAAACTGAATGCAGCAAATAAAGCAAACTTCGTAAATCAATTATACTTTAATGGCAAACACTAGTACTATTAACTATTATCTACTTAGTGTTGAGTAATATTTACCTTACTTTAATGTTAAAGAGGTAAGTTCATTTCAGAATGATATTGTTATTGTAGGCTGTGAAAACTGTTTGTACAAGGCGAACAAAGTTAAATTAGTTTAAATGACCATGCAGTTGCAGTTGCAGTAAAATTGCAACACCATAGCAAATTTTCAAATACTGAAAATATTACAAACTGTTTTGACTTGACACTCGACGAAAATCAGATAAATCACTTCAATTTGAGTTGATTTCAGGTCTAGTCAGTTTATGTAGTTTAATCAAAAAGTCAAGCTATGTATTCCTACTAAAAATACCATTTTAATTAATTCACAAACAAGTCCTCGCTCCCCCACAGACTTTCAGGGAACATTAAGTAATCCCATCGAATTTTTATGTGTTCCTCACTTAGCTAGAGGTGATTATAAATATTTTAATATAATTCCATGTTTTTAAATTAGTTAATTTTCTATATTACATGTAATAAATTTTATTACAATCCTTGAAATGATGATGACAAAATATATTTTTCGATAGTATTTCTGGTTATACCAACCTTATCCATTTCTTCATCTTGAAGGACCATTGAAACCACAAAACGGCATGTACTAGACGACAGGAGACTATTTTTGCCACACAAAGCTTTGCCTAAAGACCGGATTCCTCTATTTGAAACAAAAGGCAACAACTCGTACTCCTTCAGATCATCGGATAACCTCTGAAAAATATTACCTATTGGTTATGAGTTATATTTTGACGACATTGAAATGATAAGACGAAGAAGTACAATGTGAACGCAGAGAAAGTGCATCAGCAATGAAAAACATCGACGCCTGGTCTTAGTCTCTTTTTGAGTGATCTCTATATGAGTTTGTCATTAAATCCAAAGTAAAAAATATATTTCAAATTGCTTTTTCTGAAATGTTATTTTAAACTATAGGTACATCTTTGTCTTCTAAAGCCTCTACATTTTCCCTGAAGCCTTTATTAAAAGGAATATTCTGATTTAATTCACCAATAAAAGAATAGGTCCAACTTGTAAAATGTATTTGTAAAATACTGCTTCAATTTTAATAGTATGCGGGTAAACTGATAGATTTTACTAAACTTTTCAATATTGCCATGAAAAGAGAAAAGTATCGTATACAATTTGCTTTGGAAAAAAATCTACTTTGGAGCCATCGACTGGCGTTTAGAGAATGAAAAAAATTAAATGAAACTATCCAAACTAAAACGACTTGCCCTAAGTGTTAAAATTCTACAATAAGAAATATTACCTCTAGAAAGGGATGAAATGGAACTAGCATTCTTAGAAATGGTTCCTTCAAGTGTCCTAAAATAGCGGAAGGAGCCATGGCTACCATTACTTTAATTTTCTCGTTGTACTCTGGTTTTTCGGAACACATTACGAAAAATGTAGTAGTTCCTTGAGAATGTCCGACAAAGTGCACCTTATTCGTATTTGTCACATTTAGTACGTAGTCGATTGTTGCAGGAAGGTCATAGATTCCTATTTCATGCCACCTGAAAGTTATGAAACATCTGTATATGTAAATATAGAAGTCCAGGCGGTTTAGATATGGCAATCTGGCTGGCCAAGACACTGGACCATCTGCATCATTATGGTTGACATTGGCCTTTGGTCTTCTACCTATCCATCACCCCCATATAATTTTCAGTAAGCCATTCTTATTTTATTCTCCCAGAATGCGCAGGAGCACCATCCATTGCATCCGCTATTTTGTCGTATATTTAATGGAACATCCTCTAATAATTCAAATAGATGGATTAGAAATGACTGGGAATTTAGACCGGGTGGCAAGAAGAAAGGTCCACAAACTTGATTGCGAATTATTCCGAGCCACACGTTCACAGAAAATTGGCATTGTAAAGATCTTGTCTGAATTTCATGTGACCAAATATACAGATGGTGAAAATTCAGTACCCCTCGCCTTTGGTAAATGTACATTTATTATTATTATTTTGATTTAAGTTGTTCTTATTTGTAAAGATAGTGGGTTAGGCTTCCAGGGGAACTAAAACGCGTAAGGAACTCTACCTCACAGGTGGTGTGGAAACGAGTGTAAAGAATTTTGTTGATGTGCTTACAAATTCCACCTACTTTTAAGCATAAATACATATAATTGTAATTGTTGGGTACCTTTAAGAACGTATAAGGTGTTGCCTACCCTATAGGGCTGGTAGCAGGGACTACATGCTAGCCGTCGATGCTGGCTAACAAAAAAAAAACTAGTTAGTTACATATATTACAGAGGTTGTTAGTTGTTAGTTACTTATAAGAACTCGCGATAGTTAGACGTGTTGAAACCTTAGGAAATGAATATATTGTACCGAGTGTGAAAAATAAATACAGTCCACAACAGCGTGAGGTGTTTAATTATACCAGTTAGGGTCTCACACAAATTAAAATCAGAAGAGAGAAAAATTCAAGCCCAGTAAATTGGCTGGGCAATACAGTAATATTATGGTTATAGACCGGGAGAGACTCGTAGAAGTTCAACGACGTCTTTCTCGTTTATGCCATTTAGGATACTGAAAGATACATTAGAGACAAGTAAGACTATGGAAAAAACCGATGTGCCCGCCGGGACACCTATGTGAAAATTTAATTTTCTTTTGCAAAAAAATAATGTGTACTTTTTTTTCTAAAGCCCTATTTTCATTAGTCCTCAGTAGGACTTGTGCCAATGTTTTTTATGAGCTTTTCGAATATAATAATGTCATATTTCTAATTATTGGCATTAATGATAAATTGGTAGACAAATAAAGATGTTTTTCTCATTTTCTTACAAAGTTACACTTATGCCAACAAAATTTTGTGCTAAAATCGATACTTCTCCTCAACTTATGAACATGGCATAAGTGAGAAATACGTCGCTGTACACATCATTTTTTTGAAAAGGAAGATTGAATTTTCACAAAGGTGTCCCGCAGCCCATCTTTTAAATTTAGTTTATTGTAGGTACTTGTCTCTCGGTTACCTTTCAGTACTCTCAGAGGCATAAACGAGAAAGACGTCGTCGAACTTCAATCTAATATCTCCCGGTCTATTAGAAATGTCTGCACAAGGAGACTTATTTTTATGAATAACTTGAAAACGGTGAATCTTAGGGAAAAAATCAAGTTACATTTTTTACTTATTTTGTGCATTAGAATATAAATCCGTTACAATAACTTGTAAAAAATGCAGTGGCGTAGGTTTTTTAATAAAAAAATGCCCTGTACACCATTTGTTGTACCTTTAGAGCTCATATAATAAGGTAACACATATTATTTTAAAGAGATCTCTCTGCCCTCGAAGTTTCCTGCATAAAATTCGGACCACCCTGTATATTATTATCTAAGCAGAGGTTTCATGTTTTCCATTTCCTATTTATTAAATCACTTAATGATCTATCTCACTTACGTAAATTGCCAATATTCTGCATCTTTGTCTGGATGTAAAGTCCTGTGTTTTCTAGAATGCCAGCTTCCTCTAGCATTGCAAAGCCATACGTCGAATCCGTAGTCTGCCAGCATGTAAGCTAAGGATTTATTTTGACCCATAAGAATGAAATTTTCTGCTGAACCCAGTAGACCGTGGTTTAGAATCACGGGATATCTGTTTGTCCTTCTCGTGCGACTAAAACGACCAAATGGGATTCTATACACATCTAAAAGATATCCATCTTCCGTTTCAATCTCGTGGGTTTCCACGGGAAAACCATATTTTTTAGTTATTTCTGTCTAAAAGGAAGAAACTGTATTTCTCATATAGGGATGATTCTATGTTTATGGCCAAGAAGCCTTAAAGAACTAATGGCACAATACATTGATATTTTGTTTAAATTTTTTGACATTTGAATTCTCTATTATACAATAGGCGTCTGTGAATGAAGTACAGTTTTGGAACTTCTGCCTTGAGTTCCTCTGCCATTCTGATCAAAATAACATTGCGAGCTGTGATTGTTTTCAACTAATAATATGTTATTAAATATAAATAAACAAATCTCACGTGACAAACATTGTTTCAGTAATTTCCGTAAACCTTTGCTGCTACAATAACCGGTAATGTCTGTTTGTAGCTTGTTTATACTAGAAAATGCATAATTTTAATATACAATTATAATCATTGGGACTAACAAAAGTGATGTCAACTAACTGAATGTAGGGGTACAGTTGACTAACAACTTATTAATCAAGTTATGAAATGTGGTTTCTTTACTTTGTATAGAGCTGGTTGTTTAAAGTTAAATTTTTAGTTAAAAAGGAGGAACAATGCAAATACATATATACACCTGTAAAAATAGTAAGCCAACCATTAATATTTATGAATTATTTTTCCTAAGATTTATTCCCTTTAATCTATAAATCTCATATAGATCGTTTTTATTTGCATTCTGCTACGTATTAGGTAAACTCATCAAACAAGCAGGTACACTATTCAGTACTTAAAAGCCTTTAGAAGTAAAGAAGATGACAGTACAATAATTAATTTTTGTAGTCAATTTACCAAACAATATTGTTATCAAATCAATCTAACAATCTTCATAGATGTAGTAGCAATAAGAGTGCTTCTAAACGTGAGTAGTTATTTTAGAAATTTGAAAATGATATGAAATGAAATGAATATGAACTGTCGAAATATATTATTCATAATACATACTATATACATATTCGATATTGCATAAAATTGAAAAATAACTTACAATATTTAAATCTACATCATCTGCATATTTGGCCTTTGAGATTTGAAATATTGCAATTAAAAAACACCAAAAACACATCCACCTATTCATGTTCCTGTGATTTAATAATATTTGCACTGTGTTTTATAAAATAAGCAACTTATGTATACGAAAACCGACTGTCTATTAAGAGATTATAGATGTTCCGAGGCACGAAAAGTTAAAATAAGGGTTTTCCGTTCATCACTGCATTTTATTTATAAGGATTGCATGCAACAAAACGAATTGAAGATGCTTATTACGGCGACAACTTTTTTGTGCAAATTAAAACGATTATATTTTTTTTGCATATCGTGTGTGAAGTGTGGTGCAGAGTACATCTGGCATGCCTAATATTTAATTCATGATTTGGAAAAGTTTTAATTTGTTTCAATATGCGTAAATTGGAAAATTTTCTGGGGTTACATGTTAGAGAAATGTAAATGGAAACGTCTATAATATTGATATCAAAATTGTAATAAACAGCTTATTATGAACTATATTTAGGAGACTGCAATTTTGAGGTCACGACAGATATTTCAGGAAATACGCAAGACACTGGTCAATCTAGGGCAAAAATATAAAAAAGTTCTTATCCTTCTGATAAAATAATAAACGAAGTTGGAAATTCAACCGCAAAAACCAAACACATTTTCTTACAATGGAGGTGATCCTCCCATTATTACAAATAAAACTAATCAAATTACAGTTTTTTGGAAAGAACTAAAACCTTTTTCCAATTTTGATAAATTACGCAGTTATAAAAAAAAATATTGTGAATCAAATAAAAAATTTAACTGTAGCCAGAAGCCATCATATACAAAAAAAAACCTGAGTGTAAAGTAGTCCCTATTCCAGGAACTCATATGTGAAGCTAAATATCCCAATAAGTTCCACTTATCTATACAGGGTGTTTCAAAATTCAGTACAAAGAATTTAGGGCCATATTTTAGAAGTCAAAATAAAACTTTTTTTCCTATAAACGTGGGTCCACAAATGCTTAGTTTTCGATATATTTTGTACTGAATTTTAAATCACCCTTGTTACGTTTTAAAATTTCATTGTAATTTTCGGTTTGTTATCGTTAAAAATTAGATCAAATATTATACATATAATTAGTTAATCATTTTCTTTAGTACATTTACTTTCGTTTCATTTCGTTTCATCTCGTATAATTGCTCACATTAGCTGATTTATTCCTATTTGAATTTCGTACCTGTTTAATACTTAAAGATATCGATTTTTATGTCTTGGAGTTTTTTGTTAAAATTCTGGCTTGGGTCGATTCGCGGTTCACCGGTATCGAAATACAACAGATTTCTGGCAGTATTGCCAAACTTAATTCGAATCTTGAAGTTGCGGTTATTTGTTTTACATTAATATAGGTTTAGGGGGTTAATATAAATGTTTTAAATAGTAAAATGTGGGTATAGGGTTGCTATATCGTTCTCTNAAAATTGGAAGAGTGCATTTTTTCTTTTATTTTGCCTACATTTTTTTAATTTATTGCCAACTTTTCATAAAGTTGTTACGTTTTAAAATTTCATTGTAATTTTCGGTTTGTTATCGTTAAAAATTAGATCGAATATTATACATATAATTAGTTAATCATTTTCTTTAGTACATTTACTTTCGTTTCATTTCGTTTCATCTCGTATAATTGCTCACATTAGCTGATTTATTCCTATTTGAATTTCGTACCTGTTTAATACTTAAAGATATCGATTTTTATGTCTTGGAGTTTTTTGTTAAAATTCTGGCTTGGGTCGATTCGCGGTTCACCAGTATCGAAATACAACAGATTTCTGGCAGTATTGCCAAACTTAATTCGAATCTTGAAGTTGCGGTTATTTGTTTTGCATTAATATAGGTTTAGGGGGTTAATATAAATGTTTTAAATAGTAAAATGTGGGTATAGGGTTGCTATATTGTTCTCTATGTATAAGTAAACTTAATATTTGTAATAATTTTTTGAACATACGGTTGTGATTGGCTGAGGTACTGACCAATCAGACCACGACATGTTCCTAGGTATTTTCGATCTTCTGTCTCATTTTTGGAGGGGAACTTGGGTTCTTGGACGGCTTAAAAAGTTAGCAACGGCGTGTGTGATTGTGGCTCGTGGAAATCTATGATTTTTACAATCATCTTTAATTAGGATTAATTTTTGCGTCCAAATTTGAAGAACTTGCGGGTTAGTTAGGGTGCTTAGTTCTTTTGGAGCAAATATTTTGCTGGAAATCCCGAAATTCTAACTTCTTTGGAAGGATTTGTAACACGACGCTGTGTGAGACTTATCGTTAATTCAATGGATTAAAATCTTAAGAGGTATGTTTTAATCATTTCAATTATCATCAGTTAACTGTTTCGCTTGTGCAAACAGTATTTATTGCTGTTATTTCTTTTAAATCCAGTGCTTATTTCTTTTCTGTCTTATCACCAGGTTCATAAGGTCCACTTTTGCGCGTTATCGGCTGACAAGTGGTTTGCGTGGAGAATAAAAACCCCTTGTTAAGGGTGAGTAATATAATACTATTATTAATATCTCATTTTGTTATAAACTTTTCTCCATGTTTATTTTTCTTATTTAAAACATTTCTTTCTTACTTTCAGTAAAAATTATTCACGGGCGACCGCATTTGTCGACGTTGTCAGATTATTTTTAAATTATTATAATTGAAGGAAATAAATTTAGTAGATTATAAATAACACGTCGTGGAATAGTTTTACTATTTCTTTTTATTTTCTCCTCTAGGGTTTTTTTTGGGACCATACATTCTTGGAATATTTCCTGGAAGCTTGATTCCTTTTGTTTTTGAAGCTGGACTTCTACGTAACAGCATTTGGAACACTGTTGACTTTCCTGTACTTATTCAAACATCTCCTGTGACAGTCTCAGTCAAGCATTACGCAATCGATACTACCACGTCTACCATCATTCGTCATCTCGTAGGAGTTTTGGTACAGCTCCGTGGAAGATTCTCTACTAGACATATTTCTTGGATAATAAAGGATATCACGCAAGTTTTTGAAACAAACTTTTTGCTTTTATTCTTTTTTTTTCTCTATGCTTAATTTTTGATCGTAACATTAAATTTTTAGTATTAGTAATTTGCTCTTGCTTAGTAACATTTATTATTTGCTTAGCTTTACTGGCTTAGATCCGATTGTTTGCATGTATGCGCTTTTGTTAATATTCTTTATTTATTGGCCATATTTGCACATTTACATTGTTGTTTTTTTAATATTTTCTTTTATTTTCACTTTATTGACTAGATTAATTGACAGCATTTTGTAATAAGCTTGCGGAAATTAGGGGTACTTACCTGCTTATTTACGGTATACACCTGCTTGCTGCTATTTATGCGCATGCGCCTGAGCTCAAGCGACGCCATTTCGAAGCCTATTGCCTGTCTTTTGCATTTTGCTTAAATATATTTTATTTCCCTAATCTCTAATCGTTTGCGTAGCTAGTTTCAATATTTGCTTTTGCTATTAATTAAAATACTATATTAATTTTCAGACAGTATTCAGTAAATATACATTTAACTCAATTATAAGTGTAAATACGTAAAATAAAATATATTTATCTTGTGTTGTACTATTATCGTATTTTATTTATCGTCGACCTCTTTTTGACTATTTTCGGAAGTTGGCAGTCAACTATTAGGGTGTTTATTGGGCTATAGAAAATTTGTCTGGCGCCCGGTTAACATCTAGAACCACTCCCTTCTCCACAGAGTTAGCCAAATACCCAAAAGGTATCATAACCTAGTCAAACATTGACGAGTTGTAGGTTACACCCTGTCTAATTGAAAATAATCTATAATATTGCTATGGGTACCGTTACAAGTAAAAGACAAACTATAAATCTTAAATCGTTAATTTTTTGGATCATAAATGTCATATTTTAATTTCAATTTTTTGTTATTTAAGTATATCTGTACATATTCGAATTAAAAAAATGGCGTTATCATTAACGTTCGTTAATGTTTTTGTTAATTACTATTTTTTTAAAACAGAATTCGTTGTATTATTCCTAGGCTTATCTAAGTAATAATTAAGAAATATATGTTCAGCAAAAATATTAATTATTTTAATAACAGATTATAGTACATCTTTAATATGAGGTGGAACTAGATTACACGGATACAGCACAGGCCTGGATCAAGGCCTTTATGCACTCTAAAAAAATTTCGCTTAAATTTCACTTAATTTTGCTTAATGTATCAATTTCTGTCCGCATCCGGTTGAGTGAAATTTTCACTCTATTTGTATGAGTACTGAGTGAAACTATTGCATCAGAAATGAGCGAGTTTTACTCAAATCGATTGACTTTTTCTCTATTATGATTTAAAAACTATTATTGAGTAATTTTTTACTCAGACTTGGTTTATAATCTCTTTAAATTTTAATTTAAATATCATTGTATTAAAGTCATAAATTACAAAGCAGCCACAGTGGTTTCAATACAGATCTGTTTTAGAGACAATATTTTAGTTCTCGAATAAAGGAATTGGTGACCTGATTGGACGAATAGATTGCTATAACCTTTATTGTACGTTACAAATACGTAATTATAGATAACAATTTAACTATCCGTTTATTTAACCATATATTAATATATTATACTTATTATATTGTCTTTAATTATAATAATTAAATCACTGCATTTAAATACAATTTTCACTAGAATAACCAGATACGCCATACTGCCATCCACCACGCCACTGTCACGAGATAACCTAATGGGACGATGGGAACAGACAAAGCAATGCATCTGGATATGAAGAAGGGTGGGATCACTCAGTACTGAGGACATTTACTATGATTTAGGTACAAGTACAAGAATTTATTTAAGCAGTACCTATATTTGAGTGACATTACTCAGTTTTAGTTTAAATATAATCAGTAATCACAAATGAGTAAAATGATCAAAATGCCCTATAGTGAGTGAAAATGTACTCAATAATTTCACTCAATGGATTTACTCCGAACTTTTATTGTTTTCACTCACACCGATCTTTATACAGTTGGTTTTCATTGATATTGAGATATGTACTGATACATGGCGTGTTCCAAAAAAGAGTAAAAGGACAACAAATCCGCAATTCATTACAATTACGGAGATTGTGTAGCTGAAACTATGCGTTAATTACCTGGAATTTTCGGCAGAAGAAACGCCCCGAATAAAACAACTGTGAAAATAATAGTTGCTCAATTTGATTTTGCTAAGAAAATCATCTTTCACGACGAGGTGCAGAGTGGGTATGCGAACAAGCAAAACTGCAGAATTTGGGCAGAGACAATCCTCGGGTTATTCAAGAATGACCACTGTATAGCCACAGAGTGACAGTATGGCGTGGATTTTACGCTGGCGGGGTGATTTTTGAAAATGAGGCTGGAAACGCAGTGACTGTCAATGGAGAACGATATCGAGAGATATTATTTAATTTTTTGTGGCCAATTTTGGCTCTTATTTCTCAAATATTGGATATGCTGATTTTTAGTTTGATGAAAACATGCTCTGAAGTAAGATTTTCATCCAAGAATCAGATCAACTCCTTATATGCGTCAACTACTCCTTCAACTTTTCTTACAGAAAAAGTTTAAAATTAAGAGATTAAACATGCTTACAATTATTTGTATGTTTCATTTTTTGTTTAAATAACTTTTGTCAGTTAGCCCGTTTCTATTAAAAAAAACTTATTTCAGAATTCACCTATTATCTGTCTCATCTGTGTTTGTTTAATTTTGGTCCGTTAATTTTTGAAACTGAGGCTGGAAACGCAGTGACTGTCAATGGAAAACGATATCGAGAGATATTATTTAACTTTTTGTGGCCAATTTTGGCACTTATTTCTCAAAACATGCTCTGAAGTAAGATTTTCATCCAAGAATCAGATCAACTTCTTATATGCGTCAGCTACACCTTCAACTTTTCTTACAGAAAAAGTTTGGAGTTAAATATATTCAACGAAGCAAATATTTTAATATATCTTGGATATTTCGCATAAAAATGTGTTTAATTTTTTGTTTAAATAACTTTTATCAGTTAGCCTATTTATATTTAAAAAATATTATTTCAAAATTCACCTATTAACTGCCTCTCATCTGTGTTTGTTTAATTTTCCTCAGAGGTGACAAAGCGAAACTAAAAAGGATTTTCACACCTTAACATCAAGAGAATGCAATTTTTACTTATACTAAGCTAAATTATTGTATATACATACGTTTACCATTGTACCTTATTGCACTTAATCAAGCAACTACAATGTAGTACTGAGGTTAAAACTTAAATGGAATTTTGTGATTCCTTTGTAGTAACAAAATAAAAATGATAATGGTAAACGTCAATAAACCGCGTATCATTAAATTACATATTAGTCGTAATTACTAAGCATAATAATTTAACTTTAGTGTTATAGACGATGGTTATAATGTAAAACAATTTTATTTAATTATATGTATGAGTATTAGCATTTCTCCATATAATTTTCTATGCTTCAGTCACTGTGTACAAATCACAATAAAAACGTAATTCTGTGAAAGAAACATGGTTAAATGGTCGCCTTTACTGATATTACAAATGGTAGCGCACGTTTCAATTTCCCTGAAATTTATAACCCATCCTGAAGCGGATCTCAACATGGTAAGTGGATTTTCCTAATATAGAAAAGGTATAAAGGTATATAAAAATTGTCGAATAGCAGGTATAGCTTGATCCTTCTGCTGACAGTAATTGTATCCTTAAATGCGAATAAGTTAATGTAAGTTGCGTAAGTAAGCTTTAAAGAGTTGAAGAGAGCTGAAAAAAATGTAATGTAAAAGGTTTTATTCTATAGTTTAGCGACCTTTGGGGAACACATAGGTACTTTTAAAAACGCGAAAATACTAAAAATATGTCAATTTTTGCTTAGTAACACACAGCTTTATAGTTTTGAATTACTGATGTATGATATCCACGTTCCCATAGAATTTCATGGTTGTATACTCTCGCACATCCCGGGTTATGGTGTAACGGAGTTTATCACCCATAACGGAGTTATTTATGAAGCAACAGGGTTGTAGGGTTTTTCACCAAATATTCAAGTCTGTGTTTGAAAAATCTTGAAAACTATTTTCTAGTGGAGTCTCTTGTTGTGAGGGTCAGGGCCAGCACCCGAACTGATCTGGAAATTCTGACTCTAGATTCAGATTAAGCTGGCCAAAGTACTATAGAATACATTGGTCTGATCCACAGCGCAACCCACTTTTTTGTGGCATTGCGTAATGTATAATATTTTGTATTGTCAAAATTTTTAGGAGCAAAAAATTAAAAAACACGGATACCCCCTCGAAATTCACGAGGTCATAACAGAAGATAATTATATACTCACGGTACACAGAGTACCACATGGTAGAAAACCACCGAACAATAGAACCAATAGAAGTCCAGTTTTGTTGCTACATGGTATGGGAGCTCATCCAGAATACTTCTTGGTACTCGGCAGGCGTTCCCTGGTGTATTACCTAGCTGATAGAGATTTCGATGTGTGGATACTAAATGCTAGGGGATCACCGTATTCTGAGAAACACAAATATTTTGATGTTGGAGATCCTAAATACTGGAAATTCAGGTAATAGATTCTATAAATAAAAAATAAAAAGAATCTATAACTAAACGCTTCATTTTTGACTAGTAAGATAAATAACGGTGACATAGCACTATAATAAACTTACTGCGAGTTGTGTAATACAGGGGTGGAGTTCAAGGGTGTCATCATCATTTTTTTAATAGTACTTCTATGTCATTAAAATTTAACTCATTTCAAGACATGGCAACATAAATTATTGGTGCTGTAACCATGAAATGAAAAATAAGCGTCTATGAATTCATTTTGTACATGCTAAAAATAGAAAAAAGAAATGGTAAACAGAATTGAAAGCTTTAACATTTTTATTTAATGAAAAATACATTATTGGAAAAGGTGTTCAAAATGCAGCCTCCACATCTTAGAAATCAATTCTACGGTTTTTCAAGGGTCTAAGTCAGCTTTCTTCTATTTACTGTTGTTGAATTTACAAGTCTTCAAGTGGTTCCCAATACACCGAACTCCAAATAAACAAAGTCCAGCATATTCAGGTCTAGCGATATGCTCATTGAACTGATCTGCCAGGTCCAATCAACCTTTGTTCGTTTCATTTAGGTACCCCTTAACCGATAATGAATGAGGAAGAGCTTCATCGTACATGATCCATATACCACGCCTGACATTCATTGGCACTTCTTCAAATAATCATAGTAATACTTCTCTTAAAAATTGTAGTTATCGGGACCCATTCATTTGATTCGTGAAAAGGATGGCGCAGCCAAATTAGAATTTTTACTATTAGTCCAAGCATTATAGAGAAATGCTTACAGAAATTATTACCTGGACAAAAAAAATATGACCGTAAAGGAAATTAAATTTTAAATTGATTTTCTTATTCTTTAAACTCGATCCAAAATGGCGAACATGGTTAAAAAAAATCGTAAAGTTGCAAAAAACGGTTTTTCTAAAATAACTAAAAATATATAGCAGCGATTGAAAAATTATAAATGAGAAAGTTGTAGGCTTTAAAAAGATCTATCGACTGATTTTTTGTAAGTATCGATTGATTTGTTACTTTTCGAGATATATCGAAAAACCCGTTAAAAATCTTCTCTTTTCTTTTCTTCTATAACTCGTTTATATTTTTTAAACACCAATCAGAAGTTTTGTTCAGATTAGATAGAAGTTTGACACAATCATTAATATCTGACACAGACAGATGCATTTTGAGATCATCTGCATAAAGAAGGGCCTCACAATTGAAGTTCCGGGCAATCTCATTAATAAAAACTAGAAATAATAGCGAGACGAAAACCAATCCTTGAAGGACCGCCGAGGTGGCTTTTATTTATGTTGGTCGGAAACCACGTTACTCCAGTGTCTATTTCCTTGGCGAGAGGCATGAGGTGAAAAAGCTAACAAGTGGTTTAGTGAATTATATCATCGACATAGTTCCTGTACCAAATTTGAATTGACTTGGTCAACCGATTTTGAGGATGTAAACAAAAACAGATCTTTTACGGAAACTTGAATATTCTCTATGTAGGAAAGAAATGTTTCCGGAGATATGGACTATTTTTTGAAGAACTTTTTTTAAGGCTTTTTAAATGCATTTTTGAACGACCTCATATAAAAATTTGCTAACTGTAGAATACAGCATTTACAATGTAAATAACTCAATACTAGATTTAATTCTTTAACGGAGGAAAATAATTTCATTTTAAAAATCAATGTATTTCTTATTTTTTAGTTTCCATGAAATTGGAGTATACGATATTCCAGCCAATATAGACTACATAGTAAATAAAACGAACCAGAAAGTTTTCGTTATTGGACACTCGCAAGGTAACACGTGTTACTTTGTTATGGCAACTGAAAGGCCTGAATATAACGATAAAGTAAAAATTTCCAGTGTTTATGCACCTTCAGTTCTTCTGAAATATATGGACTATCCTTTCGCTGTTACATTTTCGTATGTAGTTGAACTGTTCCAGGTATGTTTAAAATTTTATTTGGCATTTAAGCTGACCTTATATGTTAGATGTGTAGATACATATTTGATAAAGAAAAAGTCCTCAGTTTTACTAATCTTACATAACGTCATCGTACTTATGTAAATAAAATTAGGTGCAAAATACATACATTATACATGTTTACTTCCAACTTTTTGATAATTCTAAAAATTTTGTATTAATTTCACATTCCACCAAGTTTATATTCTTCCATTCTACTTGGTGCTCATTTAACGTCTAGTCTTATTAACAACAATTCAAAGACTGACGCTTTAAACTGCTAGGCTAAATTCAGAAAATTAATATGGCAATATTATATTTTAATGCAGTTTTTGTTAATCATATTTCAACTCAATGAATGAAAGTCAATATAGGAATTTAGTCTTTTCAAAATCAGTGACAAATTTCCAATTTTTTTTATCTTATATAGTTTATAGCTTTTCTCATGTGGTCTATATATTAAATTGAAAATACAATGTAGACTTTTTTTCAGCTGATTTATGATATTTTGGGAATGGGAGTTTTATTTCCAGTGAACGATTCTATAGCACTGCTAACAAAAATTTTGTGTTCAGAAACTACATATTTTTTACAATTCTGCACACACCTTTTGTCTGTCATAGGAAGTCATGAATCTCAACTTATTACTAAGGTAAACTGGATACCTACCACTTTAAATGCACAAATGACTGTATCATTCAATTTGGTCAATAAATAGTATTTTGTATGAAAAAAATTGTAAGATGCAGTAATAACAGTAGTTAGCGTAGATCAGGACAAACAGCAGTACCTACACAGTAGTCAGGGCTTTTTCTTGGACAATCACAAAGTTCTGTTTAGTTTTGAGATCTGTATTTTATATTGAAAAATTAGGTAGGTTGGTAGAAAACTCATACACTTTTCCCCATAAACACAGTATTGTACCTAATAGGACAACACTTTTAATTAATATTTTCGCATTATTCAAAGAAGAAAAGAAGATACAGTCCATTCACTACTCTTATGGTGATCGATTTAACTGCGTCACTAGGGTTTGTCCAGTTGTAGGTAAATATTATAGTGTTACTGGTATGTTGTATATTGTATATATATGTTTATTAAGTTGTTCATGGTACTTCAGTGTAGAATGACAGCAAATTAACATTCTGAACATTATTATATTTTGGAATTATACACGAAAAAACTAAATGTTAGAAAATCGAAAAGATTGAACATGTAAGAATTTCACAATGTTTTAATTTTAAATTTTTGTTTTTTGTTTTTCTTATTTTTACTTGTATTACTGTTTCACAGTGCTACCTTTTTTGTCTTTTAACTTTTGATTGTTTTTTTAGTTTACAGAAAAGAAACTATATTTACTTTACATTTTTTTCTTCCAATATTTGTCTCTAGACATTGGAGTTTTATTAATTTTTTTCTTTTAAATTATAATTTTTAGGAAGTTGCTTCCCTACTTTTCAGCGTACGACCCGTAAATATTGCTGCTAGACAATTGTTCCATTACATGCAAAATGTAAAATCAGGTTAGTATTTATAAAAAGTAAAAATTAGAATATAAAAATGGTAAACATATTTAGTTTTGCAAATCTTTTAGAATAACACAAAAGGTGATTAAAATCTTTTGCAATGAAAATTTCATACCTCTATTAGTCCAGGCGGTATCTGTTTTAAAAAGGGCATACTTGGGTAAAACGCATATGATCGGAGATTTTTGCTTTAACGGCTTCTAAAAAACACCAGAAATGATAATTTTTCTATGCAAATAAAAAAAATCGTGGGCTTAATTGTTATTGCAAAAAAGTATAAAAAAATAGAAAAAAAATCATTTTTTTTCTTGGATTTCTCGTCGACAACTTAGCAACTATTCATTTCAGACAAGAATGGAAGAAGAAAAAAAGTTTTGTAATTAAATTTTGAACAACATAGAGTTAGTTGCAATTCGAAAAAATAATTATTGTTATTGCAAAAATCGGAAAAATCATCTAAAAAATTGCAAAAAGTATTAGTTTATTTGTCAATTTTTTTCAGACACTTGAATAATACTTAGAATCTTCATACTTTTCCCAATTAAACTTCTTAGTATATAAAATCATCACACCAAATTTCATCCAATTCGGTTCGATAGTTTTTACATAATAATTGTAAATCTAAAGCCTTTGAAAACTTGAAAATTTCACCACAAAAAGAAGAGCTCTCAAGCTTTAAAATGCTCTTTGAAAAATTCAAATCGGACGATTAGGTGAGCTGTGGTAATTGTTTAAAACATTTTCACAATTATCAGGCTTATAAACAATTGCAATAATTTAATGCCTTTTTAAATTTTTTTTTTATTTTAAAATATGGTTTGAAAGTACTCGGAAAGACCAGTATTTAAAAAAAAAACCAGATGATTCGCCCATTATTTTCGGAGTTATAGTCCGTTAAAGTTAACTCTTATTTGCAGCAAAACTATAAGAGTATAAGGGCTGTTTTTTGAACTAATAGGTTTGTCATTCCGAGTACTTTCCAGATATAATTTTTTTCAAAATTTGCAATCACGGGTGTCCCATTTAAAATGTCACTCAAACACACAGTTACTCCGATCTGAATTCAAAACTGCGACGCTCGGAAAAATTTCACTTATCTGAGATAATCTAATGGACTAATTTCGATGATTTTTTTTTAAAATCGATGTCTCGCAACTTAAAAAATTCAATTATCATATTTTCAACTACCTTTTATTATTAATTATTGGACTTTTGTCATGCCGATAAACAGTTACTTTAAAAAATGATTAATTTATTATGTTTATTTATTATGTTTATTATTTATTTACTATGTTAATATTCACGACCAAAATTTTTGCATGTTGCACAGGTAATACTAGTAAATTTGTTTAAACAATAATTATTTAAATAAACAACTGAAAATTGGTATTAATTTTTAGTTGTACGATAAATTTCTAAAAACAGTGGAAGCAGACGAGTTCGAAATCGATTTTGAAACAAAACATTTTTTTTTATTTGCATAGAAAAATTATCTGATGAAACAGATACCGCCTGGACTATATTTTGTAACCCCAATGTCAATCAAATTATGTTATTACGGCAACAACAAAAAATCCGAAAATATTTCCATTGGTAGGTACGTGTCTACCCTAGGGAAATTACACTGGAAATTTTGACATTTGAGATGACTTTGTCTATCTTATAACTCTTAATTGCAAAGCTCATTCAATCGTTGAATTTTCAAATTCTCTCACTTTCTCTTAATTTTATTTGAATATGACGAGAGAGTTGCGTTAGTCAATCACGTGCCTGCACGAAAGAGAAAAATAGTACCCAAACTTTTTCCTCTCCCTATCACTCGTCTATATACTGTCGCCGTAATGTAGTATATGCTCCAAGGGCTGCACAAGACAACGTAAACTTTTATTTTGAATCATTTTGGCGATATCTTCGATGCCCCTCCATGCCTTTTTGTTAGTTTTTAATCCCTATATATTGTTTATCGTTAGCTTTATTGATACATTTTCTCAGTTTTAAGCTGACAATTTATTTTTTTAGGTATATTTAGACAATACGACTTTGGAGAAATTGGTAATTTGGAAAGATATAAGACAAAAATGCCACCAGAATACAATTTAACAAATGCAGTAGCTCCTGTCGCTTTATTTTATGCAGAGAGAGATGACGTGACGTCTGTCAAAGTAATTTTTAATAATTTGACCTAACAATATCTCATTTCCAGATTTCTTTTAGTGAACATAGTTTGTATGTGAAATTTTATTTTATTTTTGGTTGATTTGATACTATTTGTTACTTGTTTTTTTTAGGGGGCACAGGAAACTATGAAGGTCTTACCCAATGTGATATTTAGCTATAAAGTGCCATATAAATATTTTAACCACATAGATTTCCTTTTTGGTAGCAACGCTTCTACTCTGGTGTATAAAAGAAATGTCCAGTTATTCAAGGATTTTGACAGTGGAAAAATGACATAAAAATAGGATATGATTCAAATTCGTTAAAAATTAAGAATTTTAAATGTATTTTATGTTTTGTATATTCTTTCGCAAATTTTTTCGTATTGCACTGACAAAAGTATTGTTATTATTCCGTTAAAAAAGGAAGTTTATTTTATAATGTTATCAAAATGTTAGGTAGGTATTACAGTAACTATAGTAGGATCGTATTCGATCCAAAGTAGAGCAAAAAATTGTCGGTCATCATTTTTAGGAGGCGTAAAATGAACCATTTCAAATTTAAAATGAAATTGAATGTGAAATCTGAAATACCGCTGCATACACACTGTGTTCTGGTAGTAGCTGTAGTCGCCCAGGTGCATCGAGTGTACGAAGTGGTCGGTTATACGTCAAATACTAACTTGGCGAGCTTGGTCGTAAATCCAAGACTGCTTCCAAAAAACAAGTAAGCAACAGTGGCGCGTACATAGGTGAGATGTAGGTCATATGTGGAATTTAAAAAACAAATTAGATTTATAATAAATTACGTTTAAAATAAATAGTTTATGAGAATAAAGGGATTTTTGTAGGAACAGGGTGCCAGACGTGAACTGATCCCTTTATCCCTTCATAATGCATAAAGAAATTATTCAATCTCTAAACCCCTTAAAACCATACTGCACTGGATCCCTTGACAGGCAATAATTTATTTGCATCGAATATGATTCTACTTCTAATTTCGAGACACATAGTTAATACATTATTATTACCTCTACTTTAATCTATAGATGTGTGAGAATCTGATAATTTTATAACGCAACTGGTTATTCCTCGTCTATCTGTAAGAAAGAAGTCCACAAGTGCTTTAAAAATGGGTCACTAAATGTTTTTTCTCAAATATATTTAAGTCATTCAGTATAATTTAATTATTTTTTGTCAAACTTGATTGTAACATCAGCATCTTTAAAATAAACCACTCCTTATCACTGTATAGATAATACCTAGACACTTAAATTTAAATAAATAACTAGTTGAAACGATTTTATGTAATGGTTTATTTGATTAACAATTATCTTACCCGTTATCCACATTTTTTTTTGTATATATCTCAATTAGTTTATACAAACCTTATGCCACAGATTGTTACTTTTAATTCGTATTATTGGCACAAAACATTTATTTGTTTAATTAGGTACTCATTATTAATATGTTATTGTTTCAAACAAGGATATTTATTACGTAAATGAAGAAAAATACTAATAATTATCAGGATATGGAACATTTTAAAGTTTTCTAATGTAAATATTTATCGGAAATATGCACTATCGATTAGACAAGTACTCATTTACTTTTATTTATAATGGAAACATAGTTATTGACGTTAATTGAGGTGTACCTGTGACGGTATGAGTACAATGTAAATATATCTATTTGTAAAAACTTGACCTACCTACTGTTAGTTACTTTATCCTAAAGTTAATCGCGTTAAATAAAAAATGCATTATTTGAAGATAAATCGATATAAACTCTCTTGAAATTATTATCCAGTGTGTTAATCAAGCACGACATTTTATCAAAAAGTAACGGGAATTGTTAGTTTTCTCAGAAAATATTTATTTATTTATCCACAATCACCAATCAATCATCTTCATGAATTATTTATCATATCCACACATCCACTAGTGGAATAAAGTAATTTTATTTCACTAGTGGAATAATGAAAAAATAATAAACCTATAATAAATCAAATTTAATTTATTTACTTATTAACATTAACATTTACATTTATAGTAATAGACATTTCGTTTTTTGTTTTATCACATTTAACTTCCATTCCGTTAATAACAACCCATGTAGCATTGTTGCCATCATTTTAGAAACGCATAATATCTGCCGAAGTTTGTGAAGAATTTGCATAAGTTACGTATGTCTCTTCCTGTAAGGAACTGCTATATTTTTCTTGGATTTTTCTTGCAATATCAAGTTTGTTAGATATAAACTCCTCAACATAACTTTCTGCTACAGAGGAGCTCTTCCATCCACCATGCAGTTTGATGGTTGTAAGATCAGCACCTTTATTGACCAATAAAGTTGTTGAAGAATGAAGCAACTATTGAGGGTACCTTCGCCAATGTGTTGATTCCAACATGCTGAAAAGTACATCTTAAAAAGAATCTGTCTTGTGTTAGTCGAATTGATCTTTTGCCTTTTGTTTTTAAGATGCTGAAATTGTTATTATTTTATGAATTTTGCCTATATCAACAAAATAATCGACATACCTGTCGATTTTGGTAAGTATACGTTAGGAGAGATCCCTACACCATTGGCCAGTAATCAATATTTGAATATTTTATGGTAAAGGAAACATTTATTGAAGCGCCCTTCAACTTTGGTTTCCCTAGTGGTTTAAACTAATAACAATAATGTACAAGACCTTAGGTGTTTCATGATTAACTTATTAGCCCAATTTTGAAAACATCAGAGCGAAATAACATTTCTGTAAATGTCGATTGTAATAATACTAACAATAATTACTGCAAAGTGTATCGACAACACCTCATGATTCAACTGTACTTTGTGTTGCATACCTATTCTACAAACAAGCATATTTTGTACTGTTTGAAATTGAAAGAATTGCGTATTTTTTAAACAGTTAGACATTTTGGATTTTTTTCTGTGTAATCATAATACATATGCGACTGAAAAAATATATTAGTTTTCTTATCATTTCCCAAATTAATTACTATACATTGTGTTCAGTAAATAATGACATTACTTTTTAAGAGATGATAGAAAAATTAATTCCAAGCTAAAAGCTTCATATGCGCGTGGGTCGTAGTTTGCTTCACTTTCGAGATACAGGATATTGAAATTAGAAAAAAATATGACATATTTTATTAGCCTTTGAGTCAATTGAAGGTCAAGGGAAACCTTTTTTTACGTTTTGCTCGAAGAACGAGCCAATTCGATTGATTTAGATTTTTTTCTACTAAAGTGAGCTTACAATACAATTACAAGTAAATTAGAAATATCTGTAACTATTCATTCCACGAATATAGTTCATGATAATTTTTGGTTATGAAAATAATTCTAAACACATTGTTATGTGTCAAAGTCATAGTTCAAAAAATCTTTCGCGTGACATTTTGATATATTTTAGAAGCTATTCCCTTGCAAAATAACAACTTTGTGTGCAAATATATTTTTTAATTTTTGGCAGAAAAATTCTCATGACTATTTTTGCGAAAAGAGTTATTTCTATTTTGTATTGTAAGCTCACATCTATATAAAAATAATCGTCTTGTTCTTCGAGTAAAATGTAAGAGATCTTCCTTACAAAGAACCTCGCACAAAACATATGGAAATTGAACACCGGCCAATTTTTATGAAACTTCGTATTTTCATGGTCCTCGTCATACTGATCAAAAGTTTCAATGGGCACGAAGTCCTACAACCCCTTACAACCCCCCAAAACCACCCCCAAAGATCAGGGTAATGAACTTGACAGATTACAGGTCAATTGGCTTACGATAATATTTCACTACTGTAGTTGAACCTACAGATACCTATACCATAACTAGGCTTAAGACTATCAATGGGCACCGAGCCTTACGACCCCCTACGACCCCCACCAAACCCTCACAAAACATATGGAAATTGAACACCGGTCAATTTTTATGAAACTTTGTATTTTGATAGTCCTCGTCATGTTGATCAAAAGTCTCAATGAGCACAAAGCCCTACAACCCCTTCCAAACCCTCAAAACCACCCCCAAAGATCAGGGTAATGAACTTGACAGATTACAGGTCAATTGGCTTACCGTAATATTTCACAACTGTAGTGGAACCTACAGACACCTATACTATAACTAGGCTTAAGACTATCAATGGAAACCGAGCCCTACAACCCCTACCAACTCCCCAAAACCACCCCAAAAGTCAGGAGGATGCACTTGACAGATTATCAGTCAATAAAACTACTGAAATATTTTACTACTGCAGTCGAACCTACAGCCACCCAAACTGTAACTAGGATTAAGATTACTATCTCCAAAAGACTTAACCCCCCATCCCTCTCCCTCCCCACCAACTACCAAAGCCTGTCATGTGATTTTTCCCTGCTTACTAGTTGTGTTTAATCGTGAATTCCATCTCAAACCACCTAAACGATCACTACTCTATACTCTCCGACGCCGACCCCTGACAATTGAACCATCCACCCCCAACCTAAATCCCACGGTTGGGGTCGGACCAACCCAGTTCTTATCGAAACCTGGCATGACTTCCCTGCTTACGGCTTATGAAACCGTTCAATCTTGAATTTCATCCTACACCCATCTTATTGTTTAATACCCTTTAATCCACAAAAAGTACCAAAACCTGCCATAAGATTATTTGCTGTTTGTGGGAAACCCTGGCTGTAGGTTCGATTGCAGTAGTAAAATATTTCTTTAGTTTTATTGACCGATAATCTGTCAAGAGCATGGGGGAGTTGATGGGGGTTGTAGGGCTCGGTGTCCATTGATAGTTTTAAGCCTAGTTATGGTATAGGTGTCTCTAGGTTCGACTACAGTAGTGAAATATTACGGTAAGCCAACTGACCTGTAATCTGTCAAGTTCATTACCCTGATCTTTGGGGGTGGTTTTGGGTGGTTGTAAGGGGTTGTATGGCTTCGTGCCCATTGAGAATTTTGATCAGCATGACGAGGACTATCAAAATACGAAGTTTCATAGACCGGTGTTCAATTTCCATATGTTTTGTGCTGGATTCTTTATTTGGTAAAGAGACAGCAACCGAATTTGCGGCATCGATGGCGTCGAAATTTTGATCCTCCTAGTGGCATTGACCCCCCTTGCCTCTGCCAGTGACTAACAAATTTTCATGTGGGTTTTTATTTCTACTTAGATAAATCATTGGCCCAAGGTTCATCAGCCTACATCAAATATCCTCAGAGATATTTAAAGAATGTCATATTTCTATCCTAATTTCAACACCTTGTTTACATTAAACTTTTTGATTACAATTAATTTTTTTACCGCTTCTTATTTACCATTAATTACTGAACAGCCCTACATACATCACCTTCAATGTATTCGTACCAAATCTGTCTATTTTTTTAAGATTTCTTTGTTTCTTGTATTATCGTACACTAACTTTTTGCTTACAACTAATTTTTTACCGTCTCTTATTTCCATTAATTACTGAACAGCCCTATATACATTATCTTCAATGTATTCGTTCCAAATTTATCTATTTTTTTTTAAAGATTTCTATGTTTCTTGAATTATCATGCACTCTAAGTGTCGTTAGACCCTGTGAAATCCACCTATTTATTTAAACTATTACCATCATAAGTTACAATAAAACATTAGAGTTTTAATCACCTAGTCATACATAATTCGATAAGTTGTTGAGTCAAAATTAAAACATTACTGCAATTTTAAGTTCATTATGACAAATTAATTCTTAAAAATGCATAGGAACAACCAAAACTCCAAATAAATATTATACTTTAAAAAATTACAGTAAATGTTCTAAAACGTTTCCGTTTTAGTAAATCTTGAAAGTGAAGATATTATGCTTATAATATGATCGCAATTTATTATACATGTAACCGCAACTGTGAAAACGTGCTCTTTCAGATGTATTTGTATGAATATCCTGAAAAAANTGTATAAAAATAATCGGCTTGTTCTTCGAGTAAAATGTAAGATATCTTCCTTACAAATTTATTTGGTAAAAAAGACAGTAACCGAATACTTAAAACTTTTTGTTTACAATAAATTTTTTTACCGTCTCTTATTTACCATTAATTGCTGAACAGCTCTACATACATCATCTTCAATGTATTCGTTCCAAATTTATCTATTTTTTTTAAGATTTCTATGTTTCTTGAATTATCGTGCACTCTAAGTGTCGTTAGACCCTGTGAAATCTACATATTTATTTAAACTATTACCATCACAGGTTACAATAAAACATTAGAGTTTTAATCACCTAATCATACATAATTCGATAAGTTCTTGCGTCAAAATTAAAACATTATTACAATTTTAATTTCATTATGACAAATTAATCCTTAAAAATGCATAGGAACAACCAAAACTCCTTAAAAAATTACAGTAAATGTTCTAAAACGTTTCCGTTTTAGTAAATCTTGAAAGTGAAGATATTATGCTTATAATATGATCGCAATTTATTATACATGTAACCGAAACTGTGAAAACGTGCTCTTTCAGATGTAATTGTATGAATATCCCGAAAAAAATTAGATCGAAATTTTTTTGCATTTTGAGCACTTGAGAAACCTAGAAATAACTATGAGCACGGGATTAAAACTAATAATGTTTTATTGTAACGTGTGATGGTAATACTTTCAATAACTAGATGGATTTCACAGGGTCTAACGACACTTAGAGTGTACGATAATTCACGAAACAGAAATCTTAAAAAAATTAGATAAATTTGGAACGAATACATTGAAAACGAATTTTTAGAGACAAAACGCTGAGGCAGTACAGTATTGGAGGCCATGAAGGCTTGAAAAAAATGTAATAAAATTTCCAGGGTCGTATTTAAAAAATGAAGTTGATGATGGTCCTGGAGAGACGAAACGTTGATTATGCCATTCAATAGAGAGCAAAAAGTTTCCATTAGAAAGTGTTCTTCTTTTTTCAATATCACCTCAAACAAGACTGAAATTAAACAAAAACGGATTGCCATAATTCCGGTTTTGTTTTCTCAAATATTTCGAAAACTAATCATGTTACCCTTGATTTTTTAGAGGCATAATGTTGGTCCCCTGATTACGCAATTTTTCCCCTATTTAAGCTACTTCATATCTCTTACCGTTTCCGAGATCCCTGTAGTGAGAAGCGAATTTGTAACAGCCTGTATATAGTATTTCTATGTTCTAAGATATTTTTGAATAAAATTATGTTCTAGAAACTATTTAATAATATTGTACTTCATGTTAGTTAGTTCAAAACGATGTAATAGTAGAATAATGGACTAATTTTTAATTTTATTGTTAACGTAATATCTGTTTAGGTAGGTACCTTCATTAATATCAATGATTGCCTACGTACATAATTTTTGCATTATTCAACAATATTCAATAAATTTAAACAACTTGGTACAAGAAACAGGTCGAAAAATATAAATACATATAATAATTATAAGAGTTAAATCTTCCTACTAAAAATATAAAGTAGGTAGGTACTTACATGTTTAATATAGTTGTATAATAAGACAAATAAACATTATTACTACCATCGGTTCCTTTCATTCTATTTTTTCTGTTCATTGAAATTAAACTCATATAAATAAAACATAATTTTCAGCTGGTTCGGTATGTTCAATTATTGTATTTTAAGTTGTCATTAGAATGGCGACACTTAATAATTGAAATGAATTTTTATAATTATCTGTGGCATATGAAAGAATTGTACTTATTTTCGCCAAAAGACTTGGCTTTATTTCGACATTGGCTACTTGATATCGGAAAGACTATACTCGAATAGGTGATCATCTGGGGAAGGTTCGCGATGCTCGCCCACTTTCTAGTGACCTGTATGTCGGTGTACTCACAGAAGCTATAAAACTTTAAACGAGGTCTGTATAGGAAGACATACAATCCCTCGGAAGGTGTGTAAAGCCTTTGGACCTTTGTTTAAACAATGTTAGGTGAGTAAAAGGTCTCTACCCCATGACAAAGTGGGGATTCGGCAAAAATTTCCAGTTTAGGGGTTGCTATTCTCTTGGCGTCGATGTTTGCCCGACGTAAAATAACCAAAAAACAAATTGTCCATTACGGCTCTTTCGCAGGAATAATAAGAGTTTGTGTCTGTCAAATTGCAGAAATTTGATTTCATATTATTTGATTTGATTTGGTTTTAATAGGACTGTTGTTAATGTTTTCTGACTGGAATGTAAGGTTCTGTAATCAAAACAAACTTTTGTTAATATTTCCTATTAAACTGAACAGATCCCGTTTCATGATATTTTTTAACGTTAATGAACTATTTTATGTTCTATTTGGAAGTACCTAATTGAATGTATTAATGTTGAATCAAATATTTTAACAGGTGAATTAGAATTGGAATAAAATAGTGCGCAAAGCAATATGGAGTAAACATTTTCGTGCCTTTGAGGTTATTTTAGAAGGTTTCCCATATGAGAACACAATTTTAGTGGATTTTTGTTCAGTATGTATATTCCTGTTATTATTTTCTATTGGTTGGCCATATCTAAGAAGGGTTCCAATATTGAAAGGAAATTTAATTTTTCGATGATAACGAACGTAATGCAAAACGTTTCGTTTTCGAGATATTTCCAAGCTGGGCAGCCCTATATTATGAAACAGAATAATTATAATGAACAATTTTTAATTTATTTGATGCAAATAGCTTAAAATTAAAATGTTGCGTCCATAATAATTAATTACCTTTTCAAATTTAGGAACTGGCCCACATTACAATATTGCCCCATATATCCCGAGGGTAAGTTTGCAATGATTTATGAGTTTGCGTGCAGGGACAGCTTTGTTATATGTTTATAAAATACGAAACCGAAACCCTAAACTTTAAAATGTCATTGTAGTTCCGTATTGATCTTCAATCAGTTTGTAGCCTGTCAAAAAATCTAAATTAATGAGTGTTAGCAGAGTAATTAAATTGCATTTATACGATTTTGGCGATGTTTCAATACATGTAAAAGTAATTAACATAAATATTTACAACATTTTGTCACTGGAATTTCACTGTAGTTGTTGAAAAGTGTCAGGACAGTAAAATACTACTACATTTGTCTAGGAACTGTCATCGTCTTTTATATTTTTTTAAGGCAATTTGTCAATTAATGAATATTAATTATATAATTAATTAACCTATCATATTTAAGAAGTAGAAATTAATTTATATATAAAAGATGTAATATTCATAACTTTGCACATCGCGTATCAAAAATTATGATAATTTACTTATTTACTATTCAAAATATGCAATTAGGATTTACATAAGTACAGTTGGCGCCATCCAAATGTGAACGGATTTTGGTTGTTATGTAAATTTAATCTGTATTTTATCGTAGTAGATACTTTTTTAGTGGCGTAACACAGAGAGGGTATTGATAGAATTTTATTTTCAGTCTCTTATAGTACTTGATATTTAAAAAGACAACAGAAATAATATAAAGGAGATTAACGAAATAAATCTCA
Organism: Anoplophora glabripennis; assembly: GCF_000390285.2. Classification (NCBI taxonomy): domain Eukaryota; kingdom Metazoa; phylum Arthropoda; class Insecta; order Coleoptera; family Cerambycidae; genus Anoplophora; species Anoplophora glabripennis. The sequence goes on from NW_019416241.1 coordinate 91,512, forward strand.
CTTAGTTACATATTAGTGGAAGAAAGTTAATAATAAAATGTTATCAATTTTGGATTGACGTTAGTGAAATAAGACAACACAAATTAAGTTTAGTAGATATATTTTAAAGTAAAACAATTATTGAAAAAAAAACAGTAAATAAAAAGTAAAAAACCTTATTTCAAAATTAACAACAAATCTATGGCTATAGAAAAAAATTATATTTGAGCACAGTGACGACTGCAGATCAACAGAGAAACGTTTAACTCTCGCAAAAACTGCTGTTGCAAAATGGGCATTAGAATTAAATATTAATATTTTATTGCAGAGCCATTCATTGCCACAACACTTTGCAATCTTGTTGGCAAAGACAAAATCAACGCTCTCATATCATATGAGTCCACGAGCTCTTCCCAAGCATCTTGAATAGCTTGCCAGAGTTGATTGCGGTTTGATACATTTTCCTAACTAAAAAGCCCCACACATTCTCAATAGGGTTTAAGTCCGGACTTTTTGCTGGCCAAGGCAAAACATTGATGTTGTTGTTATTCGTCCACTCCCTTACTACTCGCGTTGTGTGAACTGGAGAATTATCCTGTAATGAAGAGGTAATTATTTTAATATTTTATTACATACTGACCGTACTTATATCATTTCTTACATGTTGAAATACAAAATTATCAGGAAAAAGTTGTGTCACTGATGGTAGCATCACATTCTCTAAAATATTTGTGTAATTCTCGGCTGTTAATCTCCCAGCAATTTGCCAGCACACTCCAGGACCATGAACGCTTATCCACGCCCAAACATTGACAGAAAAGCGTCCACTATTGGTAGTATGCAGTGTATAATTCTCCTCGAATCTTGAATTCCTAGGCCGATAAACACGTATCCTTCCACGAGAATACTACGTTGTTCCAGAATTCATTTCCTGATGTAGCAGTTCATTTGTTCAAACTGGACTCTTCTTTGTTTATGCTCAGCGGTTAGGAATACTTTGTGAGCAGCAGCGCAATTTTTCAGGCCAGATTGTTTTAGACGTGTTTGTGCTGTTCTGAGAGATCCTGGAAATAATGTTTTTCTTCTCGCTCTTTCACAACGGTTTCGAAAGGATTCTGATAGATAAATTCGACCAAAGCGTTATCTTCCGCGTCATTGGAAACCTTCCCGACACCTTGCCTGATAGGTCTTTGTAATTTCTGTCCTTCTTATCAGCGTTTTTTAATATAAAATATACAGCTCTTACTAACATTTATGTCAGCAGCCACTTCACTCAAAGACCAATTATCTTCTAATTTAGCTATAGCCCTTGCTCTTTGCGCCTCTGTTAAATGCACCGGTATATTTCCCGTTACTTGTTTAGGTTCCACTACGTTTGCTCTAACTGACATATATATTTGACAATTATTGAATTTTACGACGACTATGATTTAAAGTTTAAATTACATGATACAATATTGCCGTTCACATTTGGGTGGCCCGACTGTACATATATTTCTGTAGGGTTTGCTCGTTTGTCTAGCAAAGTGTATGTAAATATATAATTAACATCTTCTTATTAGTGGGATTAAAGCCTATTTTTTAGATGAAACTCTTTTTTCTATGTAAAAGCTTTCGCAATATTTTATTGCTTCTTCAGTTACACTATAAGTTATAGATATAATTATAATAATTTACAATATAAATGTGGATTACTTACAAGAAACTGAGTTATTGATATTTATATATAGATTGATAGATTTTGGACATTGACATTAAATAACATTTCATAAATTTAGGAAAACAAAAACAATAATTATTTTATATTTATATAGAATTAATATTAGTGTTAGTATTACTAGTGCTATGATTTAGATTTTTTATCTATAGAAAGTATGTTGGAAAATATAATGTTAATATCTTTTGTATCTGTTTTTTTATTTAGAGTATTTTCTTCCTGGTTAATATAAAACTGAAGAAGCAATAAAATATTGCGAAAGCTTTTACATAGAAAAAAGAGTTTCATCTAAAAAATAGGCTGTAATCCCACTAATAAGAAGATTTTAATTATATATACCAAAGCCACGAATATCTTTTCTATATGTAAATATATATGTATATAATTAATTTGGAGCTACATATGGGGCATAAGATTAATTTTGCAGGGTTTTATTATATACTATTCAATCAGAGCAATTGCTTATTCTTTATTTATTTTGATATTTTGTAACCTATGGTAAATAATTAAATAAACAATTGTGCTAAAAAAGCCTCAGTCAAGTGACGTTTCTATGAACTTGTTTTATTACAGCCAAATTTTTCACTAAAAAACAGACAAAAAATACCATGACTGTACCACGTACTTATTTCACTTAATTAAAAATTAGATATTAATCTATTTTTTTTTTCAAAACCTGGAGTAACATTTTTTTTTCAAATATTAAAGGAAGAAATAATAGAATAAATATCATATGGTACATGTAGCTATGGAAACAGATAAACAAACAAAATTTTATATTTTAAACCAATTTGGAAAACAAACGTCATTAGTAGTTTTGAAGATGAATTCACATTGATTTTCGAAACGTTAACTAAGTGATATCTATAATTTTCTATTGAATTTATATTTATAGATTTTTTCACGTTATATATGACATCAATCAAGAAAAGATTCAAATATCTGCCGCTACATCTAACTGAATATAAGAAGTTGCTTCTATTATTTGGGGGAACATATAAATCTGAATATCCTTAAACTGACACATCAATTGTAAAGGATAAAATTTTCATTACAGGCTCTGCTTTGTGTCAAATGGAATAAGATTTCGACATGTTATACGTCAAGTTGTCATATTACTTTCAGCATAGCTGGAGATCTGAAAATATAACGAGGGTTGATTTTGTTTTAGAGTTTGTAGGCTGTCTCGAAGTTATTCTAATAATACAGACTATTGTAAATCCCAGAAATATCTTTGAATTCTTTTGTTTTCATAGGATTTTCGGAGTTCAAGGAGTAGTATTTAATCCTGTTAGTTTGTAGGGTGATTCGTTACTATCTAGGTCAGAACAGCTTTGTAAGATTTCCTAGATTATATAATAAGAATTTATTTGTAGTTGGGTACTAGATATATTGCTTTGAGAGAAATTTTGTTAAAGTTATATTAGTCAGAGTAGCATTAATTCTGAAACAATTTTATGACACGAAACAAAGGCAATGATAGAATTTGATCTGCTGGTGATCCATCTGATGCGCGAATTTTGCTTTTTTAAGTAAACCTTTCGTAAATATTAAGAAATTAAGGGAAATATAATCTGAAAGTCTTTGCTTAGGTATCCTCTTTGAAGAAGCGACCCATAGGATAAGAAGAAAACCTACTAACTAACCTTTTCTTCAAGCTTCAGATGCAATGCCATATAATTACCTCTAAAGGCGGGTATCTATTTGTGTCAAATGCCCCGTAACGTAACACCGAACATGTTACGTTACAGCTAGTGGAGACGGAAAATTGTTGCCATGGTACGTGTAACAAATTTGACACGCGTAACTAATCCGGGACGACCCATCAGTTGTCGGTTTTTAGTCGCAGCATCAAAGGGATGCAACAATACTTTCTGCCACATGTTGAGACGGGGTTACCCTTTTAGCCGTAACGTTGCCTGTTGCACATGTGATTTTGTCTTATTTTCTGTTTGGTCAGTCTTTTGTATATGGTCTGGGGTCAGTCTGTTTTCTGCAGTGACTAGGAAGAGTGTGTGTTTCTGTGTTTGTGCCATGAAGTGGAGTAAAGAAAAGATTTCCGGAGATTTCCATTTCTTATTCTGCAAAATTGTTTGATGAATAAAAATATATGTCGCTGCTGCCAATTGCAATTGCAGTGACGAATCCATTATTGCAGTCAGGTTCATACTTCTAGTTTATAAACCTGTGTCGTCTCTTAACCTTATTTTGTTACGTTACGGAATGAATGATACGACCAAAACCACACATACTTTCGCAGCGAACCGTGTCACCTTTTGCAACAGGCCGTAACATGCTCGTTGTTACGTTACAGGGCATTGCCACAAGTGGATACCCGCCTTAAGAGATGTCCTCAGCTATTTACCTCACTACTGAAAAGCTCATATGTACCAAGTTAACCATTGTATTATCAATTAAAGCTGCAAGAGCTCATTGAAGAAGTAACTAATTAACCAAAATGATGCACAAGGAAGGCAATTTGATTTTTGAAAAAGAATCAAACGATATTAATTAATAAAATAAATATTCGTAATTATATTTCGTAATATTTGAGCTATGTGTGATAATATTTCGCTTACATACGCCACTGCATAAAAGCTTCCTATATCAATTACCTCCACAATTGTATTAATTGGTTCCCTTATTATTTTATTTAGCTATGTAAGTCTAGTCAAAAATAATCCTCACTAAAATATTACATGTAAAATGAACATTACAGCAAAACTTAGTCGTGTTTTTAATAAACAACTGTAGTAAGTTTCATTAGTGACACATGTGATGTTGATAAAAATAAACAACTTTATTGTATGATAAACAAATGAGTATTTCAACAATAAAGAGTAGTGTGTGGAGTATGGCAAACAATAAACTAATGGATTTTATTTGTAAAAATGATTATATATTATATTGTGCATACGTTGAGTTGTCTTAGAGGAAATTATATATAATAATACATTGTGGAAACATGTGATTATCGCGTCGCGTCTTATTTATTATTTAAAATACCCAGCGGGTAAAACAGTTATATAATAGAATCCAAGTATTTATACCATTTTCTAATGAAATTAAATAATAAAATAATTTGAAGATATAAGTTTTTAGTTAGTGAAAATATATGAGACAATAGACATAGATACAATGAGACTTTTTCCAATCAACTTTCAACCTACCGTGTCAGAAAGATATTTTCTGGTGAAGTAGGTACCTACCCCAACTCCATCATTGCAATTTATAGTTCTCAAGATGTCGACCCACCTAAGGGTTATAATAGAAAAGGCAAACTTATGACTCCAACCAACTAACGTTGACGAGAACCATAGACTTTCTGATTCCTGATGATTACTTTTAAGACCCGTACCAAAATTTCAAGAACATCAAAAAGTAAGATGATTTGATCCCGTGGTGGACTATTATTTATTCTTTTTGAGATATAGGGCATCAAAGATGTTTTTTTTTAAATAAATATTTGTCAAATCTATTTCAGAGAACAATGTAAATGTACTGAATTTTGGTGCAGGGTTGCTTATGAAGATGTTAAATATTAGTTTTGACCATCTGCTAGAGGTCGCTAATTATGACCTTTCCCAGTGATGATATACATTGCGATTTTTTCTTATTTCCGAAATTAAAATCAATTAAAAGGACGCTGTTCTCAGATTATTGATGGCATCAAAGCAAATTCTTCACAGACTTTAAAGGCTATTTCAAAGAAACTATCCGGAACTGCTTCGCGAAATGGAAACACCACTGGGAAAAGTGTGTGTTTAGGAGATGGGGGGAAGGAGATAAAAACCGATAAAGTATAAAATTAATAATAAACTTTAAAAACGTAAAGTTCAGTTATTTTTTGAAGAGACCTCGTATATTATATATAATGTAAAATTTCACTTTGCACAAACTTGTTAAAATACCGTTTATGAGAAGAACGCTATTTACTATCTCAAAGTCAACCAGTATTTACTACATAATATACAGGGAGTTTTGAAATGAATGCACCGTATCTCAAAAAAAGGCATCTTTTGATAGAAATAAACTGATTTAGATCAAGTTATCTGAGTAACATTGTTTTTTAATTGCCATCTAAAAAAGATATCTTTCAAGTGTATCCTACTCACTTCCGGACACCCTGTATATCAAGGAATAGAAGTTGATTGATTTTGGAATGTACAATTGAGTTCTTCCCAAAAACGGTGCGATTTCAGTGGTTTTAAGAGTACTATTTTCATGTAAAATTAAATTGTACTACATACACTGTAAAAAGCTCAATTTAAAAAAGTACCTATTCTTCAGTAAATTATTTTATTTTTATTATTAATAACAGAAACCGATGGACCATGGTCTACGGAAAGAAAATTTCTTATTTTTTTTTGGATGTTCAATTAGTGCCTAAAGTAGTATCGCTATCTAAAAAACTCTCTATAGAGAAAACGACAAACATTCTATACAGGGTGATCCACTTTTTATGATTAGGACTTTAACCATCGATAGAACTCGTCCAAAATAATGTCATTTTGAAGTATACTCTTTTTCTTCCAAAACCTTTTTTATGATTAGGACTTTAACCATCTCGTCAAAATAATGTCATTTTGAAGTACAGACTTTTTCTCCCAAAGCTTTTCTTTTAGAGATATAAGCTCTTGAAAAAACCTTTTTTTTTTATTTGGTTTTTATTTATTTTTTCTTAAACTATAAAAGCCTTTTGTTTTAGATTTAGTACCTATGAAGTGTACGTATGAAAAGCGCTATCGAGATTAACCCCCATTTTTAATATAATTTCTACGCCACTGGAATTTTTTTCAAAATGGATATATTTATTTGCATTGCGGTTTATTCCACAGCACAAAGGTCTCTTACTATATTTAAATGAAATGCTTGATTTTTGAGAAAAATGGTTTCTTATGAATTCATTACATGTGAAATGGTTAAGTTTTTCAAATAAAGTAAATAAAATAATTAATAATGAGAAACAAACAGAAATAACAATTAACAATAGAGAACAAAAGAAAAAGTATCACAACAAATGTTCGAAATGTTGTTGTCGAACCTCAATGCATTTCTTACATCGCCTTATTAAGCTTTGAACTACTCTCATAATCGCATTGGGGTTGTGTTTAAGAGTTTGACAATTATTTTTAATCCTTCTTCTTAACCTTCCAAGACTACATATTGGTGAACTATACACCCTTTCTTTAATAAATCTCCAAACGGAATAATCCATGTGATTTAGATCTGGCGATCGTGGCGGCCAAGCAATGGGACAGGTACCAGGTTCTGCATGATTCATTTCCAGAATACGCCCGATCCAAAGACGTGGACAGTGCTCCCCGAGCCACTGCCTAATTTGAAGACCATAAATAAATCCACATATTTCTCCTTAGAAGTAAGTAATGGTAAGTCGTCGAATAAAGTATTTATATCCTCTTCTTTGTTTCAAATTGAGTGATAAAATTGGGGCGACATTTTTTTAGTAAGGACTATTTTTTTCTTGGATAACTTATTCCAAAATACACTCCAGTGGCGTAGTTACTTAGGGAGTAGGGGACTTTTTTGAAAAAAAAAATCGTACGCCACTGTTTTTTTTTAAATAATTTTAAATGTTTTTAAAATGTACAATCAATTTGTGGCAATAAAGTATTCTTGTAAAGTATTCGTAACATTTACTGGTCTTTAGATAACTGGGAAATCAAATAAGAAGATCTTGTATCTACGTTGCTATTTACCATTTTCTATTGATTGCTGAATGTGTAACAATAAATTCAATTCCTAATATTTTTGAGAGATTTCAAAGCAATATATAACATCACAAGAAATGTTCAAAATGCTATCCTTGGGATGCAGTGCATGTTGCAGCGTCTCCGCATTGATCGTCTTAGACGCTTCATATTTCCAGCCGTATTGTGTATGGTTGCGAAACCCTCTACAATGCGCTGTCAAAGTACTTCTACTTTGGGTACTGGAGTATGATGTATCATAGGGATTCGGGTCAGGGGAACGAGCCAGCCAAGCAACGGGTCCTCCTCTACCAATTCAGTGATTAGGATACTGATTATTCAGCAACTGTCTAACGGTAAGTCTGTAATGCATATACCACAATAATTGGCGTGACCACAATGGCACTTCTTCTAGAAGTGTTGGTAATTCTTCTTGTAGGAACCTTTGATAAGTTGTACCATCGAGGGTTCTGGGTAAAAAATAGGGACCAATCAAGTAATCGTCCACAATGCCTGTCCAAGCATTCAGAGAAAATTGTTTTTGGAATCGACGTTAGGAAATAATAATATGCGGATTTTCATCCGCCCATTGGTGGTTATTATTATGACAATTCGAAATGGTTTCTCTTGTGAATTTCGCTTGATCGGTAATTAATATTAATAACTAGGGTTACAGATCTATTTCATATGACAGAACCGGAGAACTTGATGCCTAAAAAAAAGGTCTCAGAAAATCTGGGAGTCAAATTGTTTTCGAAGAAATCGATCGATCTCTAAAAAAAAGGACGTACTCAGGAAATATCTACTTCTCTACTTCGTGACACACCTGAAACAGAAAATAACTTATGTCTAAAAAAAAAACGACGGAATCAGGAAATATGGAGAAGAAATCACTATTTTTCCAGGAAACCCGGAGAAATGACATGTTGACCCGGAGCCCGAAGATGTACCATCAAAACCCGAAGACTCCAGGTCAAACCCGGAGATGAAGCAGCCCTAATAATAACTGATAATCAGGCTATTCGCATTGTTGTAAAAACCACTGACAAAATTCAATCCTCGGTTGACAGTCATTTTCGTTTAATGCATGAACTCGCTGGACATAATATGGGCTTATGCAATTACTTGCTGCTCACGTAAGATGTTCCAGATTGTTACATGTGATACTCCCAAATCTGTTGATATCTGTCTGGTACTGGTCTATTGGAATCTGTAGATGGGTCTTTATCTACAGATTCCAAAATTCTGTCTTCCAATTGAACTGTACGAAGAGGTCTTTCTTTTGCTTGACGTTTTGTTAGCGATAAACATACACTTTTACGAGCTCGACGGTGAATGCTGGTAAAAGTATTCCTTGTTGGACAACGTCGATTTGGAAAAGTCTGTCTATAAAGTCGTTCAGCTTGTTTAACATTGTCATTCGCTGTACCGTATGTAAAATGTATATCTGCTAAGTAAATATTTGTATAACGGACCATAGCTAGCAGAGAAACGCGACAAAAATGTGTGACATGAAGAAATAGTCCCTACTAAAAAAATGTCCCCCCAAATTTTATCACTAAATAATTTTTGCCAGTGAAGTTATAGGAAAAATAATTTAAATATTTGAAACTTTTAACACCCTGTATCTCCGTAGGGAAGCGTCCTATCAAAAATTTTAATAAGGTTGATCATTTTCATCGGTAGAATACGCCATTAAAGTTTGGCAAAACTTATTATTAAGTTGGCTGTATTGTTGATAATGAAGGAAAATACTACAGAAAGATCGAGAAAGATTGACCGGATTCTGAACGTACCCTGTCTCAATTGCTATCAAAACTGATTTCCGTTTGCTAAAATTACTTTTTTCCGTGCGATTTCATGGCGTTCTGTGGCGATTTCACAATTTGACGTTCTGTTCATTGGCGCACGGATTTTTTGGCTTGAATATTATTTTGTAGATTTTGTTGTTACCTGATATATTTTGCGACATTATAAAACAGTATTTTTCAATACTACAGTTAGAGTAGGTGGATATTATACGTGAGTAATTAATTTATTGCGTATGTTGTTCTCTAACCTAATCGGTTTTTTAATTTAGGTTAACATGGCATTTTCATTAGAACATGATAAATTTCTTCTGGAGGCCTATTTTCGTAGTGGACAAAACAATGGTAATGGTTGGAAATATTCGATGAATTCGTGTCATTTACAATTTCAAGAACAATTTCCAAATGATGAAATTGATTATGAAATTTTTTCGAGACACGTGAAGAGATTAGTGGAACGCTTCCATAACACTGGAAGTGTTTGTAGAGGAAAATCTCCAGGCAGAAAGTCTATTCTTACAGAGGAAGTCTTGGAAGATGTTGAAAACCGCTTACGAGCTAGTCCAACCAAATCACTACGTCGGTTATCTGCTCAAACAGGTACTTAATAACAAATATTTATTCTAAAATTTGTATCATTATTCCTAAATTGTTTATAGGAATATCATATGGATCATGCCATAAAGCAGTAAAGAAGTTGCATTTTCATCCTTATAAAGTTAGTGTTGTGCAGGAACTACTTCCGTTAGATTTTGGAAAACGTGTGCAATACTGTAATTGGTTTAACGAAAATCTGAATGACGACGATATTCTAGATCTAACATTTTTTTCTGATGAAGCGTGGTTTCATTTAAGTGGGTACGTAAACTCCCAAAATTATCGCTCTTGGAACACAGAAAACCCTAATATTTTGCGTGAAACAACTCTGCACCCTATTAAACTTGGTGTTTGGGTAGCTATGTCACGTAGAAGAATAATCGGACCATATTTTTTCCGTGAAAATGTAACTGGGCAGGTATATCGGCAGCAAATATTGTTACCATTTTTTGAGGAACTTCACGACGATGAAATCCATCATGGATACTTTCAGCAAGATGGCGCAACAGCTCACACCTCTAACGAAACTTTAGAGTTGATTAGAGAGTATTATGATGATCGAATAATTAGTCGAGATAGATGGCCACCACGTTCTCCTGACCTTACACCCCTAGACTATTATTTATTTGGTTTTTTAAAAAATTCAGTATTTGCTCAACGGTTACACACGATTGAAGAACTTCAAGAGGCAATTACAAACGAAATTAGGAGTATTACACAAAATGTTTTACAGAATGTATTTAATAATATGAAAAGAAGAATTAATACCTGCTTGAACAACAATGGACATCATATTGAACATTTATTGTAAAAATATAGATATTTTTATGGATTTTATGTAATTTTAAGGTAAAATATTCAATAAAATGTGAAAAAATTCCAATTACTCTGTTATTATATATTGCATGTAACTGTTGTTTATTGCTCTCGGTCATACAGACAATCCTACCATCTAACATAATCAAGCACTTCCAACTGCTTGCATTTGCTTGAAGCAAATTTTTTTAAGACACTTTTCCTGAATTTCGACAGCTAACTAAAATGTTCAGCATAAATTTTTGGGCTGGATCGCTTGCGCTGGATATTCAGAAGTGTGAAAGCAGTAGCTGCAAAATAGTCGTCTTATAAGCATACAGCAGTTTGCTTTGATGAAAAACAGCAGCTTGCAGCGTATCGCTGTATAGCTGAATCGTCTTAGATGCCAAGAATGTAGCCACAATAGTGCTTCTGTTTTAAAATTAACTCATAACGTTTTAAAAATAAAATCGCTGAAGCACTTACAGTCGTTATTCAAAATTAGCTACATCAAACTTTGATTTAAAAGTTTTTCTAATTGTAAATGAAATAAGAATTTTGGAAAAGTTAGGCTAAACCTACATTTGATTCTGTCATCCTCTTTAATAATAATAACAATAATAACATTTATTGGTCCATCAGTATTGCTTAATTTGTGAAATAACTTTGATTTTTGTTAAATAATTGATATTTTTATTATGAATTTCCATTTTGACAGTAACCTAATTTATTTGACGTTTGAACGTAATTATTTGTTTACCATTAAAATCCCTCAACCTGCGCTCATGATTCTAGTATTGTTGTCAGAAATTGGTATGTCGCACATCAAAAATCAGTATGAGGCGGCACGGTCAATCATTATCGATCACCCTGTACAATATGCATACACAAATACTTCCTGTTTGATAAGCATGCAAGTATCGCCTGTGTATATAGGAATCGCGAAACACATAGAGTGGACATAAATTAATAGCGTCAGATGGTTAATTGGGAAAATTCGTACGTAGCGCGTATCTGAAAATATCTGATAAGACTGAAAATTTTACATTGCGTAAGCGCAATTTCAGCAAATCCACAGAACTGAAAAAGCCCTTCCTGGAGGGGTAAGGCACGAGCGTAATGGTATGTCCCAATCTGAATGCAATCAATGCGATTGCGCAACGCAAACCGCTACCGCGGAACTGCTCCTCTCACTCCGGCTCGCGGCGGATCCACAAATAGAAAAAGCGGCGGCGTGAGCGAACCGACAGTTTAATCTCAACTGTTGCACCTAAAATATACTTCAATAGAGATACCTGACTATTGACATTTGACGGGCAGTGCTCTGTTATTGTGTAGTATTTAGTACATGTTTCATTAATTTTATTAGCTATGGCCGAGGAGGACTTGAACGACGACGGAAGTGATGTGAATACGAAATTCGGGTTAAGGTTGCGTGGGAGAAAAGGTGCTCTGAAGAAAAAAAATGTTTACAACGTCAAGAACCACCGTTTCATTCCCAGATTTTTCAAACAGCCTACCTTCTGTTCGCACTGTAAAGATTTCATTTGGTGAGTATCGGCTTCTGTGCTGTTTCATTGTACGGAGCGACTCCTACACGATAATTGATTTTTGTTCCTGCCATGTTACTCATTCATAAAAACTATTAATGTTCGCTGGTATTGTAAGTGGCAGTGACTTTCCCAGGTCGGCGGAATGCCGGCTTGAATATTAAATTTCAATTTTAATAGGAATTTAATTTAAACCTGGAAATAGTTTTTACGTATACGTATTTACCCACGAAAAAATCATCAATCGGATTGTATCTACCTACTCTATACTTCATAGATAGTACCTATATTTGTTATCTATACTTATTAATTTTAATATACCCAAAATATTTTTATATACGGATATTAATACAGGGTGTCCGGTAAGTACCTCCTAATCTCTCGGGAGTGTATAGGGGAGGTCAAAATAAAACTAGTCCTTCCTATAATTTTTTTTCCTAATGTGCCCCCTAACGGAGTTATGGGGGGTCAAAGGGGTACCTAGAAATTAACGTTTAGGGTTATAACTTTGAAACCACCCTGTATATTTTAATAAAATTTTCGTACGTTGTATTACACATGGAGCTCTACGATTTGATGCTAAAATCAACTTTTTGCTATTATCAGGTGTCCAGAAACGGACTGGCCCTATCACAATTTTTCTCAAAATTTTGACAGAAGTAATTTTATCAAACTGAAAATATTATTATTAGATACTCTGAAGGTTTTTCTTTAAAAATGGTACTCTTTATTTATTTCGAAAAAATGAACGGTTTGCGAGATAAATCGGTTTTGAAAAAAATTGGTAACAAATACAACAACAATTAAAATTTATTTTTTTACAATAAAATCATTCCCGCTAGTGCCAGCCTACAGATTCACCATAAACATTTACTGGTGGTGAATTAAGGGAATGAATAATGCCGTTTCTTGTAAAATCAACATCTATGACCAAAATACATCTACAAATTATTATTGCTCTTGTCTCCATGGAGTTCTTTTCTATTGTTTTCGTTGTTAGACCCTGTTGATTTTAAAGTACTTGTCAAAGGCGCGTGACAGAATAAAAATTCAATTTTATTGTGGTATTCGTTTTAAGCCGTTAGAAATAACATTTAAAAATGGAAGAATATTCCTGTGCAGAATATGCTGATATGCACCTAATTTATGGGGAAGCATTATGCAACTCCGTGGAGGCAAGAAGACTTTATGAGGAAAGGTTTCCGGGTCGACATTTGCCGAGTCCAAAAACTTTTGAAAGAGTTGATCGTAGTTTAAGAGAAACAGGTAAAAAAAAATAGTGAAAAACGTTAGTGAAACTAATTTCTTCCGAATCCTTTATTTAGGAAGCTTTTTGCCACGCCGTGGTGGAGCAGGAGCCCCGAGGAGAGTACGAGACCCTCATGTAGAGGAACAAATATTGGAAGACGTTGCTAATAATCCTTCAAATAGCATAAGGAAGCTTGCGGCGCAAAACAATGTTACAAAATGGGCTGTACATGAAACTCTGAAAGAACAATTGCTTTACCCGTACCACATCCAAAAAGTACATGCTATGTCTCCAGATGATTATCCAAAAAGACTTCAATACGCCAATTGGTTTTTACAGCATCATATTCGGAATCATAATTTTGGTACATCTATTTTGTTCACCGATGAAGCAGGTTTTACAAGAGACGGCATAATTAATTCGCATAATCTACATGTCTGGGATGAAGAAAACCCTCACGCTTTAGTTCAAACTCGCTACCAACAAAGGTTTATGGTGAATGTGTGGGCTGGCATTATCGGGAATCATTTGATTGGTCCATTTATTCTGGAGCAAAGACTTAATGGTGCTCTTTATTTGCAATTTTTAGAGGAAAATCTAAATATTTTGTTAGAAGAAGTGCCCCTTCAAATAAGAACTGAAATGTGGTACATGCATGACGGTGCACCACCCCACTTTGATCGTTTAGTACGTCAACATCTGACGAATGTTTTTGGTGATCGATGGATAGGTCGAGGCGGACCTGTATTATGGCCACCTAGGTCGCCCGACCTAAACCCATTAGACTTTTTTCTGTGGGGTCATTTAAAAAATAACGTTTATTCAACACCCGTAAATAGTAGAGAGGAACTTCTGCTGAGGCTAACACAGAACTGTGACCATCTCCGCAATAATCACGGAATATTATTTCAAGTGCACCGGGAAAACATTCGTAGGATTAGAAAGTGCATTGAAGTACGGGGTGCTCATTTTGAACATCTACCGAAGTAACATTTAGGTACCTTTGTTCATTGTTGAATGTTCTTTGTTGCATGTCTTGTAAGTAAGTTATTTTTCAAATGTTATTTTTAATTGGTCACTACTTGCTCATAAAGTATAGCCAACCCGTTCAAAGATTTCTGGACTTGATAAAGTTAAAGAAATTAAATGCATGAAATAATATGTAAAAAAAATAAATTTTAATTGTTGTTTTTGTTACCAATTTTTTTCAAAACCGATTTATCTCGCAAACCGTTCATTTTTTCGAAATAAATAAAGAGTACCATTTTTAAAGAAAAACCTTCAGAGTATCTAATAATAATATTTTCAGTTTGATAAAATTACTTCTGTCAAAATTTTGAGAAAAATTGTGATAGGGCCAGTCCGTTTCTGGACACCTGATAATAGCAAAAAGTTGATTTTAGCATCAAATCGTAGAGCTCCATGTGTAATACAACGTACGAAAATTTTATTAAAATATACAGGGTGGTTTCAAAGTTATAACCCTAAACGTTAATTTCTAGGTACCCCTTTGACCCCCCATAACTCCGTTTGGGGGCACATTAGGAAAAAAAATTATAGGAAGGACTAGTTCTATTTTGACCTCCCCTATACACTCCCGAGAGATTAGGAGGTACTTACCGGACACCCTGTATAAACAACCGATTTGGTCTTCGATAGTTGATATACAGGGTGGTCCGAATTTTATGCAGGAAATTTCGAGGGCAGATAGATCTTTTTAACATAGTAGGTGTTTGCCTTATAAACATAGGTCTGGAACGGCCTCGTTTTAGAGATACAGGGTGTTGAAGTTGTTAAAAAGAATATATTTTTTTATATCTCCGGAATCCATCGACCGATTTCAATAAAATTTAGTACAGATAATGCATGATAGTAGGCCTTGTATTCCCTAAAATATGAGCTCTACAGATTCAACCAATGGTGTACAACTGGACAGGGTCACACCCTTTTTTATTAAAAAAAAAACTACGCCACTGTATTTTTTACAAGTCATTGTAACGAATTTATATTCTAATGCACAAAATACTTAAAAAAGGTAACTTGAATTTTTTCCCTAAAGTTTACGGTTCTCAAGTTATTCATACCAATATAAAACCCTTGTGGCAGACACTTCTAACCATAATATTACAAGAATATTTATGTTTATGCTGAAAAGTAAATGCTATTTGTAAGCACATCAACAAAATTCTTTACACTCATCGCTTTCATCTCTTTGGATTAAAACAATATTTGGAAAATCACGACAGGAATGAAATTTTTAAAAGCATTTTACGACGATCCTCGGCTAAGTAGGTACACGAAGAACGTCTCGGCAACTTGGGGTGAGTAAATCGAAAATTTGAAAAGTTCTACGTTAGGATGGCAGAAATATGTACCATTTACAATCTGTGCAAAATTTACTTCCGGGAGATGCATAGAGACGCCTAAATTTTTATCAGTGGTTGTTTGAATTCTTACTAGAAATACTTTGGACCGATGAAGCTACGTTAACAAGGCCAGGGGTAGTGAATTTTCACAATCTGGATATTTGGTCACAAGAAAATCCTCATGAAATTCGCAGTCATTTCTAAACTTTCTACAAAACCATCCATTTGAATTATTAGAGGATGTTCTATTAAATATACGACAAAATAGCTGGATACAAATGGATGGTACTCCTGCGCATTTTAGGAGAATAATACAAGAATGGCTTAATGAAAATTATATGAGATGATGGATAGGTAGAAGACCAAATGCCAATGTCAATCATAATGGTGCAGAGGGCCCAGTGTCTTGGCCAGCCAGATCGCCAGATCTAAACTCCCTGGACTTCTATGTTTGGGGTGACCTACCTGAAAAGTTTACTCTACTCCAATAGATACTAGACCACAACTACTGCAGCGAATAGAAGACGGGTGTAATGAATTAAAAGAAAACCACCACATGATATTAGCTTCAATTAGTTCCATTAATAGAAGACGTCAGAAATGTATCGATGTGGGTGGTTCGCATTTTAAACAATTGCTGTAAATACGTAACGTTAATTTTGTTTCTTTTTAGTTGTTGTTGCTTGGTAAATGTATTTTTATTATTATTTTAATTTAAATTGTTCTTATTTGTAAAGGTAATGCCTGATAATGGGAAAACTAAAACACACCAAGAACACTACCTCACAAGTGATGTGGAAAGAATTTTGTTGATGTGCTTACAAATTACACTTACTTTTAAGCATAAACATAAATATTTTTGTAAATTGATTTAAAGTGTCTGCCACAAGGGGATTGTATTTGTACGAATAACTTGAAAATGGTGAACCTTAGGGAAAAAATTCAAGTTACCTTTTTTACGTATTTAGTGCATTAGAATATAAATCCGTTACAATAACTTGTAAAAATACAGTGGCGTAGGTTTTTTTTATAAAAAGGGGGTGACCCCTGTCCAGTTGTACACCACTGGTTAAACCTTTAGAGCTCATATTTTAGGGAATGCAAAGCCTACTATCGTACCTTATTTGTACCAAATTTTATTGAGATCGGTTAATAGATTCCTGAGATATAAACAAAAAAATATATTTTTTTAACAACTTCAACACCTTGTATCTCTAAAACGAGGCCGTTCCAGACCTATGTTTATAAGACAAACTCCTATTATTTTAAAAAGATCTATCTATCCTCGAAGTTTTCTGCATAAAATTCGGACCACCCAGTATATTAATTAATTTTATTCAATACCTATAAAGTGCTAAATACTTTAAATGTCTACAGCTGAGCTAATTATATTTTCCAATTTTAAAAAAACAAGAATTGAATAGTGTGCAGAATTTGATTTTTTGATTGTTTCTTCATTTAAAAATGTCGGAAGTATTTCCTTTATATACTATAGCAGTGACATTACATATTCATTAGAAAATTAAATGATTTATTATAGTTCAGATACTTTATTATATCTGTTACATTCGAAACCAACTACTATACAGGGTGTCCCAGTGTCAGCGCACAAAAATTTACCAGGGGGTAGACCAGACCAAAATAAGGTTAAAATTCTTATAAAATATTTTTCTGCGATGCACTCCCACTGAGTTACAGGGTGTTGTTTAGAAAAAGATAATAAAAACCTTCCGCAATAACTCAAAAACCCTTTCAGGGATTTAAGTAATTTTTGGGTGAAGTGTAAATCTATTAAAGGTCATTAAAACTACATGGTGCTTATTTCGATGTGATGACAGGTGTGGCCTAGGCCAACTTGTCCTCAAGGTTATGTCTTCATAACTTTTGCATATCCCAGTTCTATGTAATTTGATTACGTTTTCCTGAATATGTAAGCGATTCTGAACAAAAAATGTGCTCTTGTTTCATAGCTCAAAAATGAACTGTTTTCAAGAAAATTAAGTCTAAAGTATCGCCTGCATTAGGTCATAGAAAAATGCATGTACAGATTTTATTTCTTGTTATCTAGTAGGTACCTGTCATTATAAATAATAAAGTTATTTACCGTTAAGGTACAGTTTCCCATGTAGCTGCGGCTCAATGAATATGAAGAAACTAAACAAGTTTTCTATGAATTTGGTTACGTATAGGGGAACTAAAAATAAAATTGAAAATTATGTGACTGAAACGAAATTATGTAAGCAAAATGACAATATTAAAAATAAAATTAGAAATCAATTATTTCAATAAATTATCGAAATGTTGTCCTTTTACTTCAATGCATGCCCGACATCGTTTGACCAAGGAATTGTAAACCCTTCTTATCTCAACGGTTGCTTGAATTTGCCCGTCGGACACATTGATTTTTTTTAGTAAATCATCTCTCCTGTTACTAGGTTTGGCATACACCAGTTGCTTCATATGACCCCAGTAAAAGTATCAAGCGGGTTGAGGTCAGGGAACCTGAGAGACCACATAATGGGTCCATCTTTCCCAATCCAGCGTTTTGGAAAATGTAAATCGAGCCACGCAGATACCTGTTTTCCGTTACGAATAGGTGCTTCACCTTTTGGTAGTACATTTGATTTCGCAAAGCTAAGGGAACGTCATTTAGTACGCTTTCAACAATATTTTCTAAAAAAATCCGTGTATATTTCTAAATTCAAACGGTTTACAATAATTTGAGGAGGCAGAATGACTCGGTTGAAGATTCCTCCCCAGACATTTATGGAAAATCTTTGAAACGCGAAGGGTCATATCACATGCGGATTTTCAATGGATCAAACATGAAAATTTTTTAAATTATTTATAACATTTCTCGTAAAGATAGTTTTATCACTCCACAATATCTTTTGATGGAAATTTTCGTCATTATCGATATTTCTACCACCTGCAAAATTGTATTCTTTTTTCGGAATCACCAGGATGCAAAGTTTGTACTTTATGTAGGTGGTATGGGTACAGTTCCTCTCAGTTTAAAATTCTTCAGACGCTGCTTTGTGGAATACCTACTCCGTTGATATCCTTCGGACACTGGGGGAAGGATCATCAACAACAGCAGCTATTACATTTTCTTCTAAAATGTTTGCATCTTCCAAATTACCTCTTATTCTGGTATTTCCAATTTTATCACTCTCGGTCTCACGGACTCTTTAGAAAATTCGTTGGAATACTTGCTGTGAAGGTTGCCTTCTGTTTGAAAACCTGCGTAGGTACTCTCGTCAGGCTACCAATGAATTTCCATGACAGAAACCGTAGACAAATATCATATCGGCATATTCGTTGTTGGAAAATTTGATAATACTTAATATCCTGTTTTGTAAACTTAATTTCTCGTAATTCGAGTACCGTAATTAATTTTGACTTGTACGCTTGTAAATAACTATGTTTTTTATAATGACAGGTACCTACTAGATAACCAATAAAATCTTTTTTCTACGAATTACTGCAGGCGATATTTTAGACCCAATTTACTCGAATACGGTTCATTTTTGAGCTATGGAAAAGTTATGAAGACATAACCTTGAGGACAAGTGGGCCTAGGTCGTCCCTGGCGTCAGATCGAAATAAGCAGCATGTAGTTTTAATGACCTTTAATAGATGTACACTTCACGTAAAAATTACTTACATCCCTGAAAGGATTTTTGAGTTATTACGGAAATTTTCATCTTATTTTGGTCTGGTCTACCCCTGGTAAATTTTTGTACGCTGACACTGGGACACCCTGTATACATAATAACTCTTGGACTGGGTTCATACATTTTTTGTAAATTTACTGTTTTAGTTTGAGGGTCCTTTAGTTTCAGACATATTTGAGAAGTACCTAATTTTATACAAAATTATGTAATACTTAATAATTATTTTTTAACTTATATCTATAAAATTATACTTTTTATGTACCTTCTGTTGTATTTCTATAATCTCTTCAATATACCTACCGAAATAAATTTTTGTTTATTTTTATTTTTGACTTGTATCTGGTGAGAAATATTTTGTAAGTACCTATTTAAAAATATTCGTGAAGGGAAAGTTATCGAAGACTATTGAAAAATTGTTATAGTTCTTACTATTCAGTAAACTCTTAATGGTGCAATTAATGTTATTCCAGAAAAAGCGTTGATTAGTATCAGGGCTGGTAAAAGGTTACTAGGCAACTTACAGGACTTCTTTCTTACTGAGAGAATAAAACGTCAAGACAAAGGCTACCAGTGAGAATATATTTTTTAACAGTTTAACTAAGACAAAATTGAACAACACAACCGAAATATTATTAATATTAGTAGTAAAAATGGAATTTTCTGCAAATATTTCTGATATTCTGTCAGGTTTAATTGTACCTAGAAATAGAAATCCTGCTTTGCTGTTGTTGCAGCACCTGTACAAAGTTTTCTCCATCTTGAATCATACGGGTTACTGTAACTTTTCCTTATGGAAGAACAACAAGGACAGGTCAAGTTTCCTAGCTAAGCCTAAGGAATTGAAAGGTGAGTTTGTAACTGATGACGACCAGGTCATAGGTCACGACATAACAACGCGAAAAACTGTCGTACTTGCTGATATTGCAACGAAACACTATTCTTAGGCCGTGTATCAATGTACCGCCAAAATTTTGAATCCTTCTATCTCATTAGACATGGTAAACACACTTTAATGCTTTTTTACTAACTGTTACATAGCTGTGTATCTTGCACATCATCAAGAGCCATTTGGTATAACTTTTCTCGACTACAGCCACCAACTACATATGTCATTGAGACCACTTAAAACATAACAAAATATTTTAATAAAATTGCTTAAATAACTTGTCCAATTGCCTTTACTAAAAGATACTCCGCAGTAGGAGCTTCTTTCATAAAACAATTTACTTTCCCATTAGTGACAATTTCCGATTGATTAGGTTGATGTCCAGCTGATAAGTTTTAGAAAATTTGAAATACATATTCATATTTTTATGAAACATCAATTTAATCATATCTTGACCGCAATGAAACACTATTAATCTTCTTAGACCAAAAAACATCTTTGTTTAGTTCATAAATACGTAAAAAGGAAGGTAGCAAACCAAAAATGTATATTTACCACACCCAAAAAGTATTCTAATATAACATCTCCGTTATGTGTGTGAACAAAATTACTATCAATGTTGGAAAATGTGAAATATTCTCATTTCCATGATCCTGCAACATCGATTTAATCAGTGAGTCTTTTGAAACGTAGATTTGACAGAATACTATACATAGATGGAATATAGAGGAAGAAAGAGGGAGAGCTAGAGAGAGCGTGTATGGACAAAGATGTAATCCTGCAACTACGATTTAATCATTGAGTATTTTGGTCCCTAGATTTGACAGAATACTATGGATGGAATGAAGATGCAGAAAAAGAGATTTGTTATTTTTGCATATTTTATATTTCTTGTTTTCCGTATGTCTTTTCATGGGTTGTATTATTATTTCTTTAAATAATATTATTCTGTGAATGTTAGTGTTTCATATACATTGATCTGTACCTACTTACTTATCGAAATAAAATTCGAACACCCACACACAACTACTCCCGATCTGAATTTATTAAGATTAATACTGTTTATACTGCTAATGTGTGTACTCGTCCTGTAGTTGATGGAATTAAAAATAGTTACATATGTATAGGTGCTTGTAAGTATACAAAAAAATATCATTTATCGTGAAACCACTTATTTCAGGACAAGATAATACCTGTATCAATTAAAAGCCATACTAAGCTTTGAATTACTATTACTAGTACATTCAATAAAAAAGGTTCAATTTTAGTACGTATGAATATTTTTAAATTAATAGGTGATAATGAAAACTAATTCAACTAGGTTTGTTGGGAAGCTGTGACCTACATCACAAAAGTTTTAAAGTCAATATGCCCATTTCACTTCACTATTTTAAGGTACCTTCCTTATGGTATCTATCTTGTACGACACGAGCAAAACTATACTTTCTTTAGCAGTTTTTTATTCTTCTTCTAGGCTACTTTTTTAAAATACTGGGCTTGTTAAACAAATCACTACATACCCTTTGTTAGGGGCACGTAACTCAAAAACAAATTTGATAATAAAAAGCAATCAAATGAATTTAAAGGCTTGTCAAGGAAAAACAGAACACTCACGTTTTCTTTATCGAAAGCAAAATCTTAATTCCTAATTTTCTAAGTTTGAAATGACTAGATAGGTATATACCTACTATTACTTTTGGTCTTGAATATGGATTTTGTTTGGTACAGGTAACTTATAGCACCAAGGAAGAATCACAACAAATTTTAATTTTGAATAAAGTTAATTACATAATATTTTAATTAAATCATTGTTTGAAATCCTCTCTTTGATGTTTTTCTTATATCATATACTAAATTCAATTCTATTTTATACTGTCTCAATTTCAAAGTGCCCTCATCACTCCTATTGGTTGATATCTGTCAAAACACATACTATTTTTGGTTTTACATTCTCCCCAAAACAAACTTGGTCAAACATATTTTATTTAAAATTAATTTTGGTATTTTAACCTTCCTTTATTATTTAAATTCCTAGCGATTATTCATTTTATCACAATATAGGTATAGCAAATCTGTTTATACTTTACGAGCATTAGAATACCATTTTAATAGAAAGTTAAATAGTACCTACCTAAATGTGACCATAAATCTTGAGTGCTTCGAGCGTAACTATAAAAACTGAATATAAAGGTGTTATGAAATATTTAGCTACATTTTTATGTAACAGTTTATTTGATATGTATGGCACCTATATTAACAATTTTTAATCTTTGAATCTGTTTGAATCTGTATAAGTGACATAACGTTACAATGTCGTTTGGATTTTTGAAACACTCGTCCAATGGATTTTTATATTCCACACAAAATTGTTTAGTTTAGAAAGACTTATAAAGTTATAAAACAGTTGTCCCATGGTATGCTCAATTTCCCGAAAATATTAAGATATACATAACAGCTACCGATACTCTTTTGTTGTTTATCAGCTACCGGAAAGAAATGTGGGTACACACGCCGCAAGTGACCCATTCTTTAAACATTACGTCAAGAGCGCTGCCGGACGCACCAACGTTCCAGGAAGGGTCTGCGGCGGGCTGGCGCTGGCGACCAGATGCTTACTCATATACGTACGACCGACTCCACACACATGGACTCTCCAACGAACACTCACCCCGTCAACACGTCTTTTTCTATACAACTTAGTTTTCAATAAAATACTTTATTATTACCGTTGAGTGAGCGTTTTATTTTTGCTGTACAGCGAAAGCAATTCTCAGAAAGATATATCGCTCATTGCTTATTTCCTATGACAAATATTTAATTTCTCTAATATTGTACTTAGGCGTAGAAATTCAGTTAAACAGGCAGTCGCACTTCTGAAATAATGTGGTTTTATCTTGATTTATTTTCATACGTCAAAAATTTCTGATGTCAATACCAAATTCCTCTAGTGTATGTATACAATATACTAGATATAAAACCTAAATACTTTATTTAAAACCACTGACGCAAACAGTTTATTTATCCAGCACCAGCTGCAGTTTTTTTCATTTTATATGTACTACCTATTCATCAGAAACAGTCTTGCGTAGATACTTTAGAAGTGCATAGCACAATACCAGGCACAATGCAAGGTTAGTTATCATATTTTGAATGTAAAACTATTACAGTTACCACTTTAATAAAAATATGGCTATATATGGAGCCTTAATGAATGATTACAAACTATTATAAAAAAATAAGTTCAAAAGGGTGTCATATTTTCATACATATTTTACACGTCCTATCATATTAATTTCTGTTTCTAATTTTTCATTGTTGTTCATTGCTGTTTCAAAAAAAGTATTCTTCAGATATCCAACTGAAAAATAATCTGTAGGAGTTAGATTCGTTGACCTGGCTGGTTACCAAAAATTGAATTGTTGCTCTTGCAATATGTGCGGTTTCCCTATATTGCTGAAAGTAACCTACTTGCAACTCATCACCATGTAATTGTGCTAAAAGTGGTTCATAAATAAGGGTTCCATAACTTTCATTTATAGTTTCATAGAAGAATATTGGTCCTACTATATTTCTTCTATATATCGCTATCCAAAAAGAGGATTTTCGTAGCCAATAAATTGTGATTCACATTTTATATAAACTATTCAGAGTACTGTCATCGTATTTTATAGTGTATGAGAAGTAATTCCTGCATAACTTGTATGGATGTAAACGAAATTGTTTTTTTAAGCTGGTATGTTCCAACTGAAGGTCCTAAAAATGAAAATTTTGAATTATAAACTATAATTCAATACCGATTTCAAATAAAAATTTCAAAGCTAATATATTTTAGATGTCCATTCTTAAATGAATTCGAGAAAGTTTGCATGAACTTAAAAAATTACCTGTTTGAGCAGACAACCTTGATACAGACTTTGTAGAACGATTTATACGTTGCCGAACATTATCGATAACATTTTCTGTAACTATAGTTTGTCTACTCGTAGATTTTCCTTTGCAAGCGGTGTATTTGGTTTCAAATACTTTGCAAATAGCACATTTCCGGTTTAATAAAGTGTCATAGTTAAGGTACGTGTCAGGAAATTTCATCATAAATTGCTCAATGCAGAATTGCACATAGTATGTCCATACTTCGAAAATGAGTAATACAATAAAGATATTTTGTTCTGCATTCTTAAATAAAAATATTATTAACCTCAAAATATTCTTTATGTTTTAACATATGATGAAGTTCCAAAAAGTTTAGCTGTGAAAATATTCATGTGACTGTGCGATTTAATTAATACTAAGGCAAAAGGAAACGACGGTGGCAGAAAATGAATTAAAATGATAACATATGCACGACAGACGCTACTGAAAAATAGGCAAATGTTAATTTAGCGTCCTCAGATGTAATGATTGCTTGAATGAAATGTGAAAAATTACACCAACCACCTAGTGAAACGAATTGTGTTTTAACACAATTTTGATCTTATTGTCTTACTTTTTTACCCAAATTTAATTAAGTTAAAAATGTTTAAATTTATTACCGTTGTTGCAAAATAGCAATAATTGATGAAAAAAAGGCAAAATATTCAAGTTCTTTTTGATAATTTTTTTCAAATATTTTTATAGCTCCGAGGGCATTCTAATTTTGGTAAAAAAAACTTTAGAGTATAATAAAACAACACAATAAATTTCATTAAAATCGAATCGATAGTTTTCGCAAAATAATTTTTTGAAAAAAAATGTTGAAAAAATTTTTCGAATTTTCAAAATGTTGCAGCCTCAAATAAAGCGTATATATACTTGAAAATTTACGGAATTTAACTTTTTTTTTTTAAAGAAGCGTCTTTCCAAGTAGTTTAAAATAAAAATTTTTGAAAAAAATTAAATTGCAAATTGATAGATGTAATCTGATTGTTTAAAAATAAAAAAAAAGAGTGTTAACTTTAAAAATTTACTGTGGCCGTCCAAAAAAACCGATTTCAATTTTTCAAAAACCATTTGAAAGGTTGAGCGGCTTTTTCTATGTGAAAAAATTTTCAAGTATCTAGATGCTTTATTTGAGGCTGTGTAGCATTTTGAAGAGTCGACAATTTTTTTTCAAAATGTTCTTCAAAAAATTATTTTGCGAAAACTATTGAACCGATTTTAATGAAATTTGGTGTGTTGTTTCATTATACCCTAAAGTTTTTTTTTAGCAAAATTAGTGCAATTAAATTATTTTAAAAAATTATCCAAAAAACTTGATTACTTTGCCTTTTTTCATCAATTATTGCTATTTTGCAACATCGATAATAAGTTTAAACATTTTTAACTCACAGTACCTATATTGTGCAAAATTCAATTTTAAAACTTTTTTCTTCAATATTCTTCCAAAATGCATAGGTTCCAAGATATAAGTAAAAAACTCGGATAAAATAGGTATTTTTTAAAAATTTTCTAAACATTTTTACAGTTTTGAAAATGTTTCGGATCTCGCCCAGATCTAGGGATCTTTTATTAAGTATGTGAATTGTACCGAAGGTAATCCAGAAAAAATTTGCTTGCCCCCTCTTACATCCAAGATCCGCCCTGGTCTACTAATAGTAAANAGGTTGAGCGGCTTTTTCTATGTGAAAAAATTTTCAAGTATCTAGATGCTTTATTTGAGGCTGTGTAGCATTTTGAAGAGTCGACAATTTTTTTTTAAAATGTTTTTCAAAAAATTATTTTGCGAAAACTATTGAACCGATTTTAATGAAATTTGGTGTGTTGTTTCATTATACCCTAAAGTTTTTTTTTTACCAAAATTAGAGCAATTAAATTATTTTAAAAAATTATCCAAAAAACTTGATTACTTTGCCTTTTTTCATCAATTATTGCTATTTTGTAACATCGATAATAAGTTTAAACATTTTTAACTCACAGTACCTATATTGTGGAAAATTCAATTTTAAAACTTTTTTCTTCAATATTCTTCCAAAATGCATAGGTTCCAAGATATAAGTAAAAAACTCGGATAAAATAGGTATTTTTTAAAAATTTTCTAAACATTTTTACAGTTTTGAAAATGTTCCGGATCTCGCCCAGATCTAGGGATCTTTTATTAAGTATGTGAATTGTACCGAAGGTAATCCAGAAAAAATTTGCTTGCCCCCTCTTACATCCAAGATCCGCCCTGGTCTACTAATAGTATGAAATTTTGTACCTACTACATATTTTACTTCTTGCGATCAATCTTATCGGTTTGCAGATCATTCATCATCATCATTTTCTCTTATCAAATTCACCCTGCTGGAAGCAAGATATACATTTAATATATTATAAAAATATAAACATGTTCGGAGCAGCACTCCCCTTCCCTGCTAAAAAATGTATAGAAGGGTATAAAGGTTAATTTAATTATTTGGAAGGTCGTGAAGTAAGTCCGATGGCTCTCAATATGTAAAATATTTACTCACACTCAAGTATGAAAAAGTTTTACGTAGCCATGCCAGTAGCCAAGTTGGTTATTTTACGTATTACAGTAAAAAAAATAGTTATTATTGTCCTGTGTAACATTTGTATAACATAAAATGTATTAGATTATTGGTACCTATCTACTTTCAAGAGAGAATAGCTGTTTTACTATTAGTTACTATTGTGTATCAGCCCATGTACTACTAGAATGCGAGTAGGTAGCAAATGTAAAATTTACCTACATTTCTCTTCTCACTGTGGTCATTATTCATCTCATCGTTTTTGACACTGATAGATTGTTCATAGGGAAAATATTCCTTGAGCTGTAGAGGTTCGATTTTTTTAAAAATCATTTAGAATAAGCCAGGATAAATAATTCATACTTACTAATGTATCATTTGCACGAAATGTAAAGAATGTTAAAATAAAGTATGATTTATTTGTCAATGGTCTACAGAAAGTAGAAATTATAATTCTTTTTACTCCCAGTTCAGATTGTTTTCAACTAAACAATAGTTATAGATGAGACCAAAGAAGTATGGGAATTTAAAAATAGGTTAGAAATCATAAAATAAAAGAAAACTATTTCGTTTTCATTGACTAACGTACCTTCCATTAGCTCTGGATATTTTGATAACTATGTAGCCATACTCCCATACTTTTGTGGACTAATATTCGCGAAGTCTACGAATTATCGTTAGTGAGTATTCATATTTGTTTAAACAGCTTGAAATCTCTAGAAAAATTAATTTTTTGTGAACAGAGTTAAAATACACTTTCGCAATTAACGTTTTTGAATTATATGAACATTCGATAGTGAATGTTCATATTTGTTTAAGCAGCCTATCCATACGTAGGTACCTCCTTTAGTTGGATTACTACGAATAGAGCCAGAGAAACTATTCAGATCGTTTGATGTTGCTGATTTCAATGTGAATATTTGCCAAGGAATATGAGTATTGAATATTCATACAGGAACGACGAGAAGTGGAGACGAGGTTTGTGTTGGTTTACCAACTCAAACGGCCGAATTTGCTGAATAATTAATTACCAGTGAACACATAAATTTCGCAGATTCATATGGCATAAAAAAATACTTTGAATTTTTATTTACTGCCTTAAAAGAATTGCTGACTCACCAGAGTTCATTGCCTGATATTATTTAGTTACTATCTACTAACTGTTATTAGGAAAGTTTTGTAGTTGCACTAAAAGAGACAAAAAGAGAATATAGCAAGCGTGATAGTTGCAATAGATGTATGGAAAGTAATAAGACTGGAGACTAAACCAAACATCACTTGATGCTGTAAGTTTATTGAAGGTGCAAATATCACAGAAGGATAACATAATCTTGGAGACAGAACACCAAAATTGCAGTACGATAATGGAAAAAACCTCTTTTTTGCGATATCTGAGAAAAATTCTTCCAACATATTTTTCTACCATTTTCTCCAACATATGTTTCTACCATTTTTAAGGCATATAGAAAGTACTATCGCAGAGCGTCGAGAAACATACATTTCTAATAAAAATGGTTAAGATAACTCGATGAGAATTATATTTGAGTCCTTAGTTTGTCGCAATATGACAGTGTAGGCAATACCAACTTATAAAAACAATGTTTAAAAAAGAATACATTTAACCCTGATTTGACTAAGACAAAATATGATAAAATAAGAAAACAAAAGAAATATAAAATTTCCCTCAATTTGATTTTTATTTTATTAAAATAATTTTGGTTTTTGTCTACCATGTGTTTCCAGAATTTCATTGTTATTTCAAAAGTAAAGGAAAATGTGATATTTCCTATATGCTGTATGAAATAACTGAAAACACTATAGTATTTCCATTAGAACCTTGATCTCTTTACTCTAAAATTAAAGTATGAGGTCGTGGTACTAATACAAAATGGAATTACGAAAATGTTAACTCTAACTGCTCTTGTTGCTCTAAAAAATATTGAAATAAAAAAGGTCTTGCCTGAATTTTATTGTTAATTCATAAAACTGAATGTGATAAAAAATTGAAAACATGGTTTCCACCACTGATTCAAGTATTTTTAATATAATATAATTTTAAGTAGTGGGAAGAATATATTGGGTGAACTTTTCTATTTGGCCATAAATAAGTATAAATTTTTGCAATACTGACATTTGGGTGGTTAAAACTAAATTGATTTTCACAAAACATCGAAAACCTGAAGGAAAAATAAGTTCTATTGAAAATTCACAGATCACCTTGTATATCTAAAAATTTTAACCAAGGACTTTTTTTATTTGGTCTTTTAGTACTTGGATTTGTTACCCCAACCTACCATTACACTATGTACAGTTATAAAATACCCTATATTCTGAAAATGATTTGTACGTATACATATAAAATTATGATTTTATAATTGTATATTATTAAATTATCGGCCGCGTTTTGTTAACAACGTAGAATTTCAAATTATAGAACCGATAATTTCAAGGACAAATTTCAATTCCTATTCTTGAATATTTAACATTCATGGTTACCTAACTATTGTCGAAAGAATGACAATTAAACCGGATTTATAAATCTGCAGATATGTTGTTTTCGATTTCGAGATAAACATTCTTTTAAATATACCTAGCAATTTCAAAACCCCACGATTTTTTATAGGTACATTCGAGCTTTCAAAAATTTTAACAAAATTATTCAGGGTTCTCTAAAAACGACATCAAAATGATACATTTGTTTGCAGAAGGTGAGGCGAAACTAAGGCAAATAATTATAACATTTTGTGCAACACTTGCCAAGAATGATTTTTTTGATTTATAAATTTTATTAATCATGAGAAATCCACAATGAACAATAAGTAACAGGAGACACAGATCATAAGGTCATGTTTATATTTTTTACAATTTTCTAGGTATCTAAAGCTGCAGAATTTACTGTCGAATGATGAATAAGTCACCGAACAAAAATTTAACCTATCTCTTTCCGTTTTGAGGTTACAGATACCTTCATCATTCATTTATGCTTCTCAGTTATATTATACATATATTCTTGCAGTTCTATTTTTAAGCATTATTTGAATGAATTGTTATTAAATTAATTATTTAAATTTAATTTTGCTATTGAATAAATTGTATCTTGTGAATCTTCTACTTTCTGTCTTCTGCAGAATGACACCTTAAATGATTTTGTTGCATCAGACAGAATCTTTATAATGTCAGAGTGCAAAACCAGCACTATAAAAACACAACATAATACATATGCGCACCATAATAATGCGTCGATGGTATTTTGAATAAAATTGTGTGAAATTTTATAGGATAGATTATCATGAACTAAATTAGATATCAAATATAAGAATGGGTGTATGAGAAGAGCTTTGAGAGAGTACAAAATAAACATTTCATATTTTTATCGTAAAAAGTTTGCACCAAATATAGTCAATATCGTCTCAAATCGATATCTTGTGGAAATTGTAATATATTCACAATTTTTAGAGAATCTAATTTTTGTATGGACAAAAGCCAAGCTTTTTTGTAGAAATAAAGCCAACAGATTGGTTAGATTGGTTTTTTGGCAAGATAATGGGGAATATCTTAACACAAATCGCATATTTGTATAAAAGTACTTATATTAAACATTTCGAAATGGAATTTTAAACAATTTTATAATATATGTCACCATGAGTTAAACCAAAGTTTACAATAACTAATTAAACTCGTGGCAGACAAACCAAACATAATATTTTCACATTCAGCTGCTTACAACTTCCCAATAATGTAATTTATTATATCATATTGTGCCAAGTTATATGAAATACCACCTCATAGATTAATACACACTCATTATTTAAAATTCGTATACATTCGAGGAAAAAAGTTGAGGATAATCATTTCCTTCGTTTAATGAACGATAAATGACTCTCGTTGACGTGGAATATAACTGCATCCCCAGGGTTTCATTAAATTAACCAACTTCAAATGAGGTGTTGTTCCAACTTACATGATAACATTCTAACGTCAATAACTATTTTAAATAAGACAGTATTTGAAGTAAGTGCAAGTTACTTTAATTACATAGCATCACAAAAAAAAGTATCGGATCTGGTATTCAGACCCATATATTTACATGTATTTTTTTCTGCTGAATCCGAAAAACTTAAAAAAATTCAAAAAACAGGTCAAAATTCACAAAAAACGTCATTTACGATCGACGGAAGTTATAAAAAATCAAATTATTCTACCAGCTCACTAGACGTATGATTTTTCACTTGTTTAATTCCAATTTATCATCATAGAGCCATACAAGCTGGTCCTATTCCATTCAAAAGCAGAAAATAGATCAAAACGCCGTTTTCATGGCATAATTCGTGTTGCAGTGTCCTGGATCCATCATTTTATCCACCCAACCATTTATGAATTC
Organism: Anoplophora glabripennis; assembly: GCF_000390285.2. Lineage (NCBI taxonomy): Eukaryota > Metazoa > Arthropoda > Insecta > Coleoptera > Cerambycidae > Anoplophora > Anoplophora glabripennis. The sequence goes on from NW_019416241.1 coordinate 122,671, forward strand.
ATACATCTTTCTATCCAATCGTTCATGCATCTATACGCATATTTATTCATCCACCTGTACCACCTATAAAACCCATCCATCCACCCATCTATCCATCTACTTTTTGTACTGAGAGATGAGATAACAGCCTAGAAGATTGACAATGCAATAAAACTTGTAGAATACTCTACTTTCTAAACAAAAGAAAACGATATCTACAAATCATTCTTATTTTTGTTGCTATAAACGTAACTCTTTTCTTCAAAGGATCTATGCAAAGGGTTACGCTTTCGTTTAGTCCCTCTATTTTCCGTTTCTCTTTTTAACAACTCATACGTCTAGTGAGCTGGTAGAATGATTTGATTTTTTATAACTTTCGTCGATCGTAAATGACGTTTTTTGTGAATTTTAACCTGTTTTTTGAATTTTCCCGAAAACTCAGACCCGTTGGGCCAAATCCGAAGACAGATTCGGATTCAGCGGAAAAAAATACATGGAAATATATGGGTCTGAATACCAGATCCGATACTTTTTTTTTGTGGGGCTGTGTTATTTAGAAGTGTTGAAAAAACAAGAACAGTTTTCCTCCTTTTTTAAAGGATTTCGTTTATAGATGCTCGTCCAGGATAATAATATCTTCCAAACAAATAACCAAACTGTCTTTTCTTATATCTGCTGTAATAAATTTTATTGTGATTGAGTTGTTGCACGCCTGAATGCGTACCTTACTGATATTCGCGAATGCATTGAATCGAATTTGTAGTTGTTCCAGATAGTGTATCGAAGGTCGATACAGAATGAGTATAGAATGTGGAGTATTACCTGCATATGTTGATGTAAATGATGATTTTGCGCAGTTATAAGGAAGTAGATATCTGGAAAAAATACTTTTTAAAGTCCTGTCCGGAATTGGATTTTCAAATTAGTCAAGTTAACTTGAAATAGTTATTTCTTGTATAAGTTTTTTAAGTAGCATTTTATCCACCCAAGAATGTTTAAACGCGAGAACGTAGTGTGGATAAAAGACAATTAAAACACGAATGCAAAACAACGTTTTATCCATAATCACATCACAATCATATTTGTGGAGTCAGAATTATTGGATTTAAAAAAAAAATATATCCGCACAACTTGATATTTCTTACTAGTACTCAATGTGGTGATTTTATTACCTTCTGGACACATAAAAAGTTGTTAATTGAAACATTATTTTCAACATTTCTGTGTTATAATTACATTTTTATATTTTTGCGGTCGCTTCTTTGAAGCTATTCCCTTAGTAAATAATATATGTATTAATGACTAGTATCACTAGTACAGAACTAAGCCGTTTTTTTTTTAATTAAAGCTGGTTTAATTAATTAAAATGACCTACTTCGTGTCATCGAAGTCGATATTACGTAATCGTAATATATAAATAACATAAGTATTATTATATATGAAGTGGAACTATGTTTTTTGAGATTAGGGAAACCAAAGAACTTTTTTATTAAAAAATTCTAAATCGATCGATTACTAAGCGCATTAAATATAGACTGGAATTTAGTAATTAATAACAAACTAATACTGAAATAGATTTTTAATAAAATAAGAATTAAAAGTCAATAATTTTAATTATTATTGTTAAATTCATATAATAAACTGTAGACATTTTAAAAATTCATAACATAAACCATACTACGGTATGTGAAAGAAAGTTTGATCGTATTGGAAATATGGCGTAAAAAGAAAAATCTAGAAGGAAAGAGACAATTTCAAAATGAAATTGATCTGTATTTGTCAAAAATAAATATGTTCTGAATATTTATGACAAGTATGGTTAACACCAACTTATCATAGTCGCTTACATCAGTATCCGTTCTAGATTTCTTAAATATTCCTCTTCCAATTCCATAAAACCTTTTTTTTGCATGACCTTGTCTGACTACTTGCAGACCACTGTAATTAAAGAAAATTATTTTAATTGATTTAGAATTACATAAATATTTTTTTATTAATTTGCAAAAAATATTCTAGTTTTTTCTTCGACTCGTTATATCTCAATAACCACCAAAGACAAAAGCAAACTTTTAGTCTCACAATAAAAACTGTAGAGGGCTCTATTCTTTCCGAGCATGAGAGTTTTGGTTAAGGTACGCTAAAAAGCTACAGCTGTGGAAATCTTTTAACGAGTACAAAATTAATTTCACGGTAAATTAAATAAAAATAAATGTTCAGAACAAAAATTTATAGTGTTTATATTTTGGCAGCATTTCTATTATCGCCAAATATACGTGCTTTCATAACTTCATGAGATGATTAAAATAAAGATTTGCACAATATAAAATAAATAATTATAACTTACGCTACTAGTAGAGATTTATTACCTGTCTACGATTTTAAAAGCTGATTCATTGAAATGGTTTTGCTGTTTACTATGCTATGTATACAAAACCAGTAACAAGATCGTAGTTAACCAAATAATATTTAGCGGTCATTTAGTAGTTATTTGTTGTATGTGTTTTAAAGTGCATTTTATCAGTTATTCGCATAACACAAGACATATTCTTTTTAAGATATATCAATCAAAAATGTACTTCTCAGCCTGTTGGAATCAACACATTGCCGAAGGTACTGTCAATAGCTGCTTCATTCCTGAATATTACAAATCCGAAAGCATATACTGGCCATTGTATGAGGCGCACTTCAACAACTTTATTGGTCAATAAAGGTGCTGATCTTTCAACCATCAAACGGCATGGTGGATGGAAGAGCTCCTCTGTAGCAGAAAGTTATGTTGAGGAGTCTATGTTTAACAAAGTTATTATTGCAAGGAAAATCCAAGGAAAATATAGCTGTTCCTTACAAGAAGAGACATCCGTAATTTGTGCAAATTCTTCACAAACTTCGGCAAATAAACTAAATTTGATTATAGGTTTATTATTTTTTCATTATTCTACTAGTGGAATAAGGTAGCTTTATTTCAGTGGAAATAAAGTTACTTTATTCAACCGTGTGTAAGGTGATTGTGGATAAAATTACTTATTATTTTTATTATAACTTCTCTACTAAAAATTTCTTCTTGTAGCTTCAGTATCATGTCAAATGCAAGTTTTAATTTTTAATACTAATATAAAAACATTGTATCTCTCCAATCTGCATCACTATTCTAGTTTTTCTGTTGTCAATTAAAGTGATGAATTTTTTCCTGTTGACACAAATGTCTCATAAATTAGGGAAAGTTGTTATTGCAGGCCCACTCCTGCAGAACATAGCTTGTAGTATTATGATTATGAATCATCTACTACGAACTTTGTGGATGTATACTTTTAAGCTAAATATACATTAACTTCAATTTATTTATACAATCGATGTTATATTTATTGGTACAAATTACTTATCTGTATAGTTTATTATGTTATTTAATTAGGTATTTGGCTATATCTGAGGAAACTAAAACGTTAGAAAAGTCTAATTGTTTTAGTACGTAAACAGAAAATTTGTAAAGAAGCCTTCGTGTGTTTATGTATAAAATTTAGATAAAAAAACGGTACGGCAAAATTAACTTTCCCTTACTGTTTGCTCATGGTTGCTTAGTAACGAACTAAAATACACAAATAAGAAGTGGATCTTATTTGTGGAAGGGCGAAATGGTCGGTGACTATTAGACACCTTCATTATAGCCATCTTTTTTTGACTTTCTTTATCGCTCTCACGTAAGGGCCGATGAACCATGGGGACTTTCCGACCCTGCATTTGTCTTAGTTGAATATAAAAAGACATTTACCATAGCCAGTAGGAGTTATGTGGAAGACAAAGGAACTGATATAAAGAATACCTATGTTAGATTAAAATTAAAAACAGACCAGACCTTGAATCAAAAGCAGAAAGTAATAGGTTTCAGAAATAAAAATGTTTGTAGTCAAGACAAGGAAACTTTGGAAAGATGGGAGAAAAGTTTTCCGTCCCGCGTTGCGTCGTCCTCGATGCCGATTGGCAGCATCGATTGGGACAGTGTCGACCGCTACGTATAGCGCTGTCTAGGGCTGCTTAGAATGATTTTCGACGCGACGCGACGGTGGAAATTTTGGAAACATGGGTGAAAATTTAATTTTTTGCGTCGCGTCGTTTGGATCGTCGTGCTGGGTCTCTGTGTCCCTTGGGACATGGTCCTCGACCTTGGCTACGGTCGATGGTGTGTTTGGCGGGTTTTCCCGAATGGAAAGTGTGGTGAATTTTCACTCGGGACTGGTAATACAACAAAATCTTCTCTGCGGAATATAATTTATAGTTTTTTCGTGCAGTTGCAAACTAGTCAAGGCATTATCATATACTCTAAAGAGTAATACTCGTATGAAATAGTCAGATTTTTGTTTTGATGTTTCTTTCAGTGTATAAAAATGTGTTAGAACTTTGATCCTTTTGGATCAGGGCACGTTCATTTCATTTAAATCTAGTTTTTCTCATTTTTACGCTTAAGGCAACTGTTACTGAACCAGTCTTGAAGTATTTTCAATTTAATAATAATAATAATAATAATAATAATAATATAAATAATAATAGTACATTGAATTATACAAATATTTAGCATTTTATCAAAACAACAAATTGGATCATACCATAACAAAACGAGATCTTGAGCAGCAATACAAAAAGAGATTTTGTCTGCTCCTTAAAAACTAAACTGTTTAAAGCTATTAAACACCTTCACCGTTCCAATCCTTAG
>NW_019416241.1:128331-260841 GCF_000390285.2 Anoplophora glabripennis
ATTATTATTATTATTATTATTTCTGCACTTGCGCATTATTCACATGATTTCACTGTATAAATAATGACCGTCTCATCGGTATGTACGTTTCCAGTAAATTTAAAGAATTACTATTTCTATGTACGAGAAATAGTATTGGGTTTAATACGGTTCCCCGAGGAACACCACTAAAGAACTGCTTAATTAGCCATTTCATTTTAATCTTTGTGTTCTATGTGATAAACAACTTTACAGGATACTCAGTGCACTGCCTCTAATATCATAATGGTTTAATAAAATCTCGTGCGAAACGGTATCAAAATCCTTGGCCAAATCTACAGTAGTGGCTAAACACTTCCTGTTTAACCAAGATCAAGAGTTTGAAATTAACCGTGACAGCAATAGGCATGTAAAAATTTTATTGTTTTAGTAGTTAGCTACCCCTTTTGACCAAGAACAGCATTAATTTTTATGGTTAGAAATAATTTTTATTAATTCATTGTTAGCAAAAGGTCTAAGATATAAAGTAGAATTTATTTGTACATTTTTTAAAAAACGTCTAGGTAAGGTGCTTCAGAATTTTACATATTACTAAAACAATTTAAAACTAGCTATAATTGATTGAAAGTCGAAAGGAATATATTCAAAAAGCTGCATGATTACATCAAGCATATAAGTTTTATAGTTTCCATATCAAATAAAAATAACTGTTCTTGCGGTTTTGCTGATTTAAAGTTTTATTAAGTATTTACCATAAAATATGGCGCTTTTAATTAAAAATTAGGGTTAATAAATTCGTTTAGTTTCATACAACAGATTTACTCATTCAGAAAATTTCAATTTATTATGTGATAAAAAGGTAATGGAAGACTTGAAACACAAGAATTGCTTAATGAAGCAGACAAGTGAATAATTCGTTTATCTGCTTACTTGCCATAGACTTGCTAGCAGAATAGAGATTGTAAGGGGCCCCACACTCTTTGCTCATCATCGATGATTTTCACTTCGGCTAAAATTGTTTTGAGCTAAGTTGACGATACACCTCAGTTTTGCAGCAATTTTGTCCGACAGGTAAAAGTGAAGTGTGCGGGACCTCTAACAGCAGTTTAAAATATTACTCATTATAATAAACTTACATGTTAGACATAACTAGCTGAATAGGTACTTTCGGCCAAATAAGTGATGTGTACCAAAAATCTAACATAGTTGACAATATTCTTTATTAAATTTCATAAGCAATAATAGTAGGAAATTAGATATCAAGAGAAATTACTTTATTACGTACGAAGAGGCAAATACGAAACAGTGTTGGGGTCACGTCTAGGGGGCTAGTTATACTGCCCTATCAATGTAAAAATATGTCTAACCTTTTGTATTTTACAATGTTTAATTTTTTAACTGGAAAATATTGAAGTAGTTCAATAAGTTCTAGCTAAGAAATTCAAAATTGTAAAATATAAAAAGTTACACATATTTTTACATATATAGGATAGTATAACTAGTGCCCCCTAAACGTGATACCAACATTGTTTGCATATAATATAACAAAATATAACAAAAAATCAAAAATATATTTTTAATTTTAACATCCTGTAAAACGAAAAGGGGCAACAATTGACTAAGGCAAGTTTGGCTCAATCACTATATTTTGACGTTAACAATTTGCCATTAAGCTGTGTACCATTATTAATGACTCATCCTGTATAGCTCACTATTACTCTATTACAAAAATTTCAGTTAGTTTCGTTATCCCATTTTTTAGTTATTAATGAAAATGTTGAAAAAATCACGGTTTTCTGCCTACAAAATTGATACCTCTCACTTTAACTCGTCGTAATTTTTTTGTTAATTGATAAAAAAATTCCAAATTTTTTCAGATTGTTGTTTAGTTATTTACTACTTGAGTAAGTTTTTTTTAAAGAACGCAATATTTACCTTCTGCTTTGCTTAAATATAAAAAAGAAGAGCTTTTGAGACAAATGACCTTCACGGTACTAAAGACAATAGTTCGACTTATCGTCAGTAAAAATTTGGAATTTTTTTATCAAGTAACAAAAAAATTACGACGAGTTAAAGTGAGAGGTATCAATTTTGAAGGTTGAAAACCGTGATTTTTTCAACATTTTCATTAATAATTAAAAAATGGGACAACGAAACTAACTGAAATTTTAGCACACAATAAAGTAATAGTGAGGCTATATATGGTCCAAATTTCAAATTTCTTCGTCCCTTCCTTTTTCTTAATATCGGTTTCCAAACTCAAGGGTCTATTTCATTTATTTCGATAGTAGGTTAATATATAGAGTGCCCCAAACAGACTTGAACCCCTGATAACTTTTCAAGGTTGAATCCAATAAAAAAGTTCAGGTAATGTTGTAGGGTTTTGACCTTGACCTTAAGTTTCAAGGTTAAGCCAAGGTCATCTTGAAAGTTTTAAATAGAATACCCTATTTTTTATGTTAGCAACCAATTTTTTACGCTCGAATTTGTAAGTCAAAATAATTTTTTTCTGAAAAACTCAATTTCACCAGAATATTGTTTTCTTGATATCCTACAACTTTGTTCGATAAGAATCAATCCTGAAAAGTTATCGAGGGGTTGGGGTCCTTTTGGGATACCCTGTATATATACAAAAGTGATTGTAGGACAACAATCGCTTGCAACGGTTATTGACTCGAGAGTTTTAATTATATTCCACGAATTCGTGAGCAGAGTCATTTTAATAATTAATAAATTTGTTTTGTCGTCAATGTTTCACTCCTATTAATTTTTGTTCCAAGTCTATGAATATTTAATTACACTATGGTCGATGGAAAATGTAGGTAGGGAAAGGAACGGGGGTGTTTATATCCCACTCTGCACGAACCTAAGTTGACGGGATGGGAAAGTTTGAGTGTGTTGGAGGCACTTTAGTAAAGTCTGCTAAATGTAACTGCACTTAACTAGAGCAAACAGTTAAACGTTGAGAGACTAATTATAAATATAGCAGCCGTGACCTTTTTCAACATTCAATTAATCATAATTTGTGAAATAACAATTTATGTTCACAAAAACTTTTAGTGTATATTTTTGTTTCATATTGTTTAACAATGAAAAAAAAACGTGATTAAAATCTGTTCGATTTTCATTCAAACTAATTTTAATATAATAGTTCGATGATTATTATATTTCTTTGAAACTAATTTTTTCAGTTATTAAGTATCAGCGTTGTGAATACATATTTTGCAATTTTTTATGCCGAAGAAAACCATTACAATTGTTTATTAGTTTTTTTAATGATTCAAAGTTAGAACATGTACTCTTTTGAATATATCGACTTCAAATGATTCCTTTTTAGATATCCTGGATATTATGAAAAATTAAAAAAATATGTCCTCAACCCTTCTCAATCTAAGACACAAAAATTCAAAACTTGATAAATTTTATACATGAATATCGTTCAACTAGTTTTTTAGGTTATAATAATAACAATAAACATCACTGACATCGAATAGGAAATTCAATCAGTGACGATTTAGTATGTATTTGACAAAGAATTGATTGGGTTCTTCGAAGTTGTTCCAACATGATTGATTGCTCTCAGTCACGTAACCTAACACTCTAAATTCTTATATCGCCATTTAAAAAAAAAGCACACCTTAATGGTAATGCTCTAAAAGCATAAGCACACTAAATTCGACTTTAAGATATAGTTTGCTAATAACAATGCTTAATTAAATTTAAAGAACATTCTGGTTTGTTTCAAAATCGACCCTTAGTCACGTGCCTGAAGTCTATTTTCGTCCCACTTTGCTTCTTTGGTCCTTACGCTCTCTGTATACTGTAGTAGTTCAAATAATAATTTGCCGAATGTTTCGTGATAAAAATTGCTAGCCAAAGTGTTCTGTGATAACTCTTAAACAACTGTTTTGAAAACTGTTTATTTTAAAGGACCTTTGTAATATAAGTATACATAATACCATTTTACCATTTCCACGGATTTCTTTAAAGTACTGCTAAAATCATTACTTTTAAGAGGCCTTCAAATTTCAGAAGAAAATTACAGAACATACCTCCATCAGCGTTAACCTCTATAAAATATGTTTTTTTTATATAATAAAGTTTCCCGTCCAACAAATAAATTATTGTTCATCATTGTTGGAATTTTTTTCACATTTTTTGAGCCAGTTTAATCATATTATTAGTAGGTACTAATAAGCTCAATCACACTGTAATTACTAAATTTTTGTTGACATGCTTATTTAACAAGCTCAGAGAAAATTAAGTGGTAATAATTAGGTGCTAATTAGTAATAGTTTAACACCTATCACCTGTCAGTATGCTGTGCCAAAAGAGATTGACTGATGACTTGTGCCAATCTCACTTAAATGTAGATAATTGAAATAACTTCATAGAAGCAATTTAAAAAAAAATATTGACATTTCATCTTTAGATAAATTAAAAGGAGTTCCTCAAGGTTCCATTCTTGGACCTTTACTATTTATTATATTCATTAACGATTTAGTCTTCTTTATGCCGATGATGTGAAGAATACAGCTCAATTCGCAACATTAATTCTTAATATAAAATCTTGGCGTAATAATAACAGGCTAATGTTAAATACGAAAAAATGTAAGTTCAATCGCATTATATTTAATTACAGCATTGATAATGACGTTTTGTCAAGACCGAAAACATTTCGAGACGTGGGCGTTGTATTTGATGAAAAACTATCATTTAATAATCATATTGATACTGTTGTCTCTGAAGCTAATGGAGCATATGGATTTATAGTTCGCAACTGTCGTAATTTTTCAAGCTTAGATGTCATAAAGCTTCTTTACTTTAGTTATGTTAGATCGAAACACGAATATGCCTCTCCCGTATGATACAGTGTCCACATTAATAAACTGGAATCGATTCAGCGTCGATTTTTTTAATTTTTAAATTTTAAATTTGATGGCTACTATCCTCATATCGGATATCCGCATGAGAACCTTTTAAATAGATATTCCTTTATTAGCCTTGAAACTACACGGAAATACTTTTCGCAGGTCTTTCTTTTTAAAATTTTACGTAATTTGGCTGACTGCCAGGAATTTATAACCAAATTATCATTTTCTGTACGTAGACTTGGCTCTAGAGAAAACGGAACATTTTATTTACCAACTCCGCGTACTAATGTACTAAAACATACACCACTTCATGAAATCTGCAACAACTGTAATAAAAAATTCTGTAGATATTTTTAACTGCAGCCTTAATGACTTAATGACTTAAAAATACTTTATTTTTAATCCCTGGTAATTTCAAATATGCAATTTTAATCTTCATTTATGTGTATTATTTAGTGCATAGATTTTATTTATTTCCTTCTTTTTTTATGATGGTCTGTATTTTTTTGTTCCTTTTAATTTTGTTTGTAATTAATGTACTTCTTTTATTATTGTCTGCAAAATCTCTGTTCTATAATTGGGTAGTACCTGTTGAATTGTATTAAATAAAATAAAAATAAATAAAATAAAAGACGTTTTCAACACACCATTTAATTATTTCAAACTCCTGTTACATTGATGTTCCCCTAGAATTAAAAAATTTAATTATGGTTCTTTTGCTCGGTGGGATAAACATTCATAAATCCAGAATAAGAATTTGGAACAAATTATGTGCAAAATAAAATAAAAAGCAAAGGAAAATTATGGAATATCAAAATTATTGTTTCCTTGACTGCAGTAAAGATGGGTTAAAATGATAAATCGAAGCCACAAATTACTTCGATTCTTCTGTAAAATGGAAATCTCGGAACAAATCCCCTAGTTATTTATTGCCTTGGCCCATGCATGGGAGAACACTTAAGTTCCGCTTTCGTTTCAAGTTTGAGAGGAAAATAATTTCAAGTTTTGTTTTGTTTTGTGATTTATTTGTTTATATTTTTAGTCATACTGGTGATTGACATAATTTATAGGTTTTTTTATGTCCCACTTGCTCCTTTACACCAATATTTAAATTTTGCCTGGAATTTATAGTTGTTATAAAAATTTCACATCTTTCTAAAAATTCCGTAGACAGCTTTGGTAGAGAAGATAATTTATTTTATCATTGTTTATGGTTTTTACATCTGTCCCAACATAAAATTTACATATAAAAAACATATTTACATATTTCGTAAATGTTACCCAATGTTGTTGTAATTTTTTAAGTGTTGTTTGTACTTTATGTTATTTAGATGTTACATGTTATTAATAAAAAATTATAAAAAAAGAAAAAGAAGAAAATAAACTTTTCTCAATGTTTCTTGTATGGTCCAGGCATATGAAATTAATTGGATTTAATTTTTTTTTTCAAGAGACAAAAAAGGTTTATTTTTATTTGCTGAATTCAAAAAACGTATAAAAATTACAAAAAAGTCAGTGGCGTACATTTTTTTGTCAAAAATATTCGTTAAAGTACCGTTCGGGGCGCCACTGGACTTAATAAATCTAAGTTAGGGTTAAATTAGCCCCTTAACACTACAAATAACACTGCCAATTTACAACAAAATTGGGTAAAGGGTATTTAAGATATTTACGCAATTTTTTTACAAAATACATCCTGTATCTTCAAAACGAAGCATCTGCGGACCAATGTTTATATGAACTTTTTTTCTTAAAATCACTCAAATAATCGTCTGTTGAATTTATTGTACATACAAAACTTTTTTTTGCGTAAAAACTATGAATGCTACAAGATTTTATCGAGGGCACGAAAATTTCGAAAAAGGACTGATGCATCAATAAAAAAATGAACTGTTTTCAGCGATCAAATAAAAAGTTCTGTGTAACTCTTACTTAGGAACATATTCACAGTAAATTTGGATTTTATAATGGAATATTTGGTCCACAAGGTACCAAAATAAATAAATCTATCAAAAACATTTGATTTGAATATCAGTATATCCAAATCAAATAAAATTAAACATACCAACTCATGAAAGTGAGCTAAAAGTACGATCACGTTTACGAATGTTATTTTATTTTTTAATTCCCATTCAATGAATATTTCCTATTCTTGATATACCTGGTACATGATACATTTTCTGTAGCTTTATCTGCATTGATTTTACTATTTTCGGGTACATCCATTTTATAAACCACCTATAATTAATAAATATAAAAGTATCAATTATCAAAAACTACCTACATGAATGATATAAAATAGATCAAGTTTCTACTTCTTAAAAAAATATATTTTTCGTAAAAAGTAAAGTTTTGTATGCATCACAGGCTTCAGTGGATTATATTGTCCTCGATCGACATTCATCCTTCGTGCCAGAGGCCCTAAGGCTAAATTAACGCCGATCTCAGGACAATATAATCCCTACAACGCCCTTGGTACATAAATAACTATGTTCCATATTTAATTTAAAAAATTGCCGATGCTATATATTAGGCACTAAATATTTACCTACTGCATGCATATAACTGTATTTTATAATTTTTCTCTCACAATGCTTTTCTGAGGTTAAACTCTTATGTATATCTACCGTTTTTGTGTTATGTTAAACAAATTCTGCATAACTTATATTTGAGAGGACTTCTAAATGTTTCTAGTTCAGAAGAGTTATAGTCCATATAGCTAAACCTCATGTCCTACTTTCTCAGATATTTATTTTAACAATTCGTGTAATGCTACACCGGCCGAATTTTGAATAGTTCTGATGTAAATGAAATTTGCGTTAATCATATTTTCTCTTTCTTCAATGTTTTGATATGCACAAGGTGTCTACGGTGGTAGACTCACTGCAAAATTGTGTACACAGTAGATGATACTTTGTATATCCACAACGTACAATGGTACAGTTGAAAGTACAATGGTTTTTCAGACTGTTATGCAGCGACCTATATATTTGGTCGCCGCCAGCTTGACTTCCTTAATCTTAGCTGTCTTCGGGCTAGGCTCTGTTGGGGCGGACGCGCTATTAAAACCTCTAGATCCGCCCGGATGTTCCTTTCGATTCTTGTAGGTTCTCAAGCCGCTAGAATGTAATCGCTCATCAGACAAAGATTGTCCTCTGATGATGTAGCATAAGCGTGACAGTTTCTATGAATTCCAATGATTTTTTAAATCCAGAATTCTTTGTAATTGGTACTAAAACTTGACGATTACTGACATCACTTTCTTGGTTTTTTTCTTCTGTCATTAATTTACTGTCACTTGAAATAAAAATCAATGTATGTACGTGGTAGTTAGTCAATATTCTTTATTACAAGAGAGGCTTGTAAGCGAATAAAACATTTTGCCTTCGTCTTTTCAGAAAATTGATCATTCTAATTCAGTGACATCATTGTTCCATATTTTTAATTGGTTTAATTACGCAGTTCTAAAACCAGATAAAAATCAATATCATAATTTACGTTTATAAATTTTTGCGTGCCAGTAAAATTTTATTAACATGAGTACGCAACAGTGACTCACGATTTTAATGAGTACATAATTTGCTCGTACACCAAAACTCAAAATATTTCACTACTTGCAATATATTGTATGGATAGCACAACAGAAAAATATATTTTTTGATACAGTAGACGCAATAAAATCTTTTCCTTGAAGCCTATCAAAATTTATGCCGGTTGTCGCTCCCATTTTTTGTCAGGGAAAGTGTTGATATATTTCCGTGTTCCAATATCGCTCCTTTGGGACGGCAGGGAAGAGCAAATAACATGAAAAACGTAACGAAATAGGTTTTCACAGAGTCCTCTTTTAACATGGTGAATGATATTAGGTTATTTTCAATAAATTCTCTACACCTTTCATAATATCGGACTCACGTTATGAGACTTTTTTAAGAAAATAGTGACTGAAATAGCTTTCAATTTTTGTACACTGTGGAAGACCTTACAATTTAAAGTCGAATTTAGTTTAGCTATTTCAAATATATAAGCATCTATTTTTCTGTGATTGATGACAGATAATTAATATTTTAATTAATGGTAGATTTGAACTTGAACAAATCAATACTCTCATCAGTATCAATTTTTGACACTATAATTTTGGTATGTAAAGTCTCAGATGTATAAAAAAACATTATTTTATTAAAAAATACGCTTATGTCATTATGCCACAATTCATGATTTATTGCCAAGCAGTTATTATAAGACTAGTAAAAATAATTACGCCTTGAGTTATTTTATTATTCCAAAGACACAACATTTATACAGAACGTTTTCTTCTATTTCTGAAAAATAACAGCTGTCGACAGAGAGAAAAATGTATAGAAATACACTATACATATTCATTTTATGAAGCTAATGTCGCTAAAAACATCTCGCAATATAGAAGTGCGCGTTATTGGGGTCACTGGGTATACAAAAGGGTCGCCGAGTGTTCCCAGAGTATTGAATAGGAATAAAATATGGACCTGAATCAAATTCTCTTATATTGACAAGCTGAATTTGTGATTTTAATGCTAGAACATTTTTGTGCAGGAAAATAAGTAACATTATTTCAAAATGCGTGTTGTCACTTTAGATTTTTTTATATTTACATGAAAAACTGAAGGTATCATCAGATTTTATACGTTATTCATTTTATATTTCCATGAACTTGCTTTTTTTAATATAATTTCAATATAGAGTACTTTTCGTATAAAAAGAAATATTAAATAAATTAACTAATATAACTGATTTTTCCAAAAGCAAATAGTAAATTAATTCATATGGAAATAATAATCTTTCTTTATAACATCTTTTAACAGTTAAATTTGCGCATAAGAGTATCGTGATGCAACAAAAACAAATTGTTCTGGTTTGGTTGAAGCATTTAGTATATTTTTGCTATTTTCTAAATTGAAACCTCACGTAAAAATATTTTACTTCTTATGTATTTTATTTTTCAAAAGATCGCCTGAAAAAGTTAATATGTATTTCGCCAGGTTTTGACCAAAACAGGAGGTAAAAGCTATAGGCTTGTTTTGATTCTGTCATCAGACAGTCCGAGGATAGTTCAAAATAATTACCCAACTATATTGTCAGTATGTCTTGGCTAAATGTTCTTCTGAATGGAACGGTCAATTAATTTGAACCATCCCAGAATTGTTCTCTGTTGGAACCAAAACACACCTTATATCATTTCGAATCATCGTGTCCAAAGATGTAATTTGCAGAAGAACACGCTTTAACACTAGTCTACGAACTGTAAAAATAAATACAGAATGGATTCTATGATTCCGAAACAATAATTCCAGATGCCGATTCGTTAATAGAGCGAATCATTTGCTTGTCGTAGATTTGCGCTTAGTAACTAATCACTATTATCATTGCCGATTGTCGGCATTGCCAGCTCAGCAACATCAAAATATTTTGGGGTTTTTTGTAATTTTTATGGCTTGCGCTATATACAGTAAATGTCGAAATGTCTCACCATTTTCTTCAGTATAAGTTCGAATCGTTTCGGCAAAGTGCTAGTTGGTTTGCAATAAAGTTTCTCGCGAAATGTTAGCACTAGCATTTCTAACACACTATTTCATGTCGTCTTGTGGGTTTCCACACATTTTTGAGATACCTCAGAAAAAATGTTCACGGTTAAAATTAGAACACCTTGCCTGACATGCATTTGGTCATCTCTGACAATCCACCGTTGCGACATGACCACGCATGAGGCGGTACACCTTATTGGAACCACATTACTAAACTGGTTCTAAGTGTCTAATGTTAATATCCAGAAAATAATTAAAGTGGTTCTGCAAAAAAATCCATATACTCACATTTCACTTATAACCTTTTTGTTGTCCTTATGGCTGTTCACAAAACTCTTTGCCACGTTGAAAACAACGAAACGACAAGGGCATCTTCATCGATAGACATATTCCATGTCAGCAATATGTAAAAGATATGCAAGTCAATTAAGCAAATCCCTCAGAGTGTGTTCAAAAAAAGGTTTCAGACAAAATATGCCTAAGGAATATAACGAAGGAAAACAGGCACCCGGTAGATTTTCTATAGAATTTCATTAGGAAATAATTTTATTATACATCTACTGCCTATGGATACCAAGTATTAGCGATTATGACTATAACTTTTCCCATTGTCTAAAAGTTTCTATGAATACTGTAATAAAAATCATTCTTCCTGTTTACTAAACATTATTTTCGTAGCGTTAAATAACTTCTCGACATTGGCAGTGCGTATCTAAGAATATCTAATGTCTTAATGATTAGTTTAAATCAACTCGCTTTATTTTTTTGCGCAGATCGAGTGGGAAATTCAATGAATATATTATCGCTTCCATTTTTCAATTTGCATATTTTCGATATAAGTTCGTGCCTTGATTATGTCGGAGAAACGAGGCATAGCGAGTGGTTCGGAATTGATCCAAAGAATTAATTTACTTTTATGGGTCTCGGATTGGCGCCAACAGAACGATTTTACAATGGTTGAAATAAGAATTTGGGAAACATTTTATTTGTTTCTAAGTAAATGAGTGCTAAATACAAATTTTGCACAAAAAATAAATTAATGGAAGATGGTTTTATTAACCATAAAGTTATTAATTACACCGGCCAACAAAAAAAAAAAGAATTTAAGTGAAATTTACATGTGGCATATGATTTCCTGTGTATTTTTGTCCCCTCAGCACGAATCCATAGTCCGTTTTGCTCCACCCCTCAGTTTTCCGTAAATCGCTGAATACACAGGAAATCATATGCCGCATGTAAAGTTCACATAACTTTTTTTTTGTAGGCCTGTGTTATTATTGACATCTTTTGATGTGAGTGAGTTTTTTTTTAAGAATTGAAACTAGGAAAACTTTTTTAATTCAAACACTACCAGAAATCGACTTTACATATCATCGTAGTAGACGTCTTTATGTACAATTATATTGACAGAATTTCCATGTCGAAAATTATATCTGATTAAAGACGCTGTAGTTTGGATATTATATTTCCTTTAAGGTTTTATTTATGATATGATAAAAACTGTATGTTGCAATGCCAAAAATTATCCAGGTAACAGTTACTTGAGGACAAGCATACATGGAGCATGTATGACCGTGGGGTTCACACTTCTCGGTAGCCAAGAAATAAATCCTCCGTATCTTTCTCAACGCGGCGCTGTGGACATTCTGCATCTAAAAAGACACTACTCTGAAAACCTAATTCGGGAAATGTCTAAAATCTTCAAATGTGTCTTTAAAAAAACTGGCTGATTTATGTTTTTTTTTCCATACTTCTCTATCCTTTGTTTATTCAAAGAATATTGCTCCACAATATACTCTAAGCTTTTATTTAATTTGCCTTGTTAGTATGGGTCAAATCTTGCATCTGAATTTTAAAACAGTTATCCCCAACCGATTGAGCTGAAATTTTGCATACACGTTTAGTTTGGATGATAATGCAAGGTTAGCTAAGTGACGTCATTCTAAATCCAATATGGCGGACTTCCAAAGATGGCAGACCTGATATTTTTTATGCACCCCATGATATGCGTATCAAATGAAAAGGTTTGCTGAGAAAAATACAAAAATAAAGTGACGTCACTAAAAGCTTGTTTTTAAAATTTTTTTCTACATGAACTTGTTTAGTCCCAAACGATGGGCAATTTCTCAAATTTTCAGCGAGGGATGTTTTCTACTTGTTCTTACAGATTTTTTTCGTCAATTGCAACATGACGTAGCGCGATGTTTCCACGCGTACAGATCATGTGCCACGAAATCTTTAGACAGTTGGTTCACCACTCCTTCGTTTGGTATCGAGCTGTCTTACACAAGTGCTGATATTTTCCTGGCCAGCTAATGTAAATATGTATTATGATCCTATTATATTATTGAGGAGCGAAAGTTGCCTTTGCTACAATTTTGCATCATAACCCTATTTAACATGTACATACATGATAGCTAAGTCATTGAACTACATAACAATAGGGACTGTCAAGGACACACACTTGTCTGGTTCTATAATCTTTGTCTATGAACTAAATTGTGTATATTTTAAATTTTTTAAATTCTCTTTTTCTGATTACAGTCAAAAGACTATAAAAAAATTATAATGCCCTATTATCCACCTCATTGACAGCATTAACAAATATTTTCCTCTTAGGTCATTTAATTTATGGTTCTTTTTTATTTTATTTTTGAGAATCCCGAGTTCTTGCCGATTATAAAAGTAGATCTTCATCAGAATCACTTATTTAAAAAAAATGTCCTTTGTGACAGTGGAGTTACTATGAAACATCTTTTATAGTATGTATAGGATTTTTTCTTATTAAATTACAACGCCACAACACCTTATAATCGGACTTTTATCCACATATATGAACCGTCTAAAGTTATACTTTATCCTCTAGTGGAATAAAGCAACTTTATTTCAATAATAGAATAATGAAAAAATAATATACCTATAATAAATCAAATTTTATTTATTTACTTATTAACATTAACATTTACATTTATAGTAATAAACATTTCGTTTTTTGTTTTATCATATTTAACTTCCTTTCCGTTAATAACAACCCTTGCAGCGTTGCCACCATTTTCGAAACGCATAACTTTTTTGCCGAAACTTGTGAAGAATTTGAACAAGTTACGGATGTCTCTTCTTGTAAGGAACAGCTATATTTTCCTTGGATTTTCCTTGCAATATCAAGTTTGTTAAATATAGACTTATCAACCTAACTTTCTGCTGCAGAGAAACTCTTTCATCCACCATGTTGTTTGATGGTTGTAAGATTAGCACCATTATTGGCGAATAAAGTTGAAGTACGCCTCATACAATGGCCAGTATATGATTCTGGATTTGCGATATTCAATAATGAAGCAACTATTGAGGGTACCTTCGCCAATGTGTTGATTCCAACAGGCTGAGAAGTACATTTTTAATTGATGTATCTTAAAAAGAATCTGTCTAGTGTCAGGCGAATTGGGCGCAGAGAAATATATTTTCTGCATATTTCCACAGGATTCACGCAAAATCCTGCTTCTATAATTGTAAATTTTCTTGAAATCTTTCCAATACTGCAGCCTTTTTGCTTTTATCCTCTCGATTCACTCTTCAAATAAGCAGTAAGCTTGTTATATTTTCCAATATCTATATTTTTGTACACCTTTGTGTAGCCTTCAACATTGAATACTTCGACCACATAGAAGAAATTGCATATACATTTTCGTAATGTTCCCTGGATTTCACTGGCAATACGTGGAAAATTACTTCTTGTGCTTCTTCAAAAACAGTCACAGGAACACAATTACTTTCTAGCATTTTTACCAAATTCAGATAGAACTATTTATTAAATAATTGATAATAAACAACGTACCACAGCAACGAGCAGGTATAACAAATCTACCACGTTTCATTGAGTAGGTACTAGTAAGAAATATCAAGTCGTGCGAATATTTTTTTATTAAATTCCACAAATATGATTGTGATGTGATTATGGATAAAACGTTGTATTGCATTCGTATTTTAATTGCCTTTTATCCACTTGTTAAACATTCTTGCTACTTAAAACACTTATACAATAAATAATTATTATATGTCTAATCACAATATAATATTAAAATAGCAAAATACAAAAACAAAATAATTTTACCAAGAATCTTTACAATTTATTTGTAGATTCATAATCGATGAGAGAATTACAACAAAAACGAAGAGTAAATAAATTGTCTTACATTTAATTTATAATTTATTTTTTCAATGTGGATATCCCTGTACTTGTTACAGGAAATCTGACAATTTGGCATTGAGAGGGGTGAGGGGGCACTAATTGTAAGACGATACAACGACGTCGATATGAATAATGCCCACGTTGCCCCGCGGTCGGTATTCCCCAGTATTCCTCAATTAAATAATAATAGTTTTTAATTATTCAACTACTACATGTTGATTTCTAATAATTGCTTATACAACTAATTAAATAGGTTTTTGTGTTAAGCGAGAACACGGGAAACAGCATGATATATTTAAATTAAGTTTTATCCAACCACTGTTCAAATTTAAAAGTAAATATACCAGGTGTTTTGAAAAATATTGTTATGGACATGGAATATAAAAAAATTAGGTCCTATTGACCGTGGTCCTATTACATTTTGTTTTTGAAATAAGACGTCAAAGACGATATTCTAAAATCAAATTTTACGTACCTTTCACAAAATATTGGATTGCAATAAATTTGCTGCAAGTAACTTTAAAATGTTAAAAATGTCAGTATTCGTAGTTTTTGACAATTTTTTAGTTTTAAGTAAAGTTTTTTAGATTGCACGTTTCCTGTTATCAAAGATACACTGCTGTCAGAATTACTGCAAATAAATTAATAAATGCAATTGGCCGATAAAGTCAGGAAGCTTTTATCAACTACATTATGTCAATGTAGATATAATCCTTAATGTCAGAACTTTTGAACTCATTAAAAGGGAAGTTATTATTAAAATAAATTTAACGAGGTAGTAAATGGGTAGGCTTTTACCGTATCTATTTTATTTAATGAATTCAATTATTGCTTTTATTGTTGTTATTAATTACTGCTATTTTTAAGTGGAATCATTTACTGTTAATGCGTCATTGTTAATTAGTATTTTAATTAAAATAAAATTAATACTTACTTAATGATGTTACAGCTGTTTAAAATTTACGGTGTCGTCAACACGTTTGGGAACGTCTGCTCCAATTTTCACGAAACAATATAAATGATCCTGTAGCAGATGTAATACGTTAACGTAAATTATCAATAGTTTATGGTTCAATAAGATACATTTCACATGTTAAAATGTTCGCATAAAAAAAGTCGAGAGGGCCGCGATGGCCATGTACTGGTCCAATGCTTCTTGAACTTCGTTATTGTAATTTCGAATATTTTTCTGTCGAAAATGAGGAAGCATATCATCGTCTAAGCACCACAACTAGAGCGCAACTTCAAGAAGTCCAAACAAATTATGTTGAAGAAATTCAAGATATTGTCGACAATTCTTGCTCAAAGATTCAAAGGAAAACGGTGCAACTGATCCCATTGAATTACATGTAGGTGTTCCAATTCCTAGGAATCTACATTTCTATGATCTTCATTTTTTCCCTTTGCCACCCTAGTTGAAGTATTTTGCATACAAGCTAAAAGCTGCTAATATCTTTTGTCTTAGTTCTCCATAAATAAACCACAATAATAAGAGCATAACACATTAATAGAAAAACACATACCTGATATGTTTACAATTTCAAATAATGCAAACATTCAAAGAAACATCCTATTATTCTTGTTTTCACGTTTGACAAAGTTTGTTTGATGTCCCTCAAACACAAAAGACAATAAGCCCATCCATAAAAAAATCGTTTTGTAATTCCTGAATTTCGTTCATCTTTTTCAGAACACCCAGTATAATAACACAGTTAATTTAATAACTTTGAAATTAGCTTTTCGATTTTGGGAAAATATATAATATTATATGTAGGTATCATATTTTAGATTAAAAAGAAAATAATAATTTTAAATTCAGTGATAATGAGGACGTATGTGGTTTTGTGACGTCACAGCACGTTAAGTAGAGAAGTGTCTGATATACTCGTAGTAGAAGGTTGCATAATATAAATACTTCTAATCTGTTCCTCTACAAGGTTAGTGATTATTGCATAATAAAACCCAGACGTTATATAAACTTAACTGGACTGTTGGAAAACCCGTATCTCTTAATGGTTTCGCAGCAATTGTTTCCCTACTATTTTGAAAAATGAAACAATAAAATTCGGTTACCATGATATGGATTTACCTATCAAAAAGTGAAATAAAATAAAATACAGAAGAAATGTAGAACAAGAAACAAGTATATACCATTTAGTTACTTTTATGAACTCGAAATGTACGTTTTAAGAGATTTCCTGTTTAAACAAAGTTGTCAGTTGGGTCCTTTTGTGGCATCCGATTGATAGATTTTTTTTATGTAAAACGGAATTTGAAAGCAAATAACGGGAACAACAGCAGGTCTTTTTTCCTTATCTACTTTGATTATTGCTTGTTGATCCTTTTTTGCAGATATAAATATATAAAAAATGGGTGCATAATGATTATTAAAGTATGTGTATACTTTATACAACGCATGGTTCCTTTTCTACAGCTTATGAATATTGAAACATACTTCTGTTGATATTGTATTGTTATTTGTCACACCCAACAGTTTCCACAATAAAATTTAATTAAACAAAAATATGATAACATATTGTGCTTCTGGCTACTGAACATGCATGTATTATGGGCTAATTTTCAGAATAGGTGCTGTGTTTTTTTAAGGGATAATAATAATAATAATAATACTAATAATAATAATAATAATAAATCTTTATTCATGTAAGCCTGTGACAGGATATGAAACGTCATAAATTATTCTAACATAATATAAGACAAACCAAAGTTAGAAAAAAATAACACAGAACTATACATATATGCACATAAAAAACGAATAATTTATCTCGACACAGGAAAATTTGTATGATTTTTAATATGAAGGGGCCCCTTCTGGTATGTTGTTAGGTTATGATTATTTAAATAAATTAGATTGTTTCCTCGTGTGTTATAGCCATGCACATTGTTATGTTGTTTGAAAAATTTAGGATGGCTTTTAACAAATACGGCTGCTTTGTATATCAATATACAAGGTAAAGAAAAAATTTTATTTTGTATAAATGATGGTTGACAAGATTGTACCGGATTGTATTGTTCTAAAT
This sequence comes from Anoplophora glabripennis, assembly GCF_000390285.2. Lineage (NCBI taxonomy): Eukaryota > Metazoa > Arthropoda > Insecta > Coleoptera > Cerambycidae > Anoplophora > Anoplophora glabripennis. The sequence continues at coordinate 145,970 of NW_019416241.1, forward strand.
CATTGATAAACAATATAAATAGTAATAAAACACTCCCCTGTGGAACCCCCAATGGAATCTTAGAAGAATGAGATATGTTGTTGCCAATTTTCACATTTATTTCCCGGTCAGTTAGGAAAGAGTGAACCCAGTAGTCAATTGGCTACCTTAAACCCATTTTTTAAGTTTATCAATCATATTATCTTTATGAATGCAGTCGAAAGCTCGTGTTAAATAAAAGAAAAGAACCAACACGAAATTATCTTTACTAACGAAAACGCGGCCGTATTTGTTGAAAATTTTTTTCGAACAACTTAGAAAGACTAGATAATAATGCTATTGGTTTATATTTGTCGATGCAATCGGTTTCTCCTTTTTTGTATAATGGAATGATACTGGCTAATTTAAACGCATTAGGAAAAACTCCAGATCTGAGTGATAAATTAAAAATGTAACACAACGGATTAATAAGGAACTGAAAAATATATTTTATAACATTAACTGGAATGCCATCTGGCCCACTTGACGATTTATTTTGCATTGTGTTAAGAATGTTTTCAATTTCAAACGGTGTGATATCATAGATAAAAAATAGTCAGTGTGTGAAATTGGTTAATTCTACATTAACTTCAACTATTGGGAAACCGAATACATGAACTTTAGGTCAAGTTTTATTACTCCCTTCTCATAAAAGATCACATTAGATATAACGCACATTGCCTTATTTTGTCAAGCAGTTATTGAAACGTTGCCAGCACTACACATTAGCTCCGCCGTCCTAAGCCTAACTTCAAATTTGCAAACTAACTTAAGTTACCTAAAGAGACAATTGCATGAAAATCTATTTCTTTTAAAACTGCGTAAATCTGTAATAATAATAACTTTTTAATTTACTTACATTCTCTTGTTACTTACAACTGACAATTGAATTGCATTAGCATGTTCTTTAGTTTTTGTTAAATTATGTAAGTTTAATCCTAGAAGGGTTAAAAGTGACATATTGCTCTTTAAAGTCGTGTTTGTCAACATTACTTCTAATCAATGATATAAAGAAAATAGTTAAAGTAATTATAAAATGCAGCTTATAATTTCCTCTAAGAAAACCACAACTCGATAACGATAACTAACGATTCGAACTTCCCATCTCGCGTTTTTATTGTTCCCACATCGATAATAACGTTATCGGACGGATTGCACTCTCATTTATGTAACATCGTCATTTAGCTGGGAATATCTGATCGTGTTATATAACGCGTCTATTGGCTGCCAAAGAATTAATCCGAGAGTTATTGATTTCGTCTAATCCACTTAACAGCGGCAAAGAGACGAATAATGAAATTAGTAGTAAATTGTTTGGCATGCGACCAAGTCCTTAACAGTTTTTTTGGCTCGTTCTATTTATATGTGAATAAAATATGTATATATTAATATTGCAGAGTATAATAATAATTATTATATCTCTACCCCTCATTCATATCGCAAGGATTAACCCAGAAGTCGGAAACTTGTGCGGGAGAGGGGACGGTACATTATTATTCAGTAGGCAGCATATGCGCCCAGGAACAACTTACGTCTGTAAGCCCTAACCACCATTCAGTGCAGGAATGAGGAAAACCTGGTAAACGCGTTGAATCTCAACCACCGACCAACAATGTTCTTCGATACCAGATACCTAGGTGTGCAAAATAATGTGGTAAACAAGTGTTCTATTGGGTAGTAATAAATAAATATGCAAAAGAAAAACTAAAAATGATTTGTCTAAACAGAATTAATATAAGAAAAACAAACCTGATATACAGAAACTGTTAAATAATGTTTCTAACATCAACCCTGACAAAGGTCATTACGTAAAAAAATACTTATTAAAAAGAGAACTTATCATTTCCACATTTTACTTAGGATGGTATAATTATAATTAAAAAAACTTTTAGAAAAAAAAAGATGACATTTTGAATAAAGATTTTTTTGGCACATTTAAATATTACAGCAAATTTCATGTATTGCCTTTTGAAAAATACCTAGTAAATGCAAACCTAAGTGATTTCCCCAACAAAGTCGTGAACAGTTTCTTTCTAAATAATAAAAACTGCAAAAAATGAAATTTTTTGGATTTTTTATAATATCTCGAAAAATAATAATTATGAAATCGTCTTACTGTAGAGAATAAAAAAAACTATAAAATGTTTTTTATGCGACCCTATCAGTTCATTTTTTACAGAGAAAATCCAGAAAAACCTCTAAAATAGACCTTTTCTCAAAAATTCATAACTCCGTCAAATTTGAAGCTGGAAAAACAATCTTGCAGAAAATGACAGAAAATAATAAACATGTAGTTTAATCGTGCGCAAGATGGTTTCTGTCCGATGTATAGTTTTTGCACAATTGCATTATAAACAAATTAAGGTCTTTTTTGCACAGCGTGGCGATTTATCAAAAATGGTCCGAATTAAATTCTGAAAACGGCATCTGAAAGTAGACGACAAATCTCTAATTTGTATATCTGGGATTTTCGCCTGAGTGATGGGAAATACCTATGCTAAAAATTCACGTTATTCCTAAACTACTTTGCTGAATTTTATGTGTTTATTGACAGAACTATGACAAAAAATAGGTATATATGCCTTATATTGCTCAACTCGTTTTTATAAGGGCTATCTATTTATACAATAAATATAGGGCGTCCTATTAAAAGAATTTCGGTAATATTATAGGTATGTCAAACATTTCTCAAAATAATAGAAAATATTGCAGAAAAGTGACAATTTCTATTTACTAATTGACCTGTTTCAGCGAGTTTTTCAAATCTGAACTGGAAAAAATATGAATTTTGTTCCATAATTTTGGGACACCGTGTATTATAAACGATGATATAGCTTTGATAGAGGTAAAATAAAATATACAGCAAATGGAAAGACGTATAGAAATATTTTTTAAGAAAACATTAAACATTGGAAAAGTAATATTTACAGAATAAATCATTTTATTTATTTGTCCTTTTTTTCGTGTATGACATACCATCTCTTAACAAGTAAAATTTAAACCAAAAACAACTGCTGGACACTAGCAGCGTTTTCATTATATAAATTAGAATTAATTGCAGTTTCTATTGCGTTTGATTCAATTGAAATATCTGCTTCTGTTGAAATGTCTGATATAGTTGTGTATGTTTCCAACAATTAAGTGCATCTGGTTCTACAATTTCTAAGAATTTATGTTTTTAAATAAAATTCAGAATTAATTTTCAACTTCTTTACGTGTTTGTTTGACCACTACTTTGCTCTAAAGTTCTTTGCCATTTCGAAATTCCATTTTTACATTCCCCAAGGTATGTTCCTTTTAAATAAACAAGAAGGAAAACATTTCGACTGCTGTAACTTTATAACTAATATTAACTTGAAATAATTTATTTCAGTATCATTCAGTCGGTAACTATTAAAAGTTGCGAAATGGTTTTGAAACCTAATAAATTTCTGAAAATTAGTTCTGCTCCAACTCTCAGATTTCGATGAGTATAAATAAACCAATCAATAAATCACTATAATAAATTTCCACATGTCCCGGCGGTCAAAATACATGGTAGGTTAAGCAGTATGTAAAGCTGTGTATTTAAAACTTTTTTATAGCTTTTATTAGATATATAAATTGTTTCCAATTGGATGTGTAGAAATAAAATCAAACACTGTGTGTGTTAGTGTATGGTGCAGCCGGAGAAAATGCGCTCGCGGCGACTAGGTTGTACTGGGAACGATGGTCACAACGTCACCTTCCATGTGCAAATACAATCCTACAGTGCGTTCAGCGGCAGCGAGATACGGGAAGTGTTATTCCTCGAGGAGCAGAACGTGGTCAGCAAGAGAACCTTAATGTTGAAAATATTGACGAAGACCCCACAATTAGTACTCGACGACTCGTACTCGTACTCGTAGGAACCTGATCTCCTGCCGTACGTCGTATCTTAAGGCGCCAGCTGTTGCTCCCCTATCATCTGCAACCAGTTCAACAAATTTTACCTCCTGATTGTGATCAACGAATGCGTTTTTGCAGATTTGCAAGTAGACTTTCCTGCTTATGTTTGTGTAACAGATAAGACGACATTTACGCGTGATGAAGTGAATTTCCATAATATGAAAAAGAAATTCCATATGAAAATTATCACGCGATTAGGGAAACTCGTTTTCAACATCGGTTCTCGGTAAATGGTTGGGCTGGCATAATAGGCGATGTACTTGTGGGTCCCTATTTCTTTGAAGGACGACTAAATGGACCAACATATGCTGACTTTTTGGAGAATCGTTTGCCTGAATTATTGGATGATGTGGCATTACGAGTTTGGGCACGCATGTTTTATCTTCAAGATGGGGCTCCTCCACACAGTACTCGAGAAGTAACGTCATTTTTAAATGAAATGTTTCCTCGGCGATGGATTGGACGCTTTGGTAATGTACCGTGGCCACCTCGGTCACCCGATCTAACTCCAATGGACTTTTATCTTTGGGGGATCAATTTCAAAATTTTCTCTAGAAATGGTGCACCCAGTTGGCAGTTACTTGCAGTAACAACAATGCATTTACTATAGTAATTATTATAATAAGAATATACCAGTTTTTTTTCAATATCTATTTTTCTTAGTTTGTACTTTTGCATTGAAAAATTCCCCAAAAATTAAGAAGTATATTTCTGTCTTTCAATAACGATTTGTTTACGCGGCTTGTCTACAGCACGTAAGTCATCGTACAGCACACGGACAGGACCGTTCCAGAGAAAATATTTTGATCCATAATTACACTTTAATTTACGAAAAAAAAAAAACGCAACAAAACACCCTGTACATATTGATATTCAATGCTAATTGGGGTCCGCAATATCAACTGTTATGAATCTTGTATGTGCAGTTAGATATCTTTTCCATATCCAGATTATTGATATGGAAGGACATTGCTAATAATAAATAATTTGGTATCATGCAACCCCTTTGAAATATACAAAACGATCCATTCTTAGTATAAAATTCATTCATCATGATTTACTGGTTAGGGTTGGCTTTAAACCTACACAATTTTCAATATTTGTGCCAGTGAAAAATGTCACGTTTTGAACATTATTCTTCTAGAGCAACTGGAAGTTCCTGAGGAATTTAAATGTGTATATGGAATGCCATTTGTCTTTATGAAACTATAAGATTTATTGCTAGTAAGCTAATCTACATACACTTCGTTTGATATAAGTTTATATTAAATTTTTAGTTAACTAAAATAACACGTCCATATTCTATCACAAATATTAAATATATGTTCTTTCCTTTTTGTTACAAAAGTTTTATTTAATGATGTAATATCATACTTTAAAAAATATTGGTAGTTTAACGAATATAAAGCAGTTAGTTTACTAAATAGGATAGAAATGTAAGTACTACTTGCAAACATCACTACTCATTGAATGTTTTGACTAATACCAGATTAATTTAGACCATTGTCTATTTTTATAAATAAAATAAATATTACCTTGCAGTAAGAGAAGATTTAATTTACGTTTTAAGATTTATGGTCGGAAAAGAGAAACAAATAGATTCATAAAGAAATAAATAAGTGTTCTAATAAAAATTTATGTTGTTTAACAATGGTAAATTTGCTGAATTTTTATTCATATTACATATACGCAGATATACCTACAGGGTGTCTCGGTACTTGATACAAAAAAGTCGAATACAAACAGATGAGGTAAAATTAATATCAGTTCTTCACATAAATTTTTTTCATACGGGCCTTCGTCAACAAGTTACGGGCCCTCGAAGGTGAAAATGGAAAAGATATTTCTATTTACAGTCTATGAACCCAGAATTTTTGCATAGATCACGATCGCAATCTGCCTGTATCAGAAATAAGTTTCCTGAAAATTTGTCAACGGTTCTTGGTTCAACTATGTAAAATTAACAGTTTAGGAAATATTTGTGATTTTATGTCACAGTGTACATCGAGCGGCGCCTCCACCATTTTTTCCAATCCATAGGTTTAAAGTCTGGAGAACGTGGTGGCCTTGAAATTGGGTCCCTTCTCCCAATCCATTTATTACTAAACACAATAGATAAATAACTTCGTACATCAATATTGAAATGAGGGGGAGCCTCATCGTATATGAACCAATCGTTTCTTCGGGAGTCTAATGGAACATAGTCTAATAGTGGCTGCAAATTATTGTGCAAAAACTCCAAATATCGATGTCCATTCAAACGTTCCTCAAAAACGTATGGATCTATTAAATTATTATCCAGAAATGCTTTTTCATGTACAAACAAATAACATTCGTAGATAAATATTTTCTCAACTGTTAATTTTACATAGTTGAACCAAGAGGGTATTATCGTTGGCAAATTCTTCATGGAACTTATTTTTGATGCAAGCAGGTTGCGATCGTCATCTTTGCAAAAATTCTGGATTGTTAAGCATTGGGCATAGTCCGTCCCTGGCGTTCTGATCATAATGAATTTTCACGTCACAACATCAAAAACAATTAAAATTTTTATCATGCTGAAGTTAATAGTTCGAAGACTATAAATAAAAATAACTTTTTAATTTTCACTTTTGAGGGCCCGTAACTTGTTAACGAAGGCCCATATGAAAAAAATGTATATGAAGAACTGATATTATTTTGACCTCACCTTTTTTGTATCAAGTACCGGGACACCCTGTATATTTGAATGCAAACGTAACATTCTCTTTGTGTTAGTCAGAAATATTTGGACGATAAAATTGTATTTATTGATGAGAGAGTTATTTTCGGTCTATTACAAAATTTTATATTCTCTGTAAAATTTTGTTTATTTTTTTTCTATAGCAGACTAAAGAAAACTGAGAACAATCAATTTCAGATTAAATTACCCATTATTATGATCCTTTAAAATCTGCAAATAACTTCGTGCCATTAAATGAGCAAGAAGAGGTACCAGAGGCAATAGTAAATTATTTCCTCAAAATTTCCACATAAGAAAAACGCTTTAAAAAGGTAAATGCACAAACAGAATATATAATAGGCAGCTCTGACACAATTAATGTTTTTTTAATGTACTGTAAGTTCTTTTGTCACACTTGATGACTCGATTGACAATTTTGAATCAAACAGAGAATATTATAGCATCTTATATTGAAATAAATGAATAAATAAATACAATGTGAGGTCTGTCACATTTTTGGTTAAAATTAACAACAAAATTGATGATGAAGACATGGTTGACATATTTTTTAATATTTTCAAAGCAAGTTGAAGTATCAGGATCAAGTTTGGTGCTGATTTATAGTTATACGTTATATTCTTGAACATTTTCATAGCAACCTTAATAAAAGGACGTGACTTCTTGGTCTCCTGGAAAATGTAGGGTTTGACCTTATAGAATGAGAGCGGTGGTAAATGCAAAAAAAATAATTTTGATAAAGGACGCGTTGTTTTTGTTTTTCACCCACTCCTACGTCTGTTTTTGTTAGGTATATTACTAAATATAAATACTTTTTGATATTCACAAAAACGGTGTTGGATTATTAGTTAACACAGTTCTGAAAATCATGCTAACACAATTGATTCTGAATTGAACTGTGTAATGTTAAATCAAAACGATATCCAATTACTTTCAGCTTATCCATTGGTTCATCAGTTGGCGTTAAATTATCATCTAATGGTCGAACATAATGAAAAACGAACGCGAAGCGTTCACTAGGCGATAATGATGCTATCGAAATCCACAGCGTAATCCATTTAATTGCTCTCCCTTTTCCCGCTCACTGGTATTAACAAACAATTTCAGTATTAATCGATTCACTGTTTTGGTGTTGTTGTCATGAAACATATATGAGCATGTGAAACGCAAGCATTTTAAAAACACAAACTAGCTAAATTTTGTGTGCATATAGTGTTTGGGAAAGCTCGAGTAAAATTCAAAAGAAATTGGCTGAATTTTCTGTTGGGCCAGGCTCGGGATAGATGCAAACAGCAGTCCACGTTATATGGAAAATTGAATACGTAATTAAAAAGACACTAAATCATGGCATTTAACCTCCTTTCTGTAATTATGTAGTTGAGATGTGACACTAGCTGTTGGAAAGATATGTTTTTATGAAATGCAATAGTGAGCTCGGGCTATATATGATCCCCTTTAAACAAATTATTATAAAGAGGAATATCAAACGAGTCATTATGTCCGCATAAAAAATGTGACAAACCGGACAAAGATCAGCAGATAGCGTGTACCTCACCTGTAATGTAACGGGCCATATTGTCAAGGCACTGCAGAGAAAGGGTGTACTTATAAGACTTATTTCTACACCAAAAGTTCGATATGAGTTAAGGCCAGTAAATGACTGGTTAGATCCTCTATTGTGGGAAGAATTATATAGGTATGACAAAGAGATCCGTTATTACAAGAAATAAGGAACATGTAAGGACCGTAAGGTACAACAGGCCCGATAAATCAGCCGTCGTCTTGAGATGAAGGACATACAACAAATTTTGAAGACACAGGTACTTGTGAGGAGACCAGAGTTTTATAAGAACATGAGGCGGGAAGGATTGGTCGTCGAACAACATCGAAATAATATGAAACATGAAGAAGACCATGGTTGCCCCTTATAAAGGACAAACAAAGGCGTGAGAGGAGAATGTGAGATATACCACTGCAAAGGTTTGGAAGTGCATGTAACGGCATCGACGATACCCTTTATCCTATTGCGCATGTACGGAGTCGCACGCAGCATTGTGAAGGACCTAGCTGAGGCAATACTATCTACCACGCAAGCGAAGCCTCCCATCCTACTACGCAGGTCCAGACGCACGCGTAGTGGCAGGCGGCTTCAGTTGCGGCAAAGCACTTGTACAGTCATCATTGAAGATGCCGCCAGTGAAGAACGTCGAAAAGTTTGGAAATTGGATGTGATTAGTTATAAAAGCCATTGCGGTAGGTCTCAGGGGACGTTAAATATCAACACAGACCATGGAAGTTTTAAAACTACTATACAAGCTTTAGATTTTATTTTTATAGACGGTAGTTTTCCCTAATTTGCAAATACCTTGATTTAAAACTGAACAGCTAGGATGAATCCAATTCTTACAGTGAAACAGTGATACATGTTGCATTCTGCTTCTTTTTTAAATTTCATCTTCCTTTCAACGATAGTCTTCATTTCAGTTTAATATTATTCTTCTTGCGAAATAATACATTATAGCCCATAACCATTTTTTGAACTATTCCATTTCGCCTCCATAAGAGAAAGATTCTTGGTAGAACCTAAGAATTATTACTGTTAACAGTTTATTTTTGTTTACATTTCTGGTTAGTTGTGGCCTTCAGTTAAATAAAAATCAAACTTCATTCAACTTTGGGGGCTTCAACACTCCACTAATTCAAGTAAGCTGAAACGATATTTATAATATTCTGTTTTTGCACAAACACAATTAAGAATAGTCTTAATCTTCAAATTTAACTACCATTTGCTGCAATTTTTCATTACAGTAGATACATCTGAAACGAGTAGAATACAACTGTAACAATTTGCAAACTACACTGTTCCTCGTGCAATGTCGTCGTTGCGGACCTTCTATTTGATTGTCTGAAATTTGTCTGTTGTAACTCGGCATGAACAAGCAGTGGAAGGACCTGATACGGAACGATATTTGAATAGTCCTCTCCAGGGCTTCAAACCAACATTGAAAGGATATGCAAACTTACCTTATCTCTACCCATTAGGAACTCTTTAGCAGCGCCACCATTGTTTATATAACGCTAAGCCATCTCGAGAGTTAAACGATTTGCAATTGTAGTGGGTCTAAATTATTCCAAACTCGCTTATGAGGTGATTTAACATTTAATGCATACGGGAGACATAAGAGGGAAAGTGCAATATGAAACAACATCTAACTGAAGTGTGTGATATAAATTTTTATTTTGTGTTTATCTGCTTTTGTCACTGTGAGATATTCAGTAAGGCAGTAGTACTTTTCATAAATATAAACCATGATTGTTCCTTTTGTCCCAAGAATATATTTAAGCCTTTTTTTAAATCTATTTCAGATGTTGCGTTCACTGTTCTGGGTATTAGATTTGTTAATTTTATTAGATGGAATCTATAACAAAAATAAACGAATAAGTATACTAGGTTGTTTAATAACATCGTTAAAAGGTTTTTACAATAATTGTTTCTGACTAATTTTTTATTGACTTGCAACATGATGAAGCCTGTAGTATGATCAAACTCTCAGAAGTTCCTTTGAAGAAAGCATCGCCTGCCTTTAATACATACATGAGAGGCTGCAATATCCATTGTACTATCCTGACTTGGCGCCACCAGAGTTACAGAGTACTAAAAATGTCACCAAAAAGCTTTTTTGTAACGCGAGTAACGAGTATCCGCAAGCTCACTATTCCTTCATTTCACGCCAATCTACGTCTTCCACAATATCTTCTACCTGATTGAGTCCATCCATACAATCAATGTAACCATCTTCCTATGTGAAACTTTTAAAGATTTTCTTTTTTATAAGCTTTATGATCTCGTACTTGGTTCAATCTCGATATTTAAATGGGTCTTCGTAAATCTTCATCTGCCCTTTTTTAAGTAACCCACGAGATAAATTGTAAATGAATTCTTTACTACTGCGACGAGCCACTGATTTATTGGGAACCTCTGTATTCGTAGAATTCTCCTTCTGATACAACTATTTTTTTACTTAGGCGCAAAGTTTCTGGAGTAGCCCCCTCATGTAGCTTCCAGCTTTCGATCATTCTCCTCCAAATAGGTCACTCCTGATAGTTTTTAACATTTACTCAATACATGGGTTGCAGTTTCCTCCTGGTAGAACCTGCACAGACAAATGTCCAATTAGGAACCTTAATATTACTATTCTGATTAAGTAGGTCTTTAACCCATCCAATGGTACTTTTCAAAACCAAAACTTGGTATGCTCTATCCAGAGGATCAAAGAGGATCTCCATAGGGTTAAGGTTTCAACAACCCTTGTAAATCTTTCTTCCTAGTAAAGACGACTAAGGCGATTTGGAGAGGATAATTGTCCCTTTTACTTTTTCCTACACCATTAACACCGCACTAAACCCATTTTTGTACACTCTGGAAATTTCGGTTACCCAAATCATTCGCGTATCTATGCTAGACCCCTTCTACGAGTAATTTTATGTGTGCTTTCTAGAACTGCACACAGCAAAGACAAAAGAACTTCTCCGTATGTATTACCTCTAAGGTTGATTCTGGTCCATTTTTAAGTGGTCATTCCACTGGACCAACTACCTACATACAAAAATACTGGGAGGATCCGTTTCAATACGATTTCACCACGAAACAACATTTTTTATATATAATTTAAAATGGTTCGACCTAGTGATCTTCTTATTTGATACACATCTGACTTTTTTTGGAATTTAATATATTTACACATGCAAGAAATGATATACAGGATGAGAGGTACTCTGTAAATTTTAGCATCTGAGTTCCATTGGTTATATAAAACCTCTGCTGTTTCTTACAATAAAAAGAACTATATAGTACACAATTCGGGTATGTTTTGCAGCTAATTATGTGTAGATATATGTATAGAATGCCTTGCTCCTATGTAGAGAGCGAAATGTAAAGAACCACACCTTCTAAAAATATTTATTAGGTGAAAGTGGATTGGGTACAAGGTAATAGCTAGGTAAAACTTAAATTTGAATTGCATACAATAAAGTTAATATGAAATTTAAAGCTATAAATGTTCTCAAACAATACATTTTCATTACAACTACGTTTCGATTCGTTATTAATATGTGAGGAATACAATCTCGGTATCTACGCGATATTCTATTCAATGATATTAATTACACTAGGTATTCTTCCTTTAAATTACTTTATCTAAATGTGTTGGGCAAGGTTAACTTTTCGGTCGTGCTTGAATGAACAACCTTGTGGAAAATAATAATAAAAGGATAGGCTCATTTATACTCAGCTATTTTTGGTGATTTGTAAACACATCAAACAGTAAAAAAAAATCGACATCACATACTTACAACAAAATTGCCCGAAATGTGTCGAATATATGTCAAGATTTTTAAATCAGAGAAGTATTTTACTAAAAATATAATTTCATCCTCCTGATATATTCGTCGCCACCTTTATTTTAAATTTTAAGGGATTTTTTAATATACGGCATACATGAATAGTTAAATTAGAGAAAAACAGACGAAACTAATGTTGCACTAAACAGAATAATTGTGTTTGCTTATAAAAAAATATGTTCATTACATCAATGTATAATGTTTGTTTTTTTTTGTTGCAGGGGATTTGGTAAACAAGGATATCAATGTCAAGGTAAATATTTATTTTCTTTGTGCATGTATTTTAATTATTTTAATCTAAATGTATAGCTGAACTCATTTAATTTAATCTTTAATCAAAACAAAAAATTGAAATTTTAATACTAGTTGTTTAGTTATTCTCGAAAAGAAGTCTGGTGAGCGAGGTGGTCATAAAAACGGTCCATTGTTGGCAATCCACTGGTCATCAAACAGTTGTTGCAAAAAATTGCTAACAATGTAACTGTTGCCAGGAGGGGCACCTCATGTTGATAAAATACTTATCTGTAATCATTGAAAGGTAAATTTTCTAAATAGTTATTTTCAAAATTTTGTAAAATATTTAAGTAGTCACCTACAAAAAAAATTGGCTTGAATACCAAACCAACATTTTAGTAAATGAGAAATGTTTATTCATAAATAAAATGAAATCGACTGGGTTTAGGTATGTGGTAACTTTAACAAAGTTACACTCAATTGTAGTGCAGAATGCGAATACGATAAAAAAAATTGGGGATTTCTATTTAAAATTTCGAGTTTTCCACATTTTCTGAACTTCATATTCGATAATTTTTTTTTGACCACATTGTATAAAAACTGGAAAATTTTTATGACAAAACCGATAAATTAGTTTCGCACAAAAAATAAAACTGCGTTTCCGGGAAAACTAAATTTTGCTGACAGTCTGCGTCTGTCAATTTTTGCCTAAAAATCAAAATATCTCGAAAACGGTCAATCCTAAGTATGGAGTGTGCTATATGTTTCAAATTAAAAATAAATGCTTTTTCCAAAAATGCAATAGTATATACAGGCTGTTACAAATTCGCTTCTCACTACAGGAATCTCGGAAACGGTAAGAGGTACGAAATAGCTTAAATGGGGGCAAAGTTGCGTAATCAGGGGACCAACATTATCCCTCTAAATAATCAAGGCTAACATGATTAGTTTTCGAAATATTTGAAAAAGAAAACGAAATTTTGGAAATCCGTTTTTCTTTAATTTCAGTCTTATTTGAGGGTGATATTGAAAAAAGAACACTTTCTCAAGGCCACTTTTTGCCGTTTATCGAATGACCTAATCAATTATTATATGTAACCTTTCGTCCCTCGAGGACCATCATCAACTTCATTTTTTTAAATACGACCCTGGAAATTTTATTACATTTTTTGCAAGCCTTTATGACCTCCCAATACTGTACTGCCCCAGCCCGAACCAGATTCAGCCGTTTTGTCTCGAAAAATTAATCTTCAGTGTATTCGTTCCAAATTTATCTACATTTTTTATTTAGATTTCTTTGTTTATTGAATTATCGTACACTGTAAGTGTCGTTATACCCTGTGAAATCCATCTAGTTATTTAAACTATTACCACCAAGGCATAATGTTGATCCCCTGATTACGCAACTTTGACCCCATTTAAGCTACTTCGTAGCTCTTACCGTTTCCGAGACCCCTGTAGTGAGAAGCGAATTTGTAACAGCCTGTAGGGGTTCCATTTAAAATAAGAAAGTTGATATCGACTTCCGGTTTAATCGGAAGTACGATGACGTTGAAAATATTTTAGCTTAGTAGGCCCCACGGCCTGTATCACACCACCATAATTTCAAAAAAAATCCTTCGAGCGGTTTTCCGGATATCCATCGATGGAGTTTGTGGTGAGACACCCTGTATAATCATATAATTACTACTTGACAATTTACGTGACTTAAGTTGAGTTGATAAGTTACCTCAATATTCATTTCAGTTCCTCTGTTTTTTGAAAAACAGACAATAATTCCCTTTGCGTCTAAACTTGTACATTTGTCTGAAAAAATATTTTCTCAGTTACAATCAAAACCCCAGTCCCAAACATTTCGTTTTACTGAATCAACAAAACGGTTTTATTACGCTACATACAGCTATAGGACCACCTCTTTGTTGTTTTAACTTATTTAATTGAAAGGCAATCTACATTGTTTGTTTTTTAGTTTGCAGTTTCGTCGTGCATAAAAGATGCCATGAATACGTAACTTTTACCTGCCCTGGCGTGGATAAAGGAGCGGACTCAGATGTGAGTATGTTTTGATTTAAATTTAAATTGCGTGGGCATATTCTGTCATGTTATAAAAAAGCGGAGCCGTTAAACATAGAATGTTTTTTGATAATAATAAATTATGTACATCTTCAATGTTCAAGTACATCTTCAATAATGTTATGTTTGTGTATTTAGAATGTCCACTATTGTTACCAAAAAGGACTCTGTTAAAGACGTATATTAAAAGAAAAAATTATAGTGTATTATTGTTTCGAATGAATAATGTACTTATAAAAACAACTTTTTAATTTTCAGGACACTAGAACTCGACATAATTTTAAAGTGCATACATATTCATCTCCTACATTTTGTGATCATTGCGGTTCATTATTGTATGGAGTGATCCACCAGGGAATGAAATGTACAGGTAATTTCTTTTGCACCCCTTAATTTTTTACATGCACTTAAAGTTAAGGTAACTATAAGATTCATTTTGCATGTTCAAACATAATTCCACTGCATGCGTTTCATAAATTACTGCTATATTAACGTCTATATTACTATCAAACATGCTTTCTTTAAAAAAAATGGCACTTGCTTGTATAAAAGCTAAAAAATACCATTATATTAAAAAGTCGCTAATAAAATGTATAATGCTTGCTCTGTTTTACGCAAATATCGATTATTCATTTGTAAATAACTTCGCTAAAATTTTGACGAGGTTTCGTGTGGCAGATATTCGTTCTCTTCTAGCCCCGATATCGATGAACTTATTAACATTTTAAGTGTCTTAGGTGAGACGATATCCCGATATAGGTTAAGTGTTTTTATTTTGTTTATTAAAAATATTTATATATCTTGTTATTACAATTTGTTAGTCCATTTCTGATAAATAATTGGGAAAATCCAAAAAAAAAAATTTATAATGCTTCTTTTGTAATCCGAAACTGTGTGTGGTTTCTTCTAAAATATTCAATTTTTTTTTGGCAATCGTATAATATTTTGCATGTAAATATTTGTCCGTCTTTACATTTTAGTTATTTTTGGTTTTAACAATACATCTGTCAGTATAAACCAAAATGGATATGAGGCATTCTAGTAAAGCATAAACTTCAGCCTTGCCTAATACATCTAAATCAGTTTATATCGATCCTACTTATATAATCTGCGAAGATCATATGTAAAGAGACGATACTGCAAAGTCATGGAAAATTTGATGCTTTTTTAGTGATGTTCCTCCTTTGATATCGAAACGTTTCGAGCAATCACTTGCTAAACCCTTAGAGACTTTTACAGTGTATGTGGGTGAAGGTCATAGACTTGCACGCCATTCTTTCATGTGACCTAATCGTGTTGGTTGATCGATGTTTTTGCTCTAATAAGCATTTTAATGTTTTTTTAAGATTTAGCAAATATATTGCAATATATCCAGTCTCAGAGAGTTCTTAAATAGACTAAATTCCTAATCACCATTGAAGTCTTTAGTTTTAACGTAGCGTTTGATTTTATTGTAGTGGATTTTGGAGGCGGTAGATTTCTCGAATTACACAGCCCCCCCAAAAAAAAAGTATCGGATCTGGTATTCAGACCCATGTATTTCCATGTATTTTTTTACACTGAATCCGAATCTGCCTTCAGATTTGACCCAATGGGTCTTAGTTTTCGGAAAAATTCAAGAAACAGGTCAAAATTCACAAAAAACGTAATTTACGATAGACGAAAGCTATAAAAAATCAAATTATTCTACCAGCTCACTAGACGTATGATTTTTCACTCGTTTAATTTCAATTTCATTCAAAAACAGAAAATATATTAAAAACCATTTTCATGGCATAATTCGTGTTGCAGCGTTCTGGATTCATTTTTTTATCCACCCGCCCATTTATGAATTCATACATCTTTCTATCCAGTCGTTCATGCATGAATACGCATATTTATGCATCCACCTGTACCACCTATAAAACCCACCCATCCACCCATCTATCCATCTACTTTTTGTACTGAGAGATGAGATAACAGCCTAGAAGATTGAGAATGCAATAAAACCTGTAGAATACTCTACTTTCTAAACAAAAGAAAACGATATCTACAAATCATTCTTATTTTTATTGCTATAACGTGTTCTCTTTTCTTCAAAGGATCTATGCAAAGCCTTACGCTTCCGTTTGGTCCTTCTATTTTTCGTTTCTCTTTTTAACAACCAACAAAAATCGGCCATCATGTTTTCATCCCATCTTCGTTGATATCGCTGTTCTATAACCTTCATATCCTGATGAAATCGTTCGCCTTGTTCTTCGTCAAGATTCAAGATTTTCCGGAAACCAATCCAGATGTGAGTGAAAGAAGTGCAACTTGTAGTTCATCAAACATCCCAGATCTTGGAAGTCTTTTATCATTTTTGATACAATTTTTCGTATTTAGGACTCTTTTGTTTCCTAAAAAATTTGTCGCTACATCTTTGAAACTAGTCCAAGCACTCTTCTCAACGCTACTCATTGTAGTGATGAATGTTGCATCCTTGAACAATGTCCTCATCTGAGATCCATCGAATACACCGTCTTTCAATTTCGCCTCAGAAGTATTCGGGACATTTTTGCCCTATATAGGGCGAAAATTTTTTTAGTAAACAACAAGAGTCCTAAATACGAAGAAATTGTATCGAAAATGATAAAAGACTTCCAAGATTTGGGATACAAGTTGCACTTCCTTCATTCACATCTGGATTTTCAGGAAACCAATCCAGATTGGTTTCCTGAAAATCTTGGAGATTATAGCGAAGAACAAGGCGAACGATTTCATCTGGATATGAAGGTTATAGAACAGCGATATCAAGGAAGATGGGATGAAAACATGATGGCCGATTTTTGTTGGTTGTTAAAAAGAGAAAAGAAAAATAGAGGGACCAAACGAAAGCGTAACTCTTTGCATAGATCCTTTGAAGAAAAAAGAACACGTTATAGCAACAAAAATAAGAATGATTTATAGATATCGTTTTCTTTTGTTTATCTGTTATCTCATCTCTCAGTCTCTCAGTACAAACAGTAGATGGATAGATTGGTGGATGGGTGGGTTTTATAGGTGGTACAGGTGGATGATAGATGTATGAATTCATAAATGGGTGAGTGGATAAAAAGATGGATCCAGAATTCTGCAACACGAATTATGTCGTGAAAATGGCGTTTTTAATCTATTTTCTGTTTTTGGATTAAATTGGACCAGCTTGTCTGACTATGATGATAAATTGGAATTAAACGAGTGAAAAATCATGCGTCTGGTGAGCTGGTAGAATAATTTGATTTTTTATAACTTTCGTCGATCGTAAATTAGGTTTTTCGTGAATTTTGACCAGTTTTTTGAATTTTCCCGAAAACTCGGTCCCTTTGGGCCAAATCTGAAAGCAGATTCGGATTCAGCGGAAAAAAATACATGGAAATACATGGGTCTGAATACCAGATCCGATACTTTTTTTGTGGGGCTGTGTTATTATTGCTTAACACCCAGTTAGTCCCAGTCAGAAAAGGCGAAGAAAATATGCGATGTATAATAATTGGAGTGACCCAAGTTGAGTTTCCGTTGAGTGGGCTAATAATAATAATAATGAGTGGGCTACTAACAGCCCTCCTCTGCTACTTTACAAAGCAAAGACATATTACAGTCTGTTGTGGCTCGCTCCTAAAATCAAAATAACACCTGTGTCGGGTGATTTATCTCCAGACTTGGCAAAACATAGATTAGTTCTCCTTAGAGTTCGCTAGTGTAGGCTTTTTATTTTAAACTTCTGGTAACTCTTATCAGTATGCAAGTGTTTTTTCTCTCACCTATGCCAGGAAGGCTATCTTGAGAGTATCGGAAACCATACAGAGAGCTAGTCTAATCTCTCTCTGAGAGTTCCACACTGTTCTTGCTTACAATGATAAGATTCGAGAGCTTTCAGAGCTGTTTGGCTGTCCCTAAGAGTTTTTATCAATTTGCATGTATATTGCTGTTGTCCCAGTCTTCACAGTTGCATAAGGACTTTGTTATCGGATTGCAAATATAAAATATAAATCCGATTTCAACAACCTCTGGAGTTTTGGGGTCCAACGCCCCAGTTGGAGTATTATAGGTGTACCATTAACTATCTGTCCTCAAAACGTCGCTTATTTTCCGATCCCATAATGACTTTCTTGCTCCCTTAAGAGCGACCATTTAACTCATCGTGTTATTAATTGACTATTGCTAAGGAAATTTTTGGAAGAACGTTGAGTCTTCATATTTCCAACCTTATCTCCTGAAGCCCACACAGTTGCAATAAAGTATTTAGTGCAGATTTATAAAGGAGCATACTGATAAAAAGAAATATGTTCTCATTGAAATAGTGTTGAAGAAGAAAACTGAAAAAATGATATGTAAAACAGAGCATGTATTAACTTTAGAATTATTGAGAGGACATTCAGTTTGTCATAGATTTAAAATCGTGCAAATTTAATAGTTAGCATCACTGTGCTTTAACAAAAAGAAGGGTGGATATCTGTGTTATACGTATGTTAAATATTTCTGTTAAGTACAAAACTTTAGTTTTGGGAATTGTTATAATTAGAATTGTTTGCATAAACACTGATCGCAGGTACCAGAGATCAATTTCAAGTGGAAAACTATGACAAAGTAGACTGCATTGAACTACACGCAGGTTGGCAAAGTCGTCAAAAGAAGTATCAGGAAGTCAAGAACAGGTATCTTAATAAAAATTACATAATATAAAATAAAATTCAGTATTGTCAAAATAAGAGTACCTAGTATTTTTATATACTTTCTCATCAATTTGTCCACTCTTCTACAAATTTCATTTACTTCAGGTGAGTCTCTCAATATAACATAAAAGATAAAAGTCTAAAATTAAAATATAAAAAACGATCATTTGAATAAAAGTTATCTTAAGTTTATTCTCTTGCATATGACATTTCTTTACTCTTAAATTTGCAAATATCTCTTAGAAGCTTGTGTGTCGATACTGTCCCTTTTATTTAGAAGCTTGAGCTTTTTCTGGTAAACAAATTTTGAGGGCATGATATTTTAACCAGTTTTTATTTTATGAAAGCTAAATAATGTGCTATTTACCTAATTTAAGCAAGCGAATATGCGGTACAGGTAAACCAAATTCGTTTGTGTCCTGAGGGTAGGTGCGCAGTGGCAAAGTAGTGGGTGGGGAACGGATCCCATATGGGTGATCTGCTGCCTGCATTTTCATCTCATTCTATTTATTGCGTAGTTCAGGGCTTAAGCGAAATTTATTCGTCCAGTTGTATTTGCTTCTACGTCATTAATTTATTAGGTATGCACTTAATAAATTCATTGGTAAAGGATATCCTAACATAAAGTGGTAGTAGCGCTCATTAATTTTCGATATTTATATGGGATACCCCTATATTTTGTGTACATGGGACAACCATAGATCTTTGATGTCAAAATGACGTTATTTAACTAAACTTACTTCAACACGAAGTTGCTCCGTTCGGCATCAGAATTAGAAAACAATTTTAGTTTTTTTACAGAAATTTGCGAAGATATATATTTTTTATTGATGACAATAAAGACAAGGGACTTTCAAGACCTTTCCACTCTTAATTTGTTCTTATTTCTTATCACCAATACATATTCCACACAAATTTAATACAATTGTTATCAAACGTTTGATTTACTTGATAATAAATATAAAATAACGTTTTGTGGAATTCAGAATACTAATCTAATATTTTTTCACAAAAATTATGATAATTATTTTCTATAACATATTTTATTTAAAAAAAAATGATCGCAACCATTTCAGTTCGAATTTGATAAAGCGGCAATATGCAAAATTGTTATGGTATGGTCGTTTCCAATCATTTTACTGAAAATATGTATCTGAATTCTACGAATCTTTATTTCTTTTTTTATTATGAAATTAATATTTTGATGTCAATTAAATTTGTTTCAAAAATGCGTTGGTGATGATAAATTATTTAATTATGCGAAAACCATTAAAAATACAAAATTACAATTTAAAAAGGTCGTTATATCTGCGATCAAACGAGGGATGTCATTAAAGAACCCACGTGGAAAGTTATCCGCAAAAAATATGAACATATTTACTTTAGAAATGGGAATATTTTTCTCATTTCTGTAAAAGCAATTATTCCAGTTACAATAATAAAAAGTGACACTTATAAATAAGTATTAGATTAGACTCCACTCAAGTTGGACAAAGTCTTTTAGAAATATCTCAGAGAATCTAATTTATCTTTTCCTTTTTTGATGCTCTCTAGGAGCTTCATGAAACTACTTTGTCGACATATTTTGATACTGTCTATGATAGTTTCTTGTACATGGAGTACTAGGATGCTCTACATAAAATATACTTTTTGATTGTTAGATTATATTTAATATACAGGCTGTTACAAATTCGCTTCTTACTATAGGGAGGCAAAGTTGCGTATTCAGGGGACCAACATTATGCCTCTAAAAAATCAAGGCTAACATGATTAGTTTTTGAAATATTTGAAAAAAAAACGAAATTTTGGAAATCCGTTTTTGTTTAATTTCAACCATTTTTGAGGTGATATTGAAAAAAGAAGAACACTTTCTCATAACAACTTTTCGCCCTCTATCAAATGGCATAATCAACTTTTATATGTAATGTTTTGTCTCTTCAGGACCATCATCAACTTCATTTTTTTAAATACGACCCTGGAAATTTTATTACATTTTTTGCAAGCCTTCATGACCCCCAATACTGTACTGCCTCATCTCGAACCAGATTCAAACGTTTTGTCTCTAAACGTTCATCTTTGTATTCCTTCCAAATATCTCGAAATTTTTTTTTAGATTTCTATGTTTCTTGAATTATCGTACTCTCTATGCGTCGTTAGACCCTGTGAAATCCGCCTAGTTACTTAAACTAATACCATCACACGTTATAGTAAAAATTATTAGAGAACAAGGCTGAAATTAAATAAAAACGGATTTCCAAAATTTCGGTATTTTTTTTCAAATATTTCGAAAACTAATCATGTCACCCTTGATTTTTTCGGAGGCATAATGTTGGTCCTCTGATTACGCAACTTTGCCCCCATTTAAGCTACTTCGTATCCCTTACCGTTTCGGAGATCCCTGGAGTGAGAAGCGAATTTGTAACAACCTACTTATCAACGTATGAGTAAATCTTTTATGAAGTTAGTGCAATTAATTTCAAAACAAATTTATATAGACTTCAGTAATAAATAAATTGTCGGTAAATTCAAAAGTAAAATTTCAGCATGAATCTGCAAATTTATTCACTTAACGTTTGTAACTATCTAAAACAAATACAAATTGTCATCTTTATCTTCAATTCATTTACAACTTTTTTTATTAGTACCTACTTTGATATCTAATGTCGGAGTATCAGTAAAACTGTTAATAGTTAATAGGGATAACCATTTTCAATGCGTATTATCAGAATGATGGCCTTACATGGTTTCAAGGTAAAACACTGGAAATAAAAATAATTCTGAATTTACTGTACAACTTCCAACATACCGGGATGGCCAGACGTACGGAATAAAATTCATATCTTTTGAATGAGTTAATTTTTTTAAAACGCCGAAACACGTCAACTGATCTTGATATTTTTCCCATCTTTCGGTTTTATAATAATTAATTTTTCTTCAACACCCTAACCCCCAGCTACCCCTACTTTTTTTTCAAATGGTGTGTCCAGGCTTGAGGCGGCTCGTTGAAAAGCTTATAGAAAACCCAATCCAGCCATATCAAATAAACAAGTTTTATTTTTTCATTAGCAAGGTTTTTAGGGCTATTTAACAAGTGAAATAAAATTTAATTATCCTCCATGAATTTGTACAGAATAAAATTTGATAAAAGAATTTGATACTAACGCAAAAAATATATCTTTTTTATGTTGCACTTTATTGGTACCACTTACTTGCCAGGCTTTCTGGTTAATTTTTCGCTTTAGTTGTAAATTGGAGTTCGAAACGTTACTATTGTGTCAAAATCGAGTTATTTACTGAATCGCAATGGTATTGTCGGAAAGGCAACACATCGAAATCTTGACATTGCTTGGATGAGGAGATAAAATAAGAAGTCAGGCTGATGTGCGCGATTTATTTAATGCGAAATATCCCGAAAACTAAATCTCGTAAAAGACAGTTAGTAAAATATTTCACAAAAAGGAACACGGTACAGTACAGACATTTCCCAAAACTGGACAGGCACGTACTTTGAATGAAGAAAAGAAATTAGACATTGCATTAGAACTTGTTGAAAATCCTCATACTTCAACTGTTTTAGAGGCCCGTTGTCACGATGCTTCTTAAACTGCAATTCGAATGTTTTTGAAACAAGAGAAATACCACCCTTATAAGGTGTGTCTTGTCCAAGAGCCTTTGGAAGACGATTATGATAGGCGATTACAATTTTGTGAGGAAATGATGAGACGGTGTGACGATAATAATGGTTTTCAACGAGACGTACTTTTTTCGGATGAAGCTAGGATTTATTTAAATGGAGTGGTTAACAGGCACAACTATTGCTTTTGGTCCCAGGAAAATCCACACTGGACATGCGAATCTCATACGCAGCACCCACAGAAAGTTAATGTATGGGCAGGTATCATCAACAACAGAATCTTGGGCCCATTATTTTTTGAAGAAAATCTCACTGCCGCACGCTACCTGGATTTCCTAACATTTGACCTGATACCTGCTCTAGCTGTGATTTTGGTATTGATGTTCGAAGATACCTAGATAAAATGTTTCCAAATCGTTGGATTGGTAGACGGGGTACAGTTGAAAGGCCGCCAAGTTTCCCCGACTTAACGCTCCTGGATTATTTTCTTTGGGGATATTTGAAAGAAAGAGTCTACGAGGACAGACCGGATAATATTGAGAATTTAAAGAACAATATAAGGGCGGAGATGCATAATTTACCAGCTGAAGTCATTCGGAATGTTGTGGACAGCTTTTACTATCGTCTTGGTGAGTGCCAAATAGTGAATGGAGGACATTTTCAGCATTTGCGGCATTGAGTTTAGTTTTGTAAATTATCTAGTTGTTTCAATTTCTAAACGAAAAAAAAATTGCCATTGAAAAAATAAAACTTGTTTATTTGGTATGGCTGGATTCGGTTTTCTATAAGCTTTTCAACAAGTCCCCTCGTGCCTTATGTTCCCATTTGAAAAAAAGTAGAGGGTAGCTGGGGGTTAGGGGGTTGAAGAAAAATTAATTATTATATAACCGAAAGATGGGGAAAAAATCAAGATCAGTTGACGTGTTTCGGCGTTTTTAAACAAATTAACTTATTCAAAAAATATGAATTTTATTCCGTACTTCTGGCCATCCCGGTATTTCCAGCAACTTTCGATTAGGTAAAGAATATGTAAGATTTGCTTAAATAGGGAACGAATAAAATCCTGAAACGATTTTCAACAACTGAAATTCATACGTATGCTTGCAACAGCGCAAATTTTAGATATGTATGTACTTTCTTGTGGGTGTCCTGATTCCTGGAAATTTTGAAATGTTGACACCCCAAAGTTAAGCAGTCAAGGAGAATAAAGGTTCGGTGAAAATCAAATGGGTTACTCAGTGTTATTCTTTCTCTAGCTTTAAGAAGTCCGTAAAACAATTGGTGAAAACGAGCATAAGACTTTCCGTATAAAAAATAAAGTAAGGGGAAATAATATTTAAGACTAGCATATACGTAAGTACGTGTAAAATATATGTATGAACACAAGCTTGTACAAATTTCGAAACAGCTTATTACTGAGCCTACTAACTTTTTTAAAGCGATAATTTTCTGTTGTATATATTGCAGATGATTTAACGGAAGCATTCACTACTTACTATAAAAGTTTGTAGAGGTGTGGTCTATGCTATTATATTTTCCATTTGAAATTATTTTACAATAATATGTTGTACATATCAGAAGCTTTAAAAAAATATTGCACATAAGGCTTTCATAAATTAAATTTATTCGTATAATCTTTTTTTATTGTCTTCCCTATCCATAAATTTTGTTTGTTTTCTGTAACCAATTTGAAAAAAAATCAAGAAACAGATATGTACGAAATACAAAACATTGCTAAACATTAAAATTGATTTGTACATATTTTAATTTCTTCAACTTGATCAATTCCGTATTTTTTAGCATGTGATATGAACGTACATAAACGATGCGAAGAAAGTGTTCCTAACTTATGTGGTTGTGATCATACAGAACGCAGAGGAAGAATGCAATTAAAAATCAATTGTTCTGGAAGCAAACTTACTGTTCAAGGTTTGTAGTGTTTATATAATATATAATATACAGCCAAATCAGCCAAATAGAATAAATTTAATAATAACTTAATGGGGGCGTGTTCGAAAAAAACTTTTTACATAGGATGTGTCATGTAACAATGGTCAATACCAACTTTCTTATTTTAAATGTAACACCCTGTAAG
Organism: Anoplophora glabripennis; assembly: GCF_000390285.2. NCBI lineage: Eukaryota > Metazoa > Arthropoda > Insecta > Coleoptera > Cerambycidae > Anoplophora > Anoplophora glabripennis. Next base: position 170,743 of record NW_019416241.1, read on the forward strand.
TTATTCAATTTTTGGATTCTTCAGAAAATTTTAGACATTTCATGTACAATGTCCTATACCTGTCTTCAACTTTTACGGAAATATTAGGTGTTTATTACAAAAATTACCATTAAAGAAAGAAAATTATTTGATTACAGAAATTCGCTACAACACACTCAATACTTATTTCCCATTTAATTCTTGATATGAGAAAGTAAGCAAAAACCGTTTCAGCGTTTTTGTTTTACTGATTTGCTTGCTTTGCTTTAGCAACTTGTCGTCTGCCAGCATGAGAGTAATTGTAAGTGTTATAGTCGTTTGATTTTCGTTAACTGCATATCAGAAAAATGGTTCATTTAACAGAAATGCACAAAATAACAATTCCACAGATGATTGGTTATGGAGATAACACACGGACACAAATGGAAGTTGCTCGCTTATTTCATGAAATATTTCCAAATTTGCCGCCTATTTCCCAAGGGACAATGAGTAAACTAGAAAAGCAGTTTCGCGAGCTTGGACATGTAAGGCAGATAAAAAAAAGCAGCTACCGATGCAATAAGTGATGATACCAAATTGGATATTATGCTTGAGTTTGAGGAAAACCCACATACTTCTAGTCGAAAAGCAGCCCCAATGTTCGATGTTAGCCATTCATGGATTATTCGAATATTAAAAGAAAATAAAATGTATCCTTATAAAATGAAACCAACTCATGAGCTCATGGAAGACGATTTTGATAGGAGAATCCTCACTGGATTACAGAAGAACATACGCAATATCCTAAAAAGGTTAATGTTTGGGCAGGAATTGTTGAAGATGATATCATAGGTCCCTTTTTCATTGATGGCAGTTTGAATGGCGATAATTAGCACTGCTCCAAAATAGTGTCGTGCCAACTTTGACAAACTTGTATCTTGATCCAGCAAACCTACAAGTTCCAGCGAATATGATATGGTTTCAGCAAGATGGAGCACCGCCCCATTACCAAATCAATGACCGGCAGTACCGAATATTTCCAAATCGGTGGATAGGGAGGCGAGGATCGATGGAATGGCCAGCATAATCCCCTGATCTGACACCATTAGACTTCTTCTTATGGGAATATGCCAAAAGCATTGCATACAAAACTAAACCCCTCGACGATAAGATCGGTGACGCATGAGATGTTGAGTAACGTTAGAAGAAATTTCTATTTAAGATTAGGATGTTGTCAAGACGTTCGCGGCAAGCATTTTGAACATCTCCTTGTAATGACATTAATGTATTTTTTTGCTTTTTTATATTATCAATAAATAAACAGTATTACTTATTATTTTTTGAGTGTGTTGTAGCGAATTTCTGTAATCAAATAATTTTCTTTTTTTAATGTTAATTTTTGTAATAAATCTGAAAACCCCTAATATTTCCGAAACAGTTGAAGTTAGATATAGGACATTGTACATGAAATATGTCTAGAATTTTCTGAAGAATCCAAACATTGAATAATATATAGGGTGTTGCATTTAAAATAACAAAGTTACATGACAATCCCTGTATAAAACGTTTTTCTTGAAAAAAATGCGCAACTAAAAATACCAATCGACGTGTCCGACCGTTTTTTCGAACACGGCCCATTTATTTATTATTAAATTTATTCCATTTGGCTGATATACACTGTATAGTATACTAAATATCAGTGACAGTTTCATACATTTCCATATATTCGAAACAACAAAGATTTAAAAAAACTGCCAGTAGTTAATATATGGAAACGTTAGACTGATACTGAAAATAGTTTTAAAAAATAAAACAGTTTTTATCATAATATTTCAGTAATGCAAGGACGAAATTTAATACCAATGGATCCAAATGGATTGAGTGACCCCTATGTGAAACTTAAGCTTATTCCAGACTCTGACAACGTTAAGAAGAAAACAAAAACTGTTAAGGCTTGTTTGAATCCAGTTTGGAATGAGACAATCTCTTTGTAAGTATTGTATCAGTTGATATGTGTATATTGATTTGTTATGAATATTTTCGTAATGAACTTCATGAGAAAAATGTTTGTTTAGTAATGGATTAAATTTTAGTGAATTAAAACCAGAGGACAAGGATCGTCGTCTGTTGATTGAGGTTTGGGACTGGGATAGAACCTCCCGTAACGACTTCATGGGTTCTTTATCATTCGGTATCTCAGAGATATTGAAAGCTCCTGCAGATGGTTGGTTTAAGTTGCTTACACAGGAAGAAGGAGAATTTTATAATGTCCCAGTTCCAGAAGAAGGTGTTGACATGGCCACTTTAAAAAATCAGCAGAGGGTTTGTCTTAATGTATGTAAAATTAAAGAATGAGTAGATACTTATTGAATTTTTCGTAGAAGTCCTCTATAACTAAAAAGCCATCTCTACTGGTAGATAAAGATGTTCCACATAATATGGGCAAGAAGGACATTATTAGGGCCAGTGACTTCAACTTCCTCATGGTATTGGGAAAGGGCTCATTTGGAAAGGTCAGTGTCAAAATATAGCAAATTTATCTGTCCCTTAACTATCATAACAAATTTTAAATTCTAAATATGAACGATGTTATTATAAGAGCGCCCCTCTTTGGATAAAAGCTATCAATCTTCGAACATAGAAACTTGAGGATTCGTTGCACACTTTCTGCAGCATATTTAAGACTTTCATTCAGTGGATCCCAAACAAGCCAATAGTGCCCAAGTTTTGTATCTTATAAAACAATAATGAAAGGTTTTTAAAGCTTAATAGCTTCTAATGTAATCATTAGAAAATGTTCGACAGTCCCTAAAAGTGAAGTAAAGTACATTCAGAGTTGCTGTATCATCCTTAAAATATAATTTGAGAAGTTTAGCTTACAATCAAATACTACTCCCAAATCTTTTATGGTGTTACAAAAGATTTCAAGTCAAGCGGAACTCGAAATAATTCATTAGTCGATTCGTAAAATTTCTCTGAACATAAATCTTCAGTAGTTAACAACTACTGATGTCTACAACTTCGTCAGGAAGTATTTTCAGTTGCGTAATAATTTTCCACCTAATAGTATCTTTTATTTCTGGAACACATAGTTCCTATTCCATTGTTTGGGAGCTCATTCCTCTTCCATCTGGTGCACTTAGTCGTCAACTTAATGTACGATTTATTGGACTTTAGATTCGTAAAAACACTGTGATTAGTTTTATATTACTTGTTTTCTTTGTATATATTCTTTGTTTTATTTAGCATAATGTGTTTCACATCAATAAATCATAACAACAATGATATAGATATGAATATTTTATAATTTAACTTCAGGTTATGTTAGCTGAGAGGAAAGGCACCGATGAATTGTATGCTATTAAAATACTGAAAAAGGACATTATTATTCAAGACGATGACGTTGAGTGTACAATGGTTGAAAAACGAGTACTGGCACTTTCCAATAAGCCTCCATTCTTAGTTCAATTACATTCCTGTTTTCAGACAATGGTATGAAGTGGAAAATTTCATTGAGCTGTCGTTAATTGTTTGCTCTTTTCAGGATCGTTTATATTTTGTTATGGAGTACGTAAACGGAGGCGATCTAATGTTTCAAATTCAACAATGTGGGAAATTCAAAGAACCGGTAGCAGTGTAAGATAAAAGCAAACAAAAAAGCTTATGTAAATTAGTATTTCACATTATTTACAGGTTCTATTCAGCTGAAATAGCAATTGGTTTGTTTTATTTACATTCTAGAGGAATTGTGTATCGAGATTTGAAATTAGACAATGTTTTGCTGGATCAAGACGGTCATATCAAAATTGCAGATTTTGGCATGTGCAAGGAAGGTATAAATGGCGATAAGACCACAAAAACCTTTTGTGGAACTCCAGATTACATTGCACCCGAGGTAAATTTTGAAAAATAAGTTTGTTGAATTGATTGGAACATATTATTTTTTAGATCATCTTATACCAGCCTTACGGCAAGTCGGTAGACTGGTGGGCGTACGGCGTATTATTGTATGAAATGCTCGTTGGGCAACCACCCTTTGATGGAGAAGACGAAGAGGAACTGTTTGCCGCTATTACCGACCATAATGTTAGCTATCCAAAAGCGTTGTCAAAAGAGGCAAAAGACGTGTGTAAAGGGGTAACGCACTTATTTCCATGTGTCAGTATGGATGTACATAAATGTGTCTTATATGTTTTAGTTACTGACAAAGAACCCCAATAAAAGGTTAGGTTGTGGACCTAGAGGTGAGGAAGATGTGAGGGGTCATGCATTTTTCAGACGTATTGATTGGGATAAAATTGAGAACAGGGAGGTACAGCCACCTTTTAAACCAAAAATTGTAAGTGTACCTACTTTACTGTGATGATACAATAGGACTTTAATTTTATTTTTGATTTTGTACTATAAACAATATTCTTTATAAACATAATTGATTTAATATACCTTTCAGAAGAAAAATATTGGATAATTTAATTAGTAGTTATACATTTTCTCGGATACGTTGATTGTGCGTTTTGAAAAGCCCGTTTCCACTTCCGATCCTCCGCTTCTTCCGCATAATGACACAATCGGATTAATTTTAAATACAATTTCTAAGAATTTTCGGTTAGATTATTTTGCAACAATATCCTCTGAATTCAGCAACTGCAATTATAGTATTTTATTTGTTCTGTATGAAATATTTAATGAATTAACAGGTCAACTTCTTTTAACAGAAATATTTCCTTCAATATTTTTTTTAACTATTCTCTCGTCCGGTATTTTTGGTTTGAAATTATTTATTATTTGTGGATAATCTCGTTTTTTCTCTCTATTTATTTAGATATTTTGCTGTCAAATTTAATTTTAAAATTACATAAACTCTTGTAGCAAAATGGTCAAGGATTATTATTAGAATTATTGTTCCATAACTAAAAAATTTTCCTTTGAGAAAAAGCGAAAAATAAAAATATAGGTACATCGCGTCAAGTACATTAACTCAAAATAGGCTGATTTTCGAAATGTAAACTAACTTAAAGTGGCAAAATAAGCAGAGAATTAAATAAGAGGATTCTAACCTAGTTCTTCAAATGTTCATTGGTAGTTCTATTTCTGTATTTGCCTTTATTAAAACTATCAAGCAACAATATGTGGTTGAAAGTTGAATTATATTGATGTATATATTTCCATTCATTCACATGGTTTTCAATTTCATTCGCTCACTCTTTCCAATTCTATTGACTCATTTATAATGATGAGTCCCTTCAATTTTCTTCTAATTCACTATTATAGATTGTTGTGCATATTATCGATTTCCAGTTATCTCTTCAATTTCTTTCTCTTTTTCCCTCGTTCACTTCAATCTACTACACCCAATCGGTTTATATCTTACTGCAATTCTTCAAATAAAAATTCACGCCATGCTTGTGGTGTTGAAAGCTTTTGTGTTATATAATATTTCTTCTGTTATGTATTTTATCTTCGCTATATTTATCTTTGCTCCCTTTTTCTAGCCACTGTGATCATTTCATGCATCCTTTGAGTATTGTTTTGTTTTTTGCTGTTACTTTGAATCTCTTGTTTGGTTTCATTTTGCCAGAACCTGCGGGCCTCGGCACAATCTCGTAAGGCTGTAGCCCCCTAGTTCCCCCCTCTCCCTAAACTGGGGCCTGTGAATATTAGCACATAGGTGGAGATGTATGAAAAAGGGGTCTTTTAGAAATGCAAAATTGACGTATCTATCTAAACTTCACTGTTTCATAAATAACACAGGTCAACATTTGATATAAGAATAATCTCCGGACCTGACCAGGGTACTTATAGGTTTTTTGGATCGCTGATTCCGAATCCGAGGTTGGCTAAGCTCCATCACGTCAGGTTCAATGTCATTTGAAGGTCAAATTGCCAAAAATGGTTTAAAAAATCTGAAAAAATTCATACGTATGTTTTTGGGGTAGCCGATTTCAAAGTCGCTTTTATTTTTACCATTCAAAGACATCTAATGGTCGTATCAAGGTCATTTGGAGGTCAAATCGAGAAATATAGTCTAAAAAATCTGAGAAAATTTATACGTATGTTTTTGGAGTAGCTGAGCTAAAATCCGCTGTCAGTTTCACCCCTGAAGGACATCTGAAGGTCATTTGAAGGTCTAGTCGAGAAAATTGGTATAAACAATCTTAAAAAAATTATACATACGTTTTTGGGCTAGCTGAGTTCAAAGCCGCTGTTATTTTCACCATTTAAGTACACGAGTGAATGTTGCGACCAGTTAAGGCAGGAAAAAGAGTGTGTCCAGCCACTTAAGGCAAGACGACTGAATATCCCGGCCAGTTAAGGCAAGAACATGAGCGCGTCCAGACAATTAAGTCAAGACGACTGAATATCCCGGCCAGTTAAGGCAAGAACATAAGCGCGTCCAGACAATTAAGTCAAAACATTCACTCGTCTTGCCTTAACTGGCTGGACACTCTTGTTCATGCCTTAACTGGCTAGGACATTCACTCGTCTTGCCTTAATTGGCTGGACACGCTTATACTTCTACCTAACTGACCGGAAAATTGCCTTAACTGGCTAGCCTCCTTTATGTTTTCGCCTCATTCGGTCAGGAGTCGTATACATACGTATACATTTTTTCAGATTTTTAGACCGATTTTCTCGATTTGATCTACAAATAACCTCGACATGACCTTGATACGACCTTTAGATGTACTTAAATGGTGAAAATAACAGCGGCTTGAACTCAGCTAGCCCAAAAACATACGTATAAATTTTTTCAGATTTTTTATACCGATTTTCTCGATTAGGCCTTCAAATGACCTTGATATGACCTTCATACGACCTTCAGATGCCCTTCAGGGGTGAAACTGACGGCGGATTTTAACTCAGCTACTCCAAAAACATACGTATAAATTTTCTCTGATTTTTTAGACCATATTTCTCGATTTGACCTCCAAATGTCCTTGATACGACCTTTGAATGGTAAAAATAGCAGCAGTTTTGAACTAGGCTACCACAAAAACATACGTATGAATTTTTTCAGATTTTTTAGACCATTTTTGGCCATTTGACCTTCAAATTACCTTGAACCTGACGTGATGGAGCTTAGCCAGGTCCGGTGATTATTCTTAGATCAAATGTTGACCTGTGTAATTCATTGATTTTTTCCCAACATCTTAGAAAACTGTTTTATGTTTGATGGTCTATTTAATATTTGTTTTTGTTGCAGAAACATCGTAAAGACGTCAGTAATTTTGATAAGCAGTTCACTTCCGAAAAGACCGACTTGACTCCAACCGACAAACTTTTTATGATGAATTTGGATCAAACTGAATTTATGGGTTTTTCATTCTTGAATCCGGAATTTGTACAACACGTTTAAGGGGATGTGAATCCATGAAACACCATATAAATTAATATATGATTTGGTCACAACAAACAAGCGTATAATTTTATTATGAAAATTAATAATAATGTTTAAGGTAAACCAACATATCTCAAACAATTCTCTTTTAGCGAGTAAGTTTTAAAATAATTTTAAGCAAAAGGCTAATTACATGTCATAGTTTTAATGTTTCTCTAGTGCCATTGTTCTGCTATGCATTCCAACAATCTAATTGTGTTCTTTATCGGTATGGAAAAATGAGACATAGCTGTAGCAATAACATTCCTTAGACTTAGGTTAACTAGTTGTTTAAGTGACTGAATTGCATGTTAATTTTTCGGAGGTGATGCAAGCATTGTATTAATGATATTTGAATATTATGTCGCCTCTTTTTTCGACAACTACCACGCAATCTAATTGTAACGGATAGTTGTTCACTTAATATTTCTTACAGTTCTTCCAGTCATTAAAATGACGTGAATATGTGTAAACTTTATTATATGAATTTTAAAAGTCAAAACGTATTTCCCATGTGAGTGATAATGACCATCATTTTCGATGGCATCTGTATATTAATGTTGCTACTGTCTTAAATTTATCATAGCGTGTATAAACAATATTTTGATACTTAGGTGACATAGATTAGAACTAGAATGAAGTAATGATTTGAAAAGTGCCAATCCAATTGTATACCTTTTTCTGCTGCAAAAATTAGTGTATTCATTTTTTCTTTGGGAAAACTACCGATATTTATAAAAATAAGTATTGCTAAAATATTAGTTTTAGTTGCAACAGTACACTAATCTATAAATCAAAACAGGAAAACATCATCAAAATAGTTGTAGGTAGCAATGTTAGGTGATTTGCACTTGTTTTGTCTACTGAAAAGGACTATACTCAAAAGTTAATAATTGTAATTAATTTATTATTTATTATTTATATAAATTAGAGATATTAGTATGAGAAAAAAGGCTTTTTCAATACAAACACAGTCAATTTTAACAGGTTCTGTATGTAGTACATGAAATGGTAACCAAGAAAAGCAACGTATTACTTTCGATTTCTTTTGTCGCTCTCAAGTATTGTAAATTACTGTAAAGTAAGTTTCGTCAGCGACCGTATATGGCGCTACTGCTTACAATGTAAAGCGCATGTACCAGCAGGAAGTAGTGGTATGCGCATTTGCCCCTATTAAACACATAGGGACAGTTCCCCTCTATTATTAATAAATAATCTTGGCTTGGTTTCTTTGATCGCTTTGTCCATATGCGCCTAATACATGCGACTATAAACTGACAGATGAAGCAAGTTATTATTGGATAGTGCCCTTAAAAAAAAGTGTAGTAGCTTTTTAAACCATCTCCCGCCGAATGCGAGGTACGTGCTGTTTAAAATTTATTCACACTGAGAAATAAGGCATCTGTGTGAACTGAATTAACAGAAAGTGTCGATTCAATTAGTTTTTGAACACTTTTCAATCTTTGTTTAACCTTGTCATCGGCATTGCCCAGTCTAGACCATCGTCTTGCCATGATGTCGCTTATGACAAGTAACTTCATGCAATTTCTGGAAATCTAAGCGTTATCAATCGTGAAGAAATCTTGTAACAGCTACCTCTCCTAACGGCACTTTCATAAATATGGGTACACGGTCCAATCTGTATCTATTTGATCTGGTGGGGTGTAGAATTGATCCTTTTTTAGCTTACCTTCAACTTCAAATTGGATCCGAATTAGATGGATTACACAACCGACCCGTCAACCAACTAAACTGTATCGTATAGAACGGCCTGCTGATAGAACCCGAACTTAGCTTATTAGGTTATAATTTTTGACTTGTAATTTAAATGATATAGTTTGTGTGAAGGTTAATATTTGGTTATCGTTCCTAATGGGAACAGAATGAAAAGTATACCTTGTTTACGGCAGCATGTAAACAATACAACAACAAAGATGTTGGAAGCCAAGTTGTGGAGAGGTTGGTTTCTTAATAAAATGTAGAGCATTATGTAGCTATATTGCAAGTATCAAAAGTAAAGGAAAGTGTGACAAAAAATGTATGCTATAGTTATGTGAAAATTCGCCTCAAAATATCTGCCGAGGCCTCTTAAATATATGTATGGTTTTCTAGGAGAGAGAAAGATGACAATAATTAATGGTATGGTCATAACGGAGCACACAGAGACACTATTTTTTATTACTGATCGATTAGCATGTTAACTATGAGTTTTTCCACTTCTTCATCGTTTTTTTACTGTTTATTAGCTTTTCTTCATCTACCCAACTCGACGTCATGATCGTCTACTAAGACCTTTTGAAATCAAACAGGTTATCATTTAAGCAAGTGAAAATTTCCAGAGTTTGTTGGATTTTGATTGTGAACGACTTGAAGCAGATTTCTACATATTGAATTTTTCCATTCTCTTGGTCTACTATCTTCGATCAAAACTGACGTTGAAAATTCTTGTGCTCTAGCGACAGAGGTTATTCTGTGACGAAGCTTAGCACATTTTAGAAATTTGCTCATTTGATTTCAGCGATTAATGTCTGTTTTCGGTCAGCGGGATTTTCATGAAAGCCATATCATAAGCAGAGAGCGGACAATTAGTGTCTTTAACCTTGAACATAGATATGTCATTCATAAACATAGATACANTTATTAGCTTTTCTTCATCTACCCAACTCGACGTCATGATCGTCTACTAAGACCTTTTGAAATCAAACAGGTTATCATTTAAGCAAGTGAAAATTTCCAGAGTTTGTTGGATTTTGATTGTGAACGACTTGAAGCAGATTTCTACATATTGAATTTTTCCATTCTCTTGGTCTACTATCTTCGATCAAAACTGACGTTGAAAATGTGAAGAAATTCTTGTGCTCTAGCGACAGAGGTTATTCTGTGACGAAGTTTAGCACATTTTAGAAATTTGCTCATTTGATTTCAGCGATTAATGTCTGTTTTCGGTCAGCGGGATTTTCATGAAAGCCATATCATAAGTCGATCGTATCTTTAGCGCTTGGTGATATCTCTGGCCAATTATTAATATTTTCACGAGTACAACACCCGGTAGCCAATGGTGAATCTGCTTTCGTTAAGGCGTTTTATAGACAAGAAATAGCACTTCTAGTAATATAATGATAGAACAAGCAGATCCATCTATTAAGTGACGAGGTGTATCGCTAAACTAGAGCAACTTCTTTTAATTTTTCGCATTGGAATATTGTGGAGAACATGTAAACATCAGAAAATATACCTTCTATGTTTTGTTTAGCAAATTTGTAAATATAGGTACTCAATAATTGTGATTATTGCATGTTTTGTAAAAGAATTCTGCTGGGAGTGATTATGTTCAGGAAATGTAATCATTATATAAAAGTTGTGTATTGTAAAGTGAAATAATTGTCAGAACACTATGACAATCAAAACCTACTTTTCTATGGCTTTTTGGAGTTAATCCTTGGTTCGTAGAAAAAACATGATTAGCAAATTATGTTTTGAATAAGGCATGTACAATCAAGTATTTCAAATAAGCATTTGAAATACAACTTTGAGATTTAGCAACATTAATAACATAGAATGTTCCTCCATTACTCGTGTACATTTCACTTAATAATATTTAATAAAAGTAGTATTAGGAGTATGTTGCATTTGATATATCTGTAAGGATACAAGTAATATATGTTACACTCTAATAGAATTTTCTATCGCAAAATGTTCTTTACGTAAGATTCTATCTATTACTTAGGATATTTCATATTTATTATTTAAATAATTGCAGTGTAAATGTATCATATAATTTATCTATTTTTTCCTGTGATTATTAAAATGTTTCAATCGAATATGAATGACACAGTTAATGCTCTTTGTTACTTTTAATATAAATCAGTTGTTAACGAAATGTATTTCACACATCGCTGCACATTTCATCATTGATGAAATTTCGCAAGGATTTTAGAAGCAATCATCACTTTTGCTACCTCTATGTGTTTATCAATTTTATTTTAGCTTTAAAACAGTTTTTTTTTGTACAAATTGCAGCTCAAACTGTTGAGCCATAGAATAGGCAACACTATTTTATTTTCTTTATCTATGCCTAATTTTTTTTGTGTAGTCTTGTCCCAACAAACATTTGTTCGTTGTTCTTACTTGTAGGTTTTATGTAATTTTCTTGACCTTTTCTCTCTCTAATCTAATTAAACATGTATAATATAATTTGAATTTTATTACTATATTTTTATATACTAAAATATTTTACGATAAATTCATTTCATGTCCTATGTTTTGTAATAATAATTTGTTGTCTTTTTTTGTCAAGTTCATCAGAATATTATTTGAAAACAGTTAACATTATTGTTTCTTTGGGTTAAAAACACGCTACACAATAAATATCTGTCTTAGTAAATGATGAAGTGTGCTCTTTTTTTAAGTGCATGCAACTCTAGTCATTTATTATACATATAATAATTATCTAGTCTCAAAAAGTATGTGGTCTAAGTGATCTTTTTGATATAACCTGTTTTATTGTTAGCATCTGATATGTATTATTCTTATTGTAATCATATATTGACTACATGTATTATAAATTACAATATACATCAACATAGTTTTTTTATTCCCTGTCTTGAGTTCGGCAACAGGACTGGATTCAGATTACCTGTGTACTAGAGAATATGTGGTAAAATAACTATTAATAATAATTAATAGCAATTATAAATTAAAAAAAGTTAAAAAAATAAATAAATAAAAAAGTTAAGAAAATACATAAACATGAAAAACTGTCAAAGTCTACAGTTGAGAAAAGGCTATGCTCAGAAGTTATTATTATGTGTTTTACTTAATGCGTGGTTAAGTAAAATGATCACTTGAGAAGTTGTTGAGGAATGATTTATAAAGGGTGTTACATAAAATTAAGACAAAATACAGGGTCTTAAGAGTTGTTGTAAGATATTCATTGGAAGTTTTGGATAAACATTTTTCCAGTGCTAACACACTTCTCTTAATTTTGGTCACAATGTCGTTGCGCCAGTGGAAGAATGTAATACCCATTAAGTTCCCAACTTTTCCCTGTGCTTCACAGATATTGATTTTTAGATGAAAAGTTTCTTCATTCTTCTAACTTTTGCATAATTTTAACTTAGAGTTACGTTTACGAGATATGGTAATTTATTTATCTATTTCTTTTTTGTTAATACTAAGTAAGATTAAGTAAATTAAAATAACACAAGTAAAACCTTAGCAAAATTATAATCAATAAGTCCAAGTACATTTTTTTAAGACCATCAAGGTCTAGGTGGTCCAAAGCTAAAAGAAATGTATCGCATATCTAAAGCTAGCTAAGGCGTAAACAAATTTTGCAAGAGAACAAATAAAAAAAAGGAAATAAAGTATATTTCTAAATTATTATAAGCGTGCGCCGAAAAACTTGGGGGTGGGGAGCTAAATCGGTACAACGACTGTCTTTTCTTCATTTGTGCAAGGACGTTTTTTTACCAAAACAATTTCTTAAACTGTAATTTTGATACCCCGTTACTTGAAAACAAAGAGCTTATATGAAGAATGGCATAACAAAAGTCATATTATTTTTGTTCAAAGAATCCGAAGTTAACAGCTTGATCTACTCGTTTTTAATACTCGGTATTTAAATAAAACTTCCCATGGTCATCTAATTATAATTTAAATGCCAATTCAATTCTGTGCACCCGAAAATTGCTGTACAAAAGGTGTCCCAGAATTCACCCCAAGAAGTAATTTTGGTATAAAACACAGTGACACGTTGTTGATGCAATTGTTTATTCTTAGCAATCACTTGTGGATTTGTTGAACCCCAAATCACCATCAAGATGAAAATGAGCCTCATCGCCGACGACGATTTTTTGAAGTTTGTAAGAATCTTTTATGGAATAAACTATAGATAGCTTCTCGAAATGTCCAGTCTTGAATGGATCAAAGAGTGAAAGATACGAAAAAAAGGTATTCTTGATAAAAGCTTTTGCTTCTTTAGAAAATACGAATCGCCATGACGATCTTCAATTTTGTTGTACAGGGTGGGTCAAAAACACAAAAATGTTATTTTGCGTACGAGTAAACATACCTTATTTTGCAAGATTCGAAAAAAAGGCATTCTTGATCAAAGTTTTTGCTTGAAAAAGGAATAAGTCACGTTATCAAAAATTTTATTTTTTGTACAGGGAACAAAGTACGAAACTAAAATATGTCTTATTCAAGTACAATTTTTAAATAATACAAACATAATTACAACAACAATTAAGCTAAAAACAGTAAATATGATGGGGATATCAAATTTCAAAAACACCAGCCTCATATCGAACACATTTTTCTAATTGCTTCCTTTGATATCTGAAGGAATTTCTGATTTCTTCCTGGAATGTTCTGCCATTTAGCATTTCAATATTATTTGGTATTGGAGTGGCATAAACAATTTGTTTTAAAGGGCTCCATAGAAACATATCGGCTATGGTTAAGTCAGGGCTCTCTCCTTCTGAAAACAGTTTTCAGAGTAACTTCTGAAGAAGAGAGCGATATGTCTCTCGAAACGTCAAGAGTTGCATATCGACGACGTGACAACCAGCCCGGAAATCATTCAACCAAAAATCTTTTTTTGGTTGATTAAAGTGTTATTTGAAGGGACATCACAGGAGTTTCTTCTTTTTCTTTTTGAGGTTTAAAACCGAACAAGTTCTTTGAAACTTTTTTATTACCTTGCAGATCGTCATGCAACTTATTGGGATTCTTACAAATTGTTCGCTAAATTGTTTTATGACGTAGCGATCCCCATAACATTTTTCATAAGAGCCTTTTGCTCATTAGATAGTATTTTGATGAGAACTTTACAATCTTTACATTAAATAATTACTTCATTAAATGACAAGTATGTCCTCAAGTGTCATTTTTATTTTAAGAATTACTAGATAGGTACTTTGATTAGAGGTGTGTTAGAAAATACTTAATTAAATTTTTGTTTCCGTGACTCTTATTAATTTTTCAAGCAAAAAATTTCCTTTTTTCGCATCTTGGAAAATAAGGTATGTTTACTCTTACGCGAAATAACATTTCTTTGTTTTTGGTCCCCCCTGTACAACCGTATTTTCTAAAGAAAAAAAAAATGTTATGAAGAATGCCTTTTTTCGTATCTTCCACTTTTTGGTCCATTTGTCCTCTTTTAAACTCAATGCGCGGACATACTGTGTATATAATTTTTATGTCTGTTTTTATTTTCTCTCTATTCCTCACCCACAGGATAAGAAAATGTTAAAGCAAGTTTTTATATTTCAAATTTATTTTGTGTAGGTTGGCGCCCATCAACAATTTTCTTATTCCCTTTAATATAACATCCATTTTAAAATATATAAGGCTTTAGTCCACAGGAGCTGTTTCCCACAATATCATTAGTTAAAACTTTATTTTATCTGGTAGTGACTTCGTAGTAACTGCGGATTATGGCGGAAATACACATACCAGTAAAATAGGTAAGTAACTTGCATGCTAAGAAATGGCATATGCCGGCGGATGGCACACTGCTGATACATTTGCAAGTAAAATGGAATGCCTATATGGCTTATTGGCATCTCAGTAGGTAGCAAGTACATATGCCAGTTTTTCAGTGATCAGAGAGTTTTCTAGTCAGAAAATAATAGGTTAACTATGGAAAATGTGCGAAATGAATTAAACAATATTATCCCATTACTTGTACCTCAATTGGTAGTTAAAAATATTAAGCAACAGAAGATCAGAAGAAAGAAACGAGATATTTGGGTAAAAGACTGGATTAGCAGAAGGGAAGAATATGGAGCAAGCAGTTGTTTGCTTACAGAAATGCGGCTAGAAGATATAAATGGCTACAGAAATCATTTGATAATGCTTCCTGAAAAATTTGATGAACTGTTATTGGAAATTAGAAACAACATTCAGAAAAAAGATACCCATACAGTCATCCAAAGTAGAAAACAAAATCGCTTGTAGTGGTGATAGCTACTGGAGTGCCAGCAACTAGTAGACACGTTCCGACATGCTGCTTGAACTCCGCCGAAACCCCCCGCCTCACATTGCATGCCAAAAAATCAAATGATGTGCAATTTACTTGCGCGCCTTCTACAGGCATGCCTTTTAATAAATGCACATACCAGGAGTTATCTCCTGCAAGCAAGAGGCATGTGTATTTCCGCCTTTAGTAGGTCGCTCTCTGCCAGTAGGCACAAAGCAAAGGAACCCGTTTTTTGCGACTTAGGTGGAAATTTATTATTTTAAGACAAATTAAACTTTTAGCTTTAAGCTGATTGACCCAACACAGTAGCCGCGACATTTAAAAAAATAACACACATTGAGGGTTATATCTCACCCACACTTCACATTCCCAACTGCTTATTATTCAGCAATGTTCTTTGAACTTTGAATATATAGTTTGTTCATGGATATGTTCGGTACAAGGTCTTGTAAAACAAATTAGAAAGGCTCGTTTAGAAAGAAAATTTATTTTATAAAAATTCGANTACAGATTAATACGCACTACAAATTAAAGTAAAAAAAATTGTTTATCTTCCTTGTCAAATCTTTATCTTATACTTGTTGGTATTTAAAAATAACTTAGTAGGTCGCTCTTTGCCAGTAGGCACAAAGCAAAGGAACCCGTTTTTTGTGAATTATGTGGAAATTTATTATTTTAAGACAAATTAAACTTTTAGCTTTAAGCTGATTGACCCAACATAGTAGCTGCGACATTTAAAAAAATAACACACATTGAGGGTTATATCTCACCCACACTTCACATTCCCAACTGCTTATTATTCAGCAATGTTCTTTGAACTTTGAATATATAGTTTGTTCATGGATATGTTCGGTACAAGGTCTTGTAAAACAAATTAGAAAGGCTCGTTTAGAAAGAAAATTTATTTTATAAAAATTCGACAATAATTTTTATTTCCATAAATAATTTAAAACAACAACAATACATCCGCGCTCTTATTAAGGACCCGTTCCAGCGACAATTTCCATGCGCTCTCCATAAAACGAACTGGGAGTATTTCTTATTCTTACACAATGACATAAAAATATAATTTATAAAATAACAACTGGTAAGATGAAACGTGGCAATTTAATTTTGCAACTGGATTAAGTAGTATACCACTAAACTACGGCTAATAAGATAAATCACAATAATACAATCCAGTTTCTGCTCTTAAGCACGAGTGGTCACAACCTCTGGATCATCTCCTGCATCTTTCTTCTTTTCTTCCTCTACTTGCGCCTCCGGTTGGTCCCACGACTGGCGCGCGCCCGATCCGAAGATGACGTAGAATGTACAGCAACCGGCGTAGACGCATGCAGCAGTTATGAAGACGGTCCTCCACTTAGCTATGCTTGGCTGTGGAAAAAATACACATAAGAATTTTGTTACAATTTACACCATCAAATTTAAAAATGAAAATCAACTAAAATACTTCACCTGAAAATGATAAAATAATGGTTTCGCTTTAGATAATTTGTTCAAAAAATACATCAAGACATATTTCATTAATAAGAAAAAAGGATCATGTAGGCATTTAAAAAAAAACAGAAATTCTCTTTGTGATATATGACGATAGAGAACTTGTGGGAATATCGACTGCTATCAATATAATTCAAATCTAATCAAAATATGCAAAATTGTTCTCTTACACCAGGGAAATTAGCGAAAATAAAAGGGAAACTCGAAAAAAGTCCTATCCGCGAGATTATTGTAAAATTGTCTAAAGGAACATAATACAAGACATCTCTCATCTCGTGAGTCAAAAACTTTTATTAGCTAACTTTTCTATTTAAACAAATAAGTGAGGAAAACTGTTTTTCACTTTGCGGGGAAAACCGTCAATTTTAGCGAAATGTTACGCACAGACAGCTTATAGGGAGTAAAATTATCTACAAAATGAGATTGGTTAAATTAAAATCGGTTAATAAACAAAAAAGTTATTGCAAAAAAACAAGAAAAGTGCCCATTTTTTCATTTGTTTATAACTATCGCATTTATTGTTAAAATTTTATAAAACCTATGACAAGTTGAGGGTTTTGTCATACTTCAAAAGTGTGCCAAAAGTGGGCGCTGTAGGTGCGATAGTTTTCGCACAATTCTATTTGTTTATAGCGGAGGCTCCAAAAGTTATGAACTTTATGCCTCTGTACAGGCCTTAATTTTCAATCAAACATGATTCTGAAAGCGTCATTGTAGTCTTAAAGACGCAATTAAGCGACCTATTAAAAAATATCGCCGCTTTTTTGACATTAACATTCTCAAATTGTGCATTAAAAAACCGTGCGTTTTTCGCTTATAAACAATTTGAATAACATTGTTGCTATTTATGCTATCTCACCGAAAATAGGTGCAATGGATAGCTGGAAAAAAAATACAGTTTTAAAATAAAAAAAGTGCCCTCTACGACCAACAGGAGCCAAGATAAGAATCTTTTTTTAAAAAATCGTAGCGCAATTGTTTATAAATATTAAGACTTGAATTTTTCGCAAAATAAAGTTTACGACGTAAACTACGATTTCCCGTGAATTGCATTGAAAAATGTGGAAAATTAACGACTCACGAGCCCTTTAAAGAGAAGGTACTCGCTAAGTAAACTGTCCGGCGGCCGGCGGCGTGGTGGTGGGGGAAGCTCGTCCAAGCGAGTCGCGCGCGCGAGAAAAGTGAAATCCAAAGTTCAAATTGATGCGCGCTGTAAAATTTTGCAATATCTCGCCTTCTATTCATTGTAGAAACTTCTTTTTTTTTTTTTAAACTGGGGTAGCTCGACGAAAAAATAACAATGGGCATATTTACGAATTCGTAGAATAGCCCTGAACCCCAGAAAAAATGCATCTTTTATAATTATTTTTTTTTAATTTACAAAAATGTCAAAAATTTTTGTTAAACGAAATATTAATTAAAATTTCAATTTCGGAATTATTTTACTATTATTAAATAAATAAATGAAGCTATCGTTCATTTAAAAAGTTATTTTTTTTACATATTAAGGCAAAGTAAACTTGTTTTTTCAACATTTTGTTAGCTATTTAATTACGATTTAAATGTAAAATTAAAGTAAAAATTCACAAATTATTTTCAAATTATTATTTATTGTTAAAAAATTTTAAAAAGAATAAAAAGCAGAATAATTCGAAAGTAAAACGAAATTATACTATTTGTAAAAAACTTTCTACGTGGAATTTAAAAACGGTACGTTACCAAGCATTTGTAAGTTTTTCAAAGATTTACAATGACAAATACTTAATCTAGAGTCTCTCCTAACCTTTAAGTAGTCGATATTCCTCCACTTTCTCTAATGGTTCAAAATAATGCTTGAAACAAAGTTTACATAAAGCGAATATTAAAAGTTAAGAAATGCAGTGATGAATCATTTAAAGACAAACATTTTCAATCAAGGAAGATTTTTTGAAACTAAATTTGATTTGAAAAGAGAAATCTGAAATTATTTATACTACAATGGAAAATGTGCACTTCGCTGATTATATTAAAGTATCTACACGTGTGCGATTGAAGATTTCAAGATATTTGTAGACGGGTTGGTATTTTGAGTACCAGTAAAAACTTGATTAATTAATCAGATGGAAGATTATATGATGCTTGTAAATAATTTCACAAGTAGACCTACTGTGACGTGCCTTTGCAATGTCTATAATAAAACATTATAACCACACTTTCGTTCAAAATTAAAACAGACTGCGATATATTGTCGGTCTATAACTGGCAGTGATAAGGTTTATAGGCTCACGTCATAACAATCCTTAGAAACCATGGTATTTTGAACAAGGGCCAGTATTTGTTGATGTAAAATTCTTTCCTACTACATATTAATTAAAGTCTTAATATTTTCAATGCACTCTGCATTCTTTAGTGTTATTTTGTGCTGAAGGTGCAGATTATTACAGATTAATACGCACTACAAATTAAAGTAAAAAAAATTGTTTATCTTCCTTGTCAAATCTTTATCTTATACTTGTTGGTATTTAAAAATAACTTAGTGTTTGTCGAGTATTCATTCAAGGCCCTGAAATCATCATATAGCAAAAACAATCTAATATATTTATTTCTATACAGGATGATTCACAACTTATCAAAAAAACTTTGGGAGTAGACGCGGCACGAGAAATGGAGTCAATATCGTCAAAAATTTTTTGTAAAATGCTTATACCCACTAAACACGAAACGTAAATGAAACGTTGCAAATGAGATGTTTTACTGAACATTTGAAACATTAACTAGAAACGTTTCTGTTTCATTACAGAAATGTAGCACTTGAACACTTATTTAGTGAAACATAGCCGAAACGTTACAATTGAAGAGAGTTTGAAACATTACTCGAAACATTCCCTTTCGATCTCGGAAACATAACAGACGAACAACCCTTTGCTATTTTTGCTTATCTTATGGAACATTCGGCATTAGTTAAATTTTGCTCTCAATCCCCAATCCTTCTCAAGCGTTAGTTCATTTGCCTTTGTTATATAAAGACATAATTAGAAAAAAAAATGTGGTAGCATATTTATAACACAAGTCTAGAAAAAATGTATGTTCGTGACTTGCGTAGACTGCGCGTAACAGCCCGAGTTTATTTGTTTCCCGTGTGTCGTTTCAATTCGTATTATGTTAGGTTAGGTTTGCGGTTTGTCAGTTTGCTTGGTTTCGTTGTTATTCATCTTTACTTTGACGCTATTTTATGTGATAATTTGTAGTGTGTGCAGTTGTGGTTATTGTAAGGTGCATATAAAATAATGAATATTGATGCAAAATGTTTAAAACGATATGTGTAGAGATTTCCAATTTTGCGTCACATCTACCTAAATATAGTTATACCCACTACCTATTACAGACAAGAGGACAAGGGACAAGAACTAAGAAAATGGAACAACAACTATACGTTTCGATATAATTTGAAGAGCAACTACTTAGTCAGTGAGAACTATTTGAAATATGGATGAATCAAGTGAAATAGACGTCATTTATTTTATATTTTGTACAAATGTTTATATTTGTTTATGTGTATAGGCATGCTTAAATAAAAGAGTTTAGGTATACCTACAGATATTTACTTTGTCAAGATATCATTTTGTATCCTTATTTCTGCTGTATAATTTATTATTATTAAAAGGATATATGTAATATTGACCATGCGTAGAAGAAATTATAACTTTATATTATTTTTCAGTAATGTTATTTGTTTTTCATGTACCTACCATTTTAAGATTCATAATCATAACTAACTTTTTCTAATTATCAGTTCGTCATTGTTACCATATTCATGAAGGTCTCAACATTAGAAAATTTCCATTTCAGAAGCGTATTTGAACTATATAAAATGTGTAGCTTTTTTTTAATGCTTCTGATATTGTTTTGTGATATTTTTATTTGTACGATGAATGGCAAAATTCATAATCCATATTAGAAACTTTTTTCAGTGGCTTCTCAAAAAGAAAGAAATTCTTAGTAAAAGTTGCCGCATCCCCAAACTAGAAGAGCATATTTATTTTTTTTAATATACAATGTAACTTTTTTTAGTTCGAATTAAGTCATTCACAATACAAATAAAAATATCACAAAGGAGTATTAGAGATATTTAAAAAAATACTCACACTATTTATACTATTTCAAAAACGCTTTTGAAATGAAAATGATCTAAAGTTGAGAGCATTATGAGAACAATATGGTAATAAAATTATTATGTTACTCAAACATTTCTGAAAATATACTGAAACGTAAAACAAAAATATCGAGGGCATAAATGGAACATAAAAAGAATGTTACTGAAACCAATTTTTTGAAACGTTTCATTGGAAACGTATTTTGGGGAGGACATCTTGGGCTTCTAGAACGTTACCAGAACGTTGCATGGATTTTTTATGAAACGTTTCAAGAAAAATGGAAACGTTTCTGAAACATGTCAGAAACTGAAAAATGTTTAGTGGGTAGGTTCCGAGAAAAAAATTATTGAAGTTGTATTACTTTCAACCATTACATAGCTGGACAACAGTAGTCTTTAGCATCATTGCCACGTGGCTTAAGCGACTCCGAATACTGAAATCCGTTTTTACAATCGTCGTTGCAAGTGTTTACAAAAGTTTTTTAGTAGTTAGTGTCAAAAATGGCTTGCGTGTATAGCAATTCGGAGTTGATGGATATCATTTTAATTTACGGTGAAGCAAGACAACATTTGTGATAGTTTGTAGAAACTGAGTACGACGGACCCAAATGTGTTTATACGTCGGTGGACAAAATTTTGAACAGATGTTGTAACATCATGTATGTCAAATTATTTTATTATTTTTGATTTTTTCTTTACAAAATTGTATTTGTAATAGTCCCCTGTACATCCAAATTTTTTTTTTCTAAGTTCTGAATCACCCTAAATCCTCATGTCGTCTGCTAAGAAGATACAAGACAAAAAGTTACACCCATCACAAATTAACAGTAAAAATAAGAATGGTTCTACATTTGAACTTGTGGAACACCAGAACTACTCTACTCTAGTAACTTAGGTTTTGCTTAAATTGACTACATGTGAGCAGAAATGGTTTAACTCAAAGACCAAATTTCGTAACTAAAACATTATTCGACCATTTTGGAGAAGTTTAAATGCAAGTTTAAGTGCAACAAGAGTTCTGTTTAAACCACATGTCTTCAAAGGCAGCGTAAAATAAAAATTTCAGTCTACGAACAACTTGCATTTATCTATGGAAGAAAACTTTCCAAAAACATGGAATTTTTCCGGCGATAACATCCAGAGTAGTATAAATTGTAGATTAGCTTATCTCATCACCACACACTTATTGAAAAATATTTTTCACTACAAATGATATCAAAATTATGCGACATATTTCGAGTATGTCCGACGAAATGAAATACTCACCGTGCCAACCACGACATTCCCAGCATAAATCGGGGCAAGCAGCCCAGCAAGGTTAGCCAAGCAGTTGGTGAACGCCATCAGGATGCCGGCAAACTGTGGAGAAATGTCCAGATGGTTGACTTTGAAACCGGAATAGATACCGCCATTAAGTCCAACTCCAACAGTGAGGAGGGCCACGGTTAACCATTTATCACAACCCGTAAACGATACAGCTAGCAAAGCAATAGCAGGACCATACTGACCTAGAAATTTCAAGGAGGTTTCAAATCTGCGCACTTTCATTGCGGTGAAGTCTTACCAATTCCATTGATAAGTTTTCGTACAATAGTATGAGTGAAGTATGGCTTGGTTAACATCCAGTCGGCTACGTGACTAATGAAGATGGAGAATATCCACATAGCTAAGTACGGTAAAGCAGACAGGATTCCATTCTACAAGAAAAATAATAAAATTGGTGAAATAAGTTGAACTATGAAATAAATATTCGTGGTTATCATATTCATCAAAATAACAGTAAGGGGTGATGTTATTCAAGATATTAATTAATTTTCTTATACTGTTTGATCAGAACATATATAAATAAGATAAAAAAAGTGTCCGACGGTTGATTTACAGTCCGTGATAAAAAAAAATTCCGACGGCAATTATGCGCTCTCTAAACGAATCGACCAATATTTATCTCGGAAGTTCAGTGTTTTTAATTGCATTTTTGCGTTGACTCATTACTCTATATTAAACAAATTCATGGGGTTGTAGGTTCTCTAGTAGAGATTTTGTTATAAGTGCAGGCGCCCAAAGAAAATTTACTGTGCCTACGAGTTCTAAAATTCACACAAGAAGTAATTTTGATAGAAATCACAGCCCTTCTGAATTAAAAATTGCAGTTATGAGGTTTTAAATTGTATAAAAAGTCGGCCGCTCTTTTGTTGCTGAGAGGTAAACTTGCATCTTTTATTTTCTTTATCTTTCTTAATGTAGATGTGTTTTATTTTCTTATTGGTCTAATCAGCATGACTGGCAAGTCCGTGACCTCTCAGAAAGTGAATTAAGCGTTTCGATTACTTTGGATTCTATAACTTCTATGTTAAGTTTTTTACTTTCGGAGCAACTATAACGTCTACACAGGGCACTAGTGAGACAAACAAGTATACTGTTCTAAATTTCTGTTGTAGAGTTACAACCAAACTCGCTCGAAGCGTTCTCACTTTTCATGAGGCTGTAGTCTTATTAGACCCTTGACATTTCTTTCGCTCTCTTCACAGGAACAGTGTTTTTCCGAAGGAAGCGATAGGTTCCTTGAAACGTCAAAAAGTCTAAACTGATGACGCAACAGCCAGCCCGGAAATTGTTTAACCATAATGATCTAATTGAGAGTTGATTAAGAAGAAAAAAATGAGGCACCAATCGATGTCGATGACCCACTAATCCATCTTGATTGATTTATAATGAATAAATAAGTAAAGTGATAGGTAACTAAATCTGTGTTGGTGAAAAATAACTTGGAATTAAAAAAATTGCTGGAGATATTACCAATTCGCATATTGGCAAAATTTATTTTCTATTTGATACCTCTCGCTGCTTTGCCGATGGACGCAAAAATTAAAAATATAGTAATTTTACCCCAGTTTTGAAATTCCGGCGTTCTTAATATTTATGTTCGTATTTTCCAAATATCCTACATAGGCTGTTGATTATAGGATGTTAAAAGGAACTATAACCTTCAAGATATTTTATTACATGAATCGTTCAAATGGTCAATTTAGATGAAAAAACTGGAGATAGGGGTGAAAATGCACCCCTTCTATTTTTTTAATTATAGCTCGAAAACGAAGCAAAATTTCGCTATAGTTCATATGAAGAAATATTTAGAGAATTGAATTTTCCATCGAAATCCCTTATTTAAAAAAAATTGAAAGGAAAATTTTATGCAAAAAATCGCTAATAAGTTATTTAAAAAAAGTAAAAAATTAGTTTTTTTTTACTTTTTTGCCTCTAGTTTTTTTTTTCTTTTGAGTAAAGATAGGTATAGGCATTGCTTTATAGAAAAAAAGTAGTTACAATTTCCTTCAAAATAAGAGGTTGTAAAATATTTTTAGATGAAAATTGACCGATATAAGGCTGCTTAAACTTTCAATTAGCCAATTTTTTTAATTTCGTCGCGTTTACCCTTATAGTTTTAATTCTCATTTTTTGCAAAAAGGAAGGAAATAAGACGTTCAAGGATTTTCATCACGTGACTTGTTCGAGGGGATATTTAAAATGAAAAAACCGCGGGGTTAAATTAGAGGGTTGAAATTGAAGATTGAAGGGTGAAAATGCCCTTTTGCAGTTTCTTAAATATAGCACGAAAACGAAGCAAAATTTCGTTATAGTTCATAGGAAAAATTTTGTAGAAAATTGAATTTTCCATCGAAATGGCTTATTTAAAAAATTTAAAAGAAACATTTTATGCAAAAATCGTTAATAAACAATTTTAAAAAAGCAAAAAATAAGAAGTTGTGAAAATCTTTATTATTAACAAATGAAACTTTTGAAATAATTTTTTATTAAGTAAAGATCCAATTTGTTGTAAAAATAATAAGATTTATAACCATTATTATGTTAAAAACGACGAAAATCTAAAAAATATTTAAGTTTGACCGGTTATAACTCGGTCAATAATAAGTCCAAAAATTCAAAATCATTTTGAAGGGAATCTCATCTAGTTTTTTTGTACAAAAATTTTCTTTGCCTACTTCTACTAAAAAAGAAATTAGAGTCAAAAAAGTAAAAAATAAATAAAAAATATTATTTTTTGCTTTTTTAAAATTGTTTATTAACGATTTTTTGCATAAAATTTTTCTTTTAAATTTTTTAAGTAAGCCACTTCGATGGGAAATTCAATTCTCTAAATAATTTTTCCTATAAACTATAGTGAAATTTTGCTTCATTTTCGAGCTAGAATTTAAAAATTGAAAGGGGTGCATTTTCACTCCTACTTTCAATTTCCACCCTTTAATTTAATAGAACTCGGTTTTTTCATCAAAAATGAAACCTTTGAACGATTCATACAATAAAATTGCTTGAACGTCATAGTTCGTTTTAACCCTGTTTTTTTGGATATAATTAATACAGGGTGATTCACAAATGGTGACCAAAAATGAAACCTCGTATTCTTTGGTGAATTTTAAGGGGAGTCTTTCCTTTTTATCTAGGACGCTCCATTAAAAAGATACAGGGTGTTAAACTTTAAAAAATATTTTTAATATTTTTTAAATAATTTAAATAATTTAAAAACTCCGATCCTCCGATACCCTGTATCTCCGCCACTGGAGCATGTAAATTTTAGGAAAAGCCCTCAGATTTTGGACAATGTTTATATAAATACATGTGCCCAATTTCAAATTATTTCACTTACTAGTTTTTAAATTATTTAACACCCTGTTTAACGAAGCATCCTAGATAAAAACTTTATAGGGAAAACTCCCTTTAAAATCCACCAAAGAATACGAGGTTTCATTTTTGGTCAACATTTATGAATCACCCTGTATAATCAGATTTTTTAAATTTTCGTATAAGTTTTTCTGTTGGTTAAGAAGCTAGTAGGTATGCGAGAAATTCAATTTAATTTGCATTATTACAGAAAATCACCACCTACCCGCCATAAACAAGGGAAGTGGACAGCATATTTCTATTTACATTTACATTAAAAACCTAAATATGATTTTTTAACTTAATGTAAACAACGATAAGTAAACTATTACACTAACAATTTTTTTATTATGTTGAACCACTGACATACCGATTATCCTTGAAAATTTGCTTGTTATTTAATACATTATCATCTGTGAGATTAGTGAATAAATAAATAATGTCGGACAAACTTTTTGATCAATATACATAAATAATTAACGAGTAAATTATACTGTCAGAAAATTAACTCTTCTTTTTCTGTATTATCACTTTGACGTCATTACGAATTAAGTAAATATTAAACAAATGTACCAAAAAACAAAAACTTACATCTTTAATACTGAAATGATGGACTTGTTTCATATAAGTAGGCAGCTCGGTCATGAGCGTCTCATAACCATAATTGTGTCCCATATGGGCCAGGAGGATAGCCCAAAATGGCATCGATTTCACAATGGCCTTCCAAGGAATAGGGGGAATCTGCAAACCGAATACGCGATTATTAGGAAACCAACTCGTTTTCTTGAAGCCTTACCGGAACTCCAATTTTGCTTCCCAACTCTTTCTGGATGTACAGTCTCTCTTCCGAGTCCATACGAGTATTAGTCTCGGGATCTTCAAAGACGAAAATGAGGAAGAAGACGCACCAAACAGTTCCCACAGCTCCAAAAACGTAAAATATTGAGGGCCATCCCAAAGCGCACTCGGAAAGAAGACCGCTCAGAGGCATCGATATGACCGTTCCAAACTGTGCTCCTAGAAATTACAAAAAACTTACGTCATAACCGTTTAACTTCCTCGTATGAAAACAATATGAAATCGAGAATAAACTTCATATTGTCAACATGTAACTGAAAACTGTATTTCCATAAGTTCTATATTTCTATATAATAAATTTCAAGAAATATTTTGATACTTATTATTGAAAAGAAAAAATTTTCTTGAAAAATATTGCATGCCTATTGTAAGTTTCGTTCAGGTGCAATACAACAAATTTTGGAATATACAGCCTCCAGTACAGTCCACTAAGTATTAATTTAACAATATTTGTTGTTTATGTACTTAAAATATGTAATATCTCAAACACTGCAGTAGCTGATTTATCTGCTTTATAACTTGTCATTAAACTTTCAACGAAAACAAATCATTGCACAATAAATCAATTGTTCATTTGTATTCTTTTCTAGCCAGTTCTTATTTTGTAGATAGTTCACTAAACATACTGACAGAGGATTTACAGAATTGATATATCATATTTCTATGACATAATTATTAATTTTAAACATTTTAAGTATGTTGTAAGTATATCGCTATTATCTACAAATAAATTCCTTTGGCAACTAATCATAAGTGGCAATTTATCCAATACATACATGTTTTCATGTAAATCCTCCGTTTGTGGAAACACTCCTTTCACTAATCGTAACAATATATTTATTAGCAAAGCTTAAATATGATAAATAAAAATTAATGAAAAGTAAAATTTCCCCAAACTTTGTTCCAAAAAATCCAAGTATGAAGATGATTACAAAATAAAAGTAGATACCTATTAAGCAACAAAGCTTATCTGTTCTAGATAACGACCTATAGCAGAACTAGGATGCATTTTTTCAACTTTGCCGGCATAAATTTACATATAAACAAATAAAACACCAGGCCCTTTTGTAATAAAACGACAATTGCCTAGTGTTTTCAAACAAACCTCTCAAACTCAGATACATATTTATGCCGCTTCTCAACATACCATGGCCGGTCATATATCAGCGGAATTTGTTTATGGATTCGATCTACCGGATCGAGTATCTAGTAGTATCGATTTTGTTAGAAAGGGTCCTGAATTGAGGTCATTAGCAGATCTAATGCATAGCCAGACCAATTCTCCCAAAGGTATAGTATGGTCATCCATTTACTTTGAAAGAATTGGTCCATGCAAGGCAGTTGCATCGATTCTTTCATACTTTATATCATTTATATGATGATGAAAAAATAAGAGAAATAATTGGATCTGCAATAATTTTGATGCAGTTGCTTGCCATGCTAATTTACCTATAAGCAAAGAAAATGGTTAAAATGTTTCAAGAATTGGAAACCAAGAGACTAAAAATAGTCTACATTTGTTAATTTGTATATTTCATTCACTGGAAATGCACGTCATATGTAGAATGTTTTATTTGTAGAACAGATCAAGTCCATTTACTATGTAGTTGACAAAAATCAGATCGGAGTAGCCGGTTGAAGTTGATCAGTTTTTATAATGATACGACAGACTTAGTCGTCAACTAGAATGGAACATTCGATCGGAATTTTTTTGTAGACTTGTTCCAGAAAGAATCAAATCCAACAAATCTGCTGGCGTATGGCCGGCCATTAAGATATAAAAAAATAAAAACTGCCTATACTGCGAATTAGTTATAATCAAACCACTGCATTGCCTACATACCCATACAGTTATCGTAAAATATTTTCTACTACTATAATGCCATCTCTCGAAATTGCAGAAGTATAATACCTGCATAAACGAAAGCGCCCATTCGACTTCTCTCATTAGGGGGGATCCATTTTGCCAGAAGAGCGTGTGTGCATGGGACAATAGGGCCCTGACCAGAAAGGTACGATTGAAAACCAATACCAGGTACGAAAGTGAGAGTTCGAATATATTTTTGTCTCTATTTCTGTCTAATAGCCATTTTTGTCCCAAATAGGAAATACACGATTGCCATTAAAGTGACAAAAATAGGTCTCTCACTTTGTACTTGTTAAAATTGCCTACTCACCTCACCGAGGCCTTGTATAAACCTCACAGTTATCAGCCACCAAATACCCATATTCGCAGCTACCGGTACCAACAGACCAAACACGGAGTTGATCAGCATGCCTACTCCCAGAAAGTAGATATTTCCATATCGTTTTGATAATATACCAAAAGGAATCTGAGTTATCACATATCCATAAAAAAATGAACTCAAGACATAACCCTGGATATCTGTCTCCCACAGGAATTCTCCATCGGATTCACTACTTGAGGTCTGAAATGAATATTTATATGGGTAGGTACAACATCTTGCTGAAATGACTTGCATTTTCTAAATGAGTTGACGTTGCTAAATTTAAATATTCCAGTTTTTACGAAGGTTTTCTCGGAAAACAATAGTGCGATAAAACGTACACGAGCAACAGTTTTCAACGTTGCGGTTTGCTGCTAGTTATAAAAACAATTAAAAACCAATATCTTTCTTGTAAAGGATTTCTATACAGTCCAATTTGTATTGATGTAATATTTATTTTAAACAAAGCAATCAAGAATGCAAGTAAATACTTGTTCAGAGTAAAAGCCTACAATAGTTGTACTTACCGTTGTATTATCAGCGATCACTCCACATTCGTCATCAACAGATGAAGACTCAGAATCACCAGATATGGCTGTATGGTTAACCATAGCCACTATGGCTACAGACATGTTTGTCCTCATGATGTACGCGTTGGCCATTCCCAGGAAAAGCATGAATGTGACAAAGTGTCTCGCCCCAAACCTTCCTAAGAATCCTGCAACAAACATAATAATTGGTCAGTTTCTTAAATATTTTTTTTATCAAAGTAAAAGAAAGAGCTATGTAACAGTGCAGATCAAAGAATTTTGGTTACTAAAAAAAATCAGTCTCTACTTCAGTCAGTATTCTAACCTTGAAATAATCAAGTTCCATGATTAAAACTCTCCCCTGTGATACATTTAAATCTGTAGTATGCATCAAACATGCATTTTTATCGACAAACTAATGACAAACGTGACAATTAAATAATTAAAGAAGGGAACTGAAAGGACTTAGGGCCGGTTTTTCACTTTTTTTTCTTATGTTTTAGTGGAGAAGCAATAATTTTCATTTAACATGCAAGCTTTTAACAAAGAATGAATTTATAAATTCGTTTTTAACTTTTTTTTCTTTACTAATCTATGAAAACTCCAATACAAAAAGTAACAATTAGTTAACCAGAGATTGAAAAATCGGCCCTTAAATGTTTAATAGTTAAATTAAGAAATAGTTAAAGCAAAACATTCATGGCTTCAAGAAATGACTTTCCTATATTCAAAAGGGAGATATTTAGTTTTGCGTAATTAAGGAGCGCATTAATTTACCGCAGCGATAAATTAGTTTCCAGTTATTGATATAAAATTCAAAGCGGTTGGATACCTTACTCTGACGACATAACTTCCATCATTTACTTTGTCAGTATACATTTTTATTAATTGAAGACTTGTACCTCAACCACTTTAATACAATGTTTTACATTTTGTAACTCCCAAATCCGAATTGATCCTCATCGCCTAGCAACTAAATTATGTCAATATTTCATTTACCTGGTACTAAAATTTTGTCACTGTGCCAGGCAGCATTTTTAACTCAATCTACAAATCTTGCAACTGACTCAAAACAAATTTGAAATAAATACAACCGACCTACGTTAAGGTAAATAATTAGAATCTCGGATCCGATACCTACGTAGCTAATTTATAAGCATTAAATACATATTAAGTGGTGTTAATTTGGTAAGAAAAACTTATTTGTAACGTGGTTTTAAAATTAAGTTTATCTAAAGAATAATATAATAAGGTTCCCGAGGTTATTAAGACCCGCCATAACTATATAACAGCTAAGTACAATCTGCTGGCTATCTATAATATCTGGAACACTTAAAATTGATCCTCCAAACTTTTACGCATCACTTTGAGGAAAGGAATGTTTTCAAATCATCATCAGCAATTAAATTCAAACTTATCTAAACTATCTGTTCCCATATTTATGCGTTTTACTTTCCACTACACTGTCTTATATTCAGTCTTACTCCAGTGTCTACTAAAACAAGAACAACGTTGAAATACTTTCTATCATTACTCATTTCTTAACTTTATGGGAATTTTTCTATTCTGGTGACCAAAATACATTAAACGTTTTGCAAATGGGCTCATTCAGCAATTTTTTTCAGCACTGATAAAGATAAAGTTGTGGTTTTTATTAAAAAAAAATCCATAACCATTAACAAACCTACTTCTGGCAAATTAGAAGAATCTGTTTTTACAAAATTTACTTCCATTTTTTAAATTTAATATGCAGAAACGCTAAAACATTCTGTAGATGTAGAAACTCATTTGGAAGTAGCGCCAAGCCGGTTGACCGTCCCATGCGGTGACGTCACTGCATTGCTGAGACAAATCTTCGCATTTTAAAAATCATATAGTTTGAAAACCGTTCAACGGATTGTGTTGAAATTTTCAGAATCGCCTAATCATATTTGGTGTAAACAAAATAAGAACATTTTTGAAAATTTACAGAATGACCACATTATTTTCAATCCATATTCTTAGCAAGTAATTTTTCTACGAGTCACTACAACAATCCTCAACGTTTTTCAGTTTAAAGATACGTTAGAAGCAATTATAATGTTGATAAACGACATTGCAAAATAGTTTAAAAAGTTTCAAATGTATTGATTTATTCTCAATGGCCGCCAGAATAGCACTGATTACAACTGATAATTAGGTTTTATTATGAGCACTGTTAATATTGTATTGTACATAAAATATAGGTAGATAAATACCTATAGATTATATAAAAGTACGTAATTTGTAAATGTAAATTATTGCACGCTTTTTAGAGAACAAAAAATAGTTTACAGGTAAAATTTAAAAGAAAAAAATGTTTTTATGATGATCTTTTCTTGACGTTTTTTTTTCATAAATGCAACTGTAAAATATCAAAATTATGTTAAAAAACAACATAATTTATAAAATTATATAAATATTATTAATCAGTTTCTCATATTTTCTCCGATTGGAAGAGAGATATCCAGCCAGATCAAGCACAAATTTTTCAAGTTTAAAATATCAAAGGTCTCCCTAGGAAGTTGATCAGCTGATTGTCATATGGGTTGTGACTATCTCGAAAACAATTGCGGAAATTAATGTTCGAAAAATAAACACATTCGGTATATAACATTTACGTTTACAGACACCGAGAGACATAATTCGTTTTCGTTAAAGTGAAAGAAATCCCGAAATTCTGCATTGAGATTTATTACCTATCATACCCGGCTAATAAGGAACTCTTAGATTATTTAATGGCTCTACTGACTTAATTACTGCAACCAACTAACATCTTCTGTATCGTATTTCGTAAGACCTAAGCAACTGTGTTGCATCCATGTCTTCCGGCATAAATAACAAAATCAATCTTCTTCTTGGAACTTGATATCTAAGAACTGCAACATTTATTACAATTTTTATCCTAAACAGATTGAGCAACAAACACGCTACTTCTATGTACTGTAAATGGGCAAGTCGGTTGTATTTAGCGAAATTAAAATTGTCTTAACTTCGCAAATAACAGTACAATTACCATTTGAATAGATATTGAATCGAACGACATGATTTCATGGTAATTAGCGTGCCCTTGTGTATTGTCATGGGTACGAAATATAAAAAAATGTATGATGCACAGGATATCCGATCTACTGTGATCTGACCAAATATAATCCGCTTCAATGTCAAAATAATTAGAATCAGAGCCTGCGAGTCTTCACTGAAGGTTTAATTGACGATTTACAAATTCATGTATAATGTACATGTGTACGATGACTGTAATTTAACATCAATAACGGATCTATAAGATTGACATCGACCATTTAAATTTAATTTTACATGATAGTCGCAAATGACACCACCAGAAAATCTACTATTAAACATTTTTCGATCAACATTTTATACATATATCTATTTTTTTCTACTTGAATTTATACCGAGATGCAACAAAACCCTCGACAAGTTGAGAATAAAAGAAACGTGACATTCCATGATTGAAATCTGAACGATATAAAAATATATCAGAACAACCTATTCACACATTTCAATCGACATTTGCAAATATAAATATAATCTGATATTTTGGTATATACATGGTTTCATTATATTTCAGCTGCTTTCAAAGACATAGCAACTTAAAATCAAATAGCTAATACAAAGTAATAATATATAAGTTCAGTGATGTAGTTTTCACCTTGGTTTTCACACTTACACTAGTATATACATGTAAATCACGTTTAAAAGTGCCAACATTTTGGCTTGACAGATTTGGATAATAAATTTGACGAAAATTCAATTTTTTTCCATTGCTGATGTTGACAAAAAAGTTTGGCAAATTATCTTCCAATGCTTAGCGTTACGGTCAGATGGTACGGACGGCATATCATCACTTTAAAGAATCCCTTCAGGAAACTGGTTAAACAAACACAGACTACTTAGATTATTGCAGATGGTGAGCAATACAAAAAGATAAATGATAAGAAGGTATCTCGGAAAGTATGTATCCGTTTGAAGAGGAAATTCCTAAATTTTAGGAAAAATATTTGTACTTATTTCACCATATTTTTGTTCTGCTTTGTTTTTTATAAAAACAATATGTTTTTACAAATTTGTTTACATGTAGCTAAGTGAGGATTATGGATTTATTGATAACAAGTAAATTTAGATACAAGTGTATTAAGAACATAAAAGGGAAAAGTAATTATATTTTGACAATTATTTCCAAGCTACGAAAATTATATTAAATTTAGTCCAAAATAGATACATATTTAGGATGGTAAAAGATAAGCTGGTTTAAATCATTAAAGGATTAACCGATTTTAATGCGGATGATTAATTAAAGGAAACCACGACTTCAATAAAACATATCAAAAATGACACATTGAACTTAGAAACAGATTCTATTAACAAAAAATTCTGAAAATATATTAGAAAACATAACATTTAAAAAATATGAACAATCTACATTCTGTAACAACGGAGAACAACGAAGACTTTTCAACGTTTAAAGTTTAGACCATTATAAATGGCTGTTACAAATTCGCTTTTCACTACAGGGATCTCGGAAACGGTAAGAGATACGAACTAGCTTAAATGGAGACACAGTTACATAATCAGAGGATCAACATTATGCCTCTAAAAAATCGAGGCTAACATGATTAGTTATTAGTTAATATTTGAAAAAAAGAAACGAAATTTTGGAAATCCGTTTTCGTTTCATTTCAGCCTTGTTTGAGGTGAAATTGAAAAAAGAACATTTTCTCATGGCAACTTTTTGCCCTCTATCGAATGGCATGATCAATTTTTATATGTAACGTTTCGTCTCTACAGGACCATCATCAACTTCATTTTTTAAATACGACCCTGGAAATTTTATTACATTTTTTACAAGCCTTCCTGACCCCTAATACTGTATTGTCTCAGCCCGAGCCAGATTCAGACGTATTGTCTCGAAAAATTCATCTTCAATGTATTCGTTCCAAATTTATCTAATTTTTTTAGATTTGTATGTTTCTTGAATCATCGTATACTCTAAGTGTCGTTAGACCTTGGAAATCCACCTAGTTATTTAAACTATTACCATCACACGTTACAATTAAACATTATTAGAGAAATACCAAGCGGTGCAATTTTCTTTCTGATAAAATATGATTTCCAAATTTTTCCTTAAACAAAATAACATACACAGGTGAACCCATTTTTCAGTTTGAAAGAAATATATAAATTTGACATAATTTAAGTTGCCAGCTGGGTAAATTACTGAATATTTTCTGATATTTTGCACGACAACTTAGAGGGAAAGCAACATAAATATGGCACACACCTAATATTCCTCCCTTTTTGGCGAATTCTGGTGAAAAATTCGTGTACAAACATGACTGACATGTAACGCTGTACTAAAAATAAAGCGATTGTGTCAATACAATTTGGTTTACTGGCAACGCTAAGCACGGGCGATCCATCATATGAAATGTAGATATAATGACTACGAAAAGGTTATATTATTTAATGGACTCCGGTCGATAAGATTTTTATTACCAATTTTCGTCAGATCTATTAATAATCGTAAGCAATACAGAATAGCACTGCAACGTTTAACTTTAATCAATTTGTCGTACCTATTTGCTAGAACAATGTCACATTAATGTGATTTGATTGATTGATTTCAAGCTCGCAGCTGGCGACTGGAGCATTCTTCTCGGAAAATTAGACCAATTGGTTCTTAAATGAAAATATTTACCAACTTATCGCGAACTTCACTATTATCGGTGTATTTTAAGAATAAACAATTAGCAAAAGTAATGATCTGTCATTCCCTTTCCAATTAACAGCTATGACTTTTTTTTATAAAACACAGAAACAAAATCATCTGATATGACCTTTGGGCCCATAAAGCATGACGACAAGCCATGTGAGATAAAAATGAAGTAATTAGAATTTTGCGATAACAATTGATGCTAATTTATAAGATGAAAGAGCCAAGAAACGTCTAGAATCGTATGGAAAATATTTTAAGAAGAAATTTGAATAACATACGAACTATTTCTAATTCAACAATTAGCTGAGACATTTTAACAAAAGGATCTAACAAAGAGAAGCATTTTTATAACTGAGGAATTCAAACAAGCACAGCTTTCAAGTATTGAAGGAAACAAAAACATTTTCTGGAGCTGCAAAAAACTGAAGGTAAGTTGTCAAAATTAATTTAAATGAAACTTATCGTTTTAACTTTCGAGACTTCTATACTTACACAGAATGAACCCTACTGCTTTACCAAACTTCCCAATCATTGCATTAAATGCAGAAATCTAAATGTAAGCACTTTTGTCTACACCTGACAGGTTATTCAATATGAATACATGGTACCTACACGCTAAATCATTTTGAGGAACCAATACCGCTGAGTTAATAAATCAGAAGTAACTGTGAATTGTAATGTGAATTTTGGAAGGTCAAAAACAAGACCGAAAGTGTAGGAAAGCATACCAGACAGTTAAAAAACTAGATAATGGTGTTCCAAGAAGCAACCGATTTAAGACCACCATGAGACTTTAAATTGGTCGCGAAAGCTACCAGACAATGAACTTGTAGTTAACAGAACACTAAATAAATATATTGATGAGTCGCCAGACACTTTCAGAGAGATTTTTCAACGAGATTGTTCCTATGTATTTATCATGGAAATTAAATACCTATTAAAATATGTATATGATTCCTTTTTTCAAACTGAGACCTAAGATTTTTTCTTTCGTATGGGTTAATTTTGGTATAATAACAATTAAAAAATATAAAACATTATTACATAAAAATTATTTGCACGGCTACAGTTTTAGAAATGAAAACAACACAAGTACCTGATTACAAACCTGTAAAATAGAAATATGTATAAAATATAACGCAATGAAAGACAAATCAGCCGTTTTAATAATTAAAAAGAGTGATCTCTCAATTGTCGGTGGTGTTGTTTATTTAATCAATTTATGTACAATCTGCTGTTAACGGATTCTAATTCTGATCAAGAACATTTTGCGAGTAAGATCCAGAAGATATGACGTACCTATATTGCGTTTAATCATAACAAAATAGGTAGCATAGATTTGAACAAATATGTATTTTAAGTATCTGATTTCTGGTATACCAGATATAGGATCTATTATTTTATTATATCAGTTAGGCTTAAACAAAATTTCCTAAATTTATAATATTTTAAGTAATTGTGGAAATAAAAAGCTGTACGCGTACAAGTGAAACTAGCAATATCAACTGAAGTTCATATAAATCACGATTAAAAAAAGTCAGAAATCACAACAGTTTTTTCATTCATGATAATTCATTTTCTAAATATCCTATTTAAATGCTCAATTGTCTGTTATTTTTGTACTCGTTTTATTCATTTCGTGAAATTTATTGAATTTGTAGTCGTAACT
Source organism: Anoplophora glabripennis (assembly GCF_000390285.2). Classification (NCBI taxonomy): domain Eukaryota; kingdom Metazoa; phylum Arthropoda; class Insecta; order Coleoptera; family Cerambycidae; genus Anoplophora; species Anoplophora glabripennis. The sequence continues at coordinate 207,412 of NW_019416241.1, forward strand.
GTTAATAAAAAATCATTGACTTAATCATTTCAGTCCTGAAATACTTACGTCTTTAAGGCTCTGAGAAAATACTTTTTGAATACGCCAAATTATGTCAAAAAATGCAGGTCATGACGAAAGTAGCCGAAAAAATAGACGATCCTTAAGTAAGCACAGCATGTTATTTATAAAAATCTAAAAACTGCTTGTTTTAAAATTAGTGGTTTGAAGAATTTACGATTTAAGTATTCATAAGTAAATTAGCAGTAGATGCCCTGTAACAGTCCAATAGAAATGTACGGTATTCAAAGTTTGATGCGTACAACGTGAACTTTCAACTGAGGGAGTTAAAATTTAGTTTCAATAAACAAAAATATATACAGATGTTCTCTTTGTTGTACCTAGTCGGACGGGCTATAACAAAATCCCTTTAATTTAAAAAATTAAAGCCTAGTAAATCTGTGATGCAATGATTGGCATGGCCTAAATCTTCTTTCGAACCTATCAAACATTTCTCTGAAATAATTACCATATTCTGGGGAAAAACGTGCTACCAATTTCTGTCAACAATTAATTATTATAAACTGGTTAATTTGTTGTTAATGTGAATGTACTGATCGCGATCCCGAATCCCGTAAATGTAATAATTGTGTTTAGATAAATCGCAGATTGTATTGTATAGGTACTCATCTTAAATATTGTGCAATAGCGAAAAATTTTATCGCAAATTTTACAACAGATAATCAAGGTTTACGGCTAACCAGACATGTGATATTAGAATGATTTTTATAACCGATATTAGCTTAGTTGTAGGTACACAAACTAGAAAATAGACGTTACATTCTGAAGTTTATTCGGGGAAGTTATTTAATATTATCTACAATAACTGCTTATCTCAAATCCTGGGCTCTGCACAAAAAGCGAAATAAGATTATCTGTATTAGTCTTCGCTTATTGCTTATGTTGTAACCAGTCTATTTTAAACTATACCGCCATAATAAAATATAACCTACAATACCCGGCGTATACGTAGAGCACGTGTTCGACGAATTATGCACGCTGTCACTAATCGAATACGATATTTTCAAGTGAAACATACATACCTTTCTTCTTTTTGACGAGAACATCACCATTTTCCTGTTCGAAGACTGCCGTAGCCACCGTAGTGTACCTCGTATTGGGGTAGTTATTGCCATTCCTTACGTCCCCGTTCATTTTTTATTAAGTATATTTAGATACTAAATTTAACTTTCAACTATTTGACTAACTATACGAAACTCTGTTTCATATTTAAATACGTCTGTTAAACAATTAAAAAACTAACAACTAAAACAAGTAACAAATAACCAATAAATAATTGTATTGTACTTTAGGCGGCAACAATTACAAATTGCTTGTTAGTTTAAAATTAAAAGCAATTTTCGATAACCGAATACTATTTAAGCCTTTTTCGTTTTCTCGTCAGAACTAGTGTGAATAAATTAAATAGTAAAAATAATTTCATAATCGACCATTCAATCACTAATGTCTTCTTCTCAGATTACGCCGGTATGTGGGATACAATTCACTCGGATAAACTTTTGTTTCACTGTTTTCTTACTTGCAATCACTTCGACACTGTTTTATAACGACTTTGATATTTTGCGTTTATACATAATAGCTTTTATGGATTAAGTACGAGTGTGACATGCCGACAATATCGAGCACTTATACCACCACTCCTCGCCTGGACTGAAATATACGCATACGCAAGTGATTAGGTTCGATACCGTTCTACGCATGCCCGTCAACATCTACCTACTTTGATTGTGGTGCTGACCCAGGCACCGACGGTATTGGCGCGCATTTTCAATTTAAGGTTATCCCGCCGTATGCCATGATCTCGTCGCATGCAGTTCAAGGAAATACACGTAGGAACCATCTGAATTGAGAACCGTATTAAGTATATTTTAACTTATCACTGACAGAGTTAAACGTTTGGAAATTCCGTTACACCACTTCCTAGATGTTTTTAGAATTTTATAGAAATGTGAGTATTGCGTTCATATTTATTTTTAACGCGAATTGATATTTTGGAATCAGAGTAAAAGAAAACAAAACAAATAATAATGCAGTAAACACAGGAATTGTCACTGAAGAAAAAAAGCCAAAAATCGGAGAAGAATAATGTTGTGCTTTATCAGAGACATCATTAAATAAGTTCATTAAATATGTAACATAATAATATTCGGAAACTCCCAACATCAAAACATTGCTTTTGGGAAATAATGTAAATACTGTTATCGGTGCTTTGTCTACTCTTAACAGTGACTTTGGAGCAGTTTTGTGGAATAGTCTTCAGAAGTAGGTAGCGTCACACACATGATATCGCTAATATCAATTTTTTCTTCAATATTTTTTCCGTCTTTGAAAGATAAAAGTCCTGGAGTATTTAGATCCTATGAATACACATGATATTTCAACAGGTATTTGTTTACAGCTAAAGCCTGCCCAGACAGTGTCATGTGAGTAGGTGCTTGTTGTGATGGCTTCATGGCCTGTTTACAGTAACTTCAGGTCTTTCCCATTTAATCTTTTGACACAATTTTGCAATACCTTCAAAATATCAAAATAACAAATCAACAAGTCCCAACATGACCAAATATTGAAAAAGGGATATGATTGTTTTGCTAAAAACTCTTGCATTAACAATATAATTAAGTAATATTAGATGTTCTTGACTAGGAAACAGATGATTGCGATGAAACTTCATCCCTGAAACTACTTTATGTTCTCAAAGATAAATAAAATAGTACAAAACCACTTTCTTCATCAGAAAATTTTAATTTCCCGAATAATTTCCTCCTCATTTCTCATTTTTTGAGATCTATATGTGCTACGGATTATAGAGTTTATCTAACATAATGTAACTACCAAGATAAACCCTTATAGGCATTTGTACAATTTTCGTCAGTAAAAGTAGACCAATTACTTTAGTCAGCCCCATGTGAGACATTCTTAGATCAAAATTAGAACAACGCCAATATTAATATACTTGTAGTTGTTAAATAACATAAAATACTTTACCACAACCTTTCAGATTTGTTTGTAGATTACAACCAGATAAAAATAATTTTTGTTATAACTTTTAATATCATTCACAATATTTATAATATGTAATATCATTAATCAAACCTGTGACGCATGTGGATTACGTTATAAATTCATAAAAACTACTGATAGTTAATTATTAGCTACTTATAGAAGTTATTTTACTTCCTTATATTGATGCATTGTATTTTTTTCATTTTAACGCTTTCCGCGACCTTTCTGGGGTGTCCGTTACGCTACTGACTCCAACAATTATTGTTTTTCTCGGAATGACACTGATTCATTCCTTATCTACTCCATATATCTGTGGGAGTATCTCGTACGTAATACCATGGCATCAGCATCTTTGAGAGATGATTAACTTTTTTTCTAAAACAGTGATTCTCAAACTTTCAGCATGCGCGTACCCTCTTTTCAGACATTGATTTTACTTTACCCCACATTTGAGAAGAGCGGCTGAAGGGAAAGGAAAGATATTCGTGATTCATATAATTCTGGTAAGCGTCTCCTTGAGCTTGCAAATGAATCATCCGAAAATGCAGTATTATTTTTGTTGTGGTAGGCGGAAGAACGGCATATGAATGCGGATGAAAATACAAGGTGTCCGGACTTTGTAGGAGAATCTACTCGGAAAATTAAGTTCCTGTGAAAACTCAATAGGCGGAGTTATGTAACCACAGCTACACTTTTATTTTAATAATTTGCATTTTAATCATGCATCTAAAACATGTTTTTTCAAATTTGGTATACTTATCAAGAAATTGCACCTATGAAGAAAAAAAAATCTGTTTGCAATTTTGTTAAAAAATTAAATAATTTGATGTAACCCTTTCAAAAAAATACAAAAAGTACCAAATTCCAAATCACCCAAAGCATTTAATTAATTAAAAAACGTTGTGAAATTTGAAAAAGAAATTACAACGGAAATTTTAGTCACAATAAGTACCTATACCTTCCCATGGAAAACATTAATGTTTTCTTCTGGATTATGGTTAAATTTGGGCTACTTATCAAGGAACTACACCTAAGTATGAAGAAAAAATAAACAGAATTTATATTTGCAATTATATTAAAAAATTAAATTATTTGATGTAACATTTTCAAAAAGTTAAAATATGCCAGATTCCAAATCATTTAAAACATCTAATTAATTAATTAATTAAAAGGTGGAAAACATTATTATGTTTTTTCCTGGAATATAGTTAATGTCAGTGACAGAACAAGAGGACCTTTTCGATAGATTTTTTAATTATTTAATATTAACGTTAATTTTTTTCTAGTCAATAGGAACTACGTTAGCTGATCATCAGAATAAAAGTCGAAAATTTGTAAAAGATTGCTTGACTGAAAAAAGCTACAAGGTTTTTGGAAATTATTTCTAATTTACTGCTTACAATGCGAACAAAAAATAATAAAAATTTAAAAAATGTACACAAAGACAAGAAAAAATTAAAACGTATCAAATTACAATTGTCCTGATGCAGCAACGATTCAGTTCAGTTCAATTGTTTCGGTTTTTATATTGTATATTCAAATCCTTGACATTTAAACACTGGGGATCTTTCATCACTCTATAAAGCATAGCACAGGTTTCTTTATCTATATTATCTTTCATATTAACTTTTAGATCCCACAGTTTGATTTTTGTTCTTCGACCTTAGTCAATAGCTCGGAGTTAATAACTTTTCCATTCTCAACAATATAACTTAAATGTAACTAGGTCCTTTAATATCAGCTATGAAAATTTTAATTGTTCTCTTTCTCTCGTACGAGCTGTTTCTTTTAACTGGGTTTGAGAAATACTATCCAGAAATATTGACCAGGAAAAGAGTTGTCTTAGACAGGATAATGACTTATTATCTAAAATTAAGGTCTAATCAACCATTTACGTTTGCGCACCTATTTCAATCTCTTTAGGTTCATAATGATTTATTTTTTCGTGACACATGTGATTTGAATATTCATAGAAACATTTTTTATTTAATAATTCCTTTCCAATATCGTTAAATTTTTACTGTTCCTCAGATGAAAATTAAGTTCAAAATATTTAAATTAAAATAATTGTAAAACCAGCCATCGTGGTCGATAGACTGGCGAATATTTTCCAGCAACAGATTCGCTAATTTATGCGGTATTATTTATGGATATTATCTCCGACAGTGATAACAGAAAATTGTATTTTTCTCTACATCAGGGTATGCGACCATATTTTGACAATGTTTGCCTCGAAACCGTATTTTTATTTTTGGTTTATTTGGCATTTTACAAAGGTCACGGTTATTTCTTTAAATACAAATAAAAACCATCCTAAACAAAAATTTGAAATACTTAAGATTGTTTTATTCGAATCCATGGTAATGACGAATAAAGTTTTTTTTTTCAAGGTTCAGGAAACTATTGCCACACAACAATAAAACATTAAATCTTATCTCACTATTAAATAAATATGTACCTGCGATTATTCTTAAATATACGCATGGTATTGCAAAACTGTTGAAAAAATTTTGTAGTTTGTGACATTAAGTAAATGCAAATATGTGACGATAACTGCAAAATAAATATAAAAAGTGAATGTGTATCACCTGTTGTGATTATTTTAGTACTCGTGGTTTTATGAAAATATTATCTAAAGACGAAAGTCCATTTCAGTTGCGCTATATTTACTTCACCTATTGTTATAAATTTGTTTGGTATTAAAGCTGCCTGGAAATAGATATTTCTTTTTCCTTCAAAACTGAAGACGCTAAACAGTGATAGTAAAATATTATTCAACAGAGGGACATCTGTTCAAATGACCGTATGATTGTCGCTTATATTAATTAGAATACATATTGGAGCAGAATATTGTGATATTACTTATCCATATAGCATGTGTATAGAATATAATTACGTTTAATTACATGAATGTCTACAGCGTGGCTCATTAAGAACAGAAGAATAAAATTTCTGATACACAATAGCTCTACACTGAAAGAAATGGGCTTATTAAACTGTTTCTCTAGAATAACGTAGTACAGCGCATATTAAAACTTTTGAACAAATATACAATTTTTATTAAAAAAAAACACACATCCTCATTCATTATTCAATTAGTTTAACGGAAAAACGCTTAATACACCTTATGCTATGTGAATACGCCCGGTATGTAGAATAGATATCCTAGCGAACCGCTGGTGTTCGGCCACCGGTTTTTGTTAAATATTTTTTATTATTTTTTTCTTTTTTTTTAGTTCGATTCAAGCGCGCAGAGCGGTTGTTGTATTTTTCGGTTCGTTGGAAATAGTTAATAGTTGTTGTGTACAATTGGTTTTGTGAAGTGAACCCCTTTGAAGTCGAGTGCATTCTCTTCTTCCCTTTCCTTTTGCCATCGACTTAAAGAAACATTATTGCGTCACATTTTGGTGAGTTTAGTTTAGTTTAGTTTTTTTTTATATATACAGTCCACTTGGAAAGGGCTATTTGGGCCCAACCACTATGAAATATAAGTTATAACGAATTACTTGTATATTATTATGTGTTATAAGCTTTATTTTCCATTTGTATAGTAGGGAAGATTTGTTATATAAAGACCAATGTACGAGTCTTTATATAACAGCTGTATTAACAGAATTGTTCGTTTTGAAAATGATTATGATCGTAAAATTTCCGACAGTCCGATATGCATCGACTATTACGCTTCTTCTAGTTGGATGAGGATTGGACAGTATAAGTTATATTGCAAATTTCCATGTAATGTAATATAATACAAGAAAACACGGATGCATCGTCACTAAGTTGTACCGTTTTGGGAGCGATCATTTTAAGGTGTTTAATATGTTTTTAACTCATACAAAGTATGCAACAGTAATACATTTATTATTATTAAAACTTATAAATAGTACTAGAAGATCTTATAACGAGCATGGAGCACACTATCAGTTCATAAATAATATAAACAACACTGTGTACTAATTATAAAATAATTTAATAAACAATATGGTATCCAATATTCACCTATTTATCTGTCACATATTGTATACAATGTTCTTATAATAACATTTAGAATTCTAATAAAGGATAAAACGCATTTCTTTCAGTGTAAACGCACTTATTGAACCAATTTCGATGATCAAGTTGGTAATCACTTTTTTTACTTAAAGATATGGCTGGTTCACTTAAAATTTCCCAAATTTCTTCAATTTACAATGCATTAAGTATAATATGTTGGATATTTACCGATATTGACTAAAAAAGGAAGTAAGTTCTTTTCTATCAAGGAAGTATTTATTTAAAAGACAAAAAATACTTAGGTCATGATACATATTACATAAAACAGGTCAATAGAAATTGGAACGCGAAATAGTAAAGCGCATAAAGATAATTTCTAAGGCCGTATTTGGCCGAATATTCTAATCGCGTTTGAGCATCGTAAGTTACGATGTTTAATATTTAATCGAATGTTGTAATTTTGTACACAGTCCTTATACATCGGGTTCTTAGCAGTCAGTTGTTATATAGAACTTGTAAACAAGTTCCAAATTAAAAAAAATATCCAGTGTCATGAAAGGTTGAGTTGAACATTTAACGTTAGCGTGCAATTAATTTTTTAAACTGTTGAAAACATTGAAACGTACTTTGAGTTTGATTTTGATGTACAAATACAGAATGGTATTAGAAAGATCAGTAAAAAAATATCTAGGTGGTTTTGTATCCCTAAGTTTTTCACTTTAGAAAAAATGTTGAAAATAAATTAAAAATCTTAAGTAGATGCAGCTTATTTTGTGCACGGCGAAAGATAATATGCAACACGGAAATAAAAGATTTTTTATTATTAAACGATGTCCTACTCTTATTTCATAAAAAATGTACTTAGACTAATTGTTAAAAGTGGAGAAGGCGCCAGGAGTGAATACTGATCTAAACTGATTCTTTTTACTGATAATTTATTGTATAAAATTCAGCAAACATAAATGCTATTTTTACATGAAATTATTTTTTACTACTTATTTAAATATGCGTTTCAAATTTCTGTTACCCTAAAATCTATTTTTAACGGATAAACTAGGTAATACACATTATAATATTGTTGAAGATTTTCCTAACAAAGCACTACATATTTTTAGCTATTCTAATATTAACATTAATTTTTACCTTTCATATTTAAATTTTTTAGTCTACTTATATGTTTAGAATATACGAGTAATTAAGTCATTGCAAACATAACTATTTACCGAATTATTTTATTACGAAGTACAACATTTTCAATATTCGATTCTAGTTTCATTTTGGATAAAAAAGTTTCTTGTGAGCATCTAAGTTTGGCTGAAATGACTGATCAAATACAAATAAGACTTACAATTAGTATAGGTCTTTAGATTATAGATTATAGTAATCTCATGGAATTATATTTTTTCACACTGACGAAGACATTTTTTTTAATCTAAAGAAGTGTCCCTAAAGTTATACTAACATTTTAGACAAAGATATAATATTCAAATATACAAAAAGGGGGCTCTTGTTTGATAATCCGCACTTTTCCGAGAAATTTGGGAACAAAATACTTTTAATTTTTTAATGGGCTTTTTATGGATTCCGAAAAATAAAAATGTATGAATTGTTTTTAAATATGCCAATTAAAATAAGAAAGAAAACGATATTGGTGGTAAAGAACATATTCTTTTTCAATTATGATGACTATGCCATTTTCNACATTATAATATTGTTGAAGGTATTCCTGACAACACCCTACATATTTTTAGCTATTCTAGTATTAAAATTAATTTAAAAAAGAGGTTTATCGTAAAAAACTTAACGTTGTCTATTTACCTTTCATATTTAAATTTTTTAGTCTAGTTATATGTTTAGAATATACGAGTAATTAAGTCATTGCAAACATAACCATTTACCGAATTATTTTATTAAAAAGTAAAACAATTTCAATATTAGATTCTAGTTTGATTTTCGATAAAAAAGTTTCTTGTGAGCATGGGTTCGAAAACCCTTAATAAAAAGATTACATGGTCATAAAGTTGCACTACCAAAAACATACCATCTAAGTATGGCTGAAATGACTGATCAAATACAAATAAGACTTAGTATAGGTCTTTAGATTATAGGTTACAGCAATTTCATGGAATTACATTTTAACACACTGACGAAGACACAGAGCGAACAGACATTTTTTTTATCTAAAGAATTGTCCCTAAAGTTATACTAACATTTTAGACAAAGATGTAATCTTCAAATATAGAAAAAGGGTGCTCTTGTTCGATAATCCGCACTTTTCCAAGAAACTTGGGAACAAAATAATTTTAATTTTTTAATGGGCTTTTTATGGATTCCGAAAAATAAAAATGTATGAATAATTGTTTTTAAATATGCCAATTAAAATAAGAAAGAAACCTATATTGGTGGTAAAGAACATATTCTTCATATTGTTTTTCAATTATGATGACTATGCCATTTTCATTAGCTCTTAAGATTCAATAGGGTTTAAATATAATACTGCTAATGTAAGATAAAAGAATATAATACTAAAGATTTCTTCACCACTTTGTTGTTATTTTTTTATTTTTATTGGTACATACAATGTATCAACAAAATTTGAAAAGAGTTTTCAAAATTTGTATCATTGAAGGTTCTGTTTCAAAAAAAAATATATTTTATTGAAATTACCTTGAACAATAAAAAAACTAAATTACCTTATTCTGCCACTGTAAACAAAGAAAAAACTATTCTAAAGACCTGCACACAAGTTTCATTTTGATCTTTTCAACAATTTTGGAGTTATTAAAAATATATTTTGACAATGCATATTATTTGTCACTATCCAACTTTTTTTATTCAGACTTTTAGGATCCATGTTCATAGGTATTTTGTTTGCTTAAAATGATGTGTGGCGCCATATTTCAGATGGTCCTGTTAAGTGTCATGTTATAAACACGACGTTTCCCATATCTAATCGTAATGATTTTGCAATTTCTGCTACGATATAAAAATGAATGACTTTACTAATTAGTACATAGGTGTGTCAGTCCACCAATGTACCTTTAAGCTTTTACTTTATATTTTAATTTAATGAAATAAAGTTAGTGTTCACACTGAATCTTCTAAAACTGTTTGCGTTTTCGAAATAAGTTGAAAAAAATTACATAAATTGCAACTCTTTTATTTTTACGAATTTTTAAAATTTGCGTAGACTTTAATACACCAATTTTTTGGAAAGAACTCATTTTTTGCTTCAACTTTCGATTTTATCGCTATTTTACATGGTATCTTTGTAACTAATCCCAAGTGATCAAAAGTGTATCATTTTAGTTACCTACTTGTTACCGGCGTATGTTTTGGGACGTACAGTTTCGGACGCCCTGTATATAAAATTCGGATACAGAAACGTATAATTTCCAACTATTTAAATCGACAACAATTTAACATGAAATTTATAATTTTTTTACGTGTGCACTATGAAACATTTGAAGAATCACTGGAAGGTCACGCTGAGTCACCGAGCAATATTGCGCAATATTTCCTTTTAGTGTCAGATGTTGCCAGATTGTCAGTAGGTAATAATTTATTAGATAATTTTAACCATTTCTAGTAATATTGCACAGTCTGAAGTGTCTTTAAACTGACAACAACTTCTCGAATAGAGAGAGCTTGAAGCTTGATTGCGACTGTTATTTCAGCAATGGGTTGAGGGTAAAGGAAATTGAAAGACTTGGAACATTCAAAGAGGAATTTGGGATAGTTTGGGAAAAACTAGATACATACTCATAATTATTATGAACATCGACTATGATTTTGTTTGCCTAAACACTAAATAAAACTATATATTTGTAAGAATTTGGCCTTACGAAAATGAAATTCCTGGGTTCAAATGGAGGAAAATGATTGCAAAATATCTCACGTCAGTAATGCTTCCTCTTATCATTATTTTTTTCGATGACTTTTAAAATCTTGATAATAGGAAACACTTCACTTCCATTACGATTTATCTCCAGATGACTATACAATATGCATTTACGTTTCACATTTTTTTATACATTTACGTAGGTTTTCGCATACCGAAGTCACGAGTGACTATATTTAAATTGGCAGGACACCACTCAGAAAATAGAATTTACATAATTAAATTTATTAGTAAACTTACGTAAATAGGGGCACTGTTTTTTATGTTCAGTGTGCCGACAGATAGAGTCGAAGAGAGAGAGGAGAGACTTTAATTTTTATGATTTTATGAAAGAAAAAAAATGTTCCTTTAAAATTCTGCTCGTGTTTTAAGTCCCCTACCAAAGAAATGCTAGAAATTTATCTAATAGCTGATTTTGTCCTTAGAATGTACCAAGAAACGTATAAAAAACTAACATTTTTCAACATTTAATATGTGCGGGGTGACCAAATATGCCCCCGTCTACCAAATTTAGAAGGAGCCTATTTTTGTGTAAGATATCGGTAAAAAAGTTATGGGAATTTGTTTAGATTTAAATTTTTTATGCATGTACCAAGTTTGATAGCAATTGGAAATCAATGATAATAATACAGAAAAAGATCAAAACTTTTAATTGTCTATACCATAATGTCAAATTTCCAATAAAATATGTTATATCACTGATAGCTTTGATTAAGGACGATCTGAGGACACCATATACATATTAAATTTTAAAAATTTTCAGTTGTTAATATGTTTCTTGGCTGGCACAGATTATTGTCAATGTTTCTAAAGATAAAACCTATATATTTAAAATTATTTCTTAGCAGGAGACATCATACAGCATATGTATATGATGATTCGCTTGAACACAGCAGATTTTTTAAACAAGAGTGATTTTATCGATTAAATAAAAAAGGTGTCCCTCTTTTCGATTCCATTGCGAAAAGATAAATTCATATTTTTTTATGGCAATTTCTTGTTTAGCGTTTTAAAAATTTTAAAATGGATATTCCCAATAACCAAAATGATAAATTCAATATTTGGAAATGTTAATACTTCTTTTATCACTTGTTTATCTCAGAAACTCCTCTACTCTCACATAAATTGATGTGTTACCCAAAGTTCATATTAATTCTTCTTCTCAAACCTATTTTTTTTATTAGATTTTCTTCCTAATACATGTATTAAAACTGATAGTGTTCTGAGAAAAATTTAAATTTCTAAACTAAAGACAATATTCCTTCGTCAGTTTCCATTTTATCATCTTTACTTAAAAAATTCCAAAACGGAACAATTTCTAGTCCTACCAAGTGTCCAAAGAATATGTGGAGATTATTGATCCATGAGCACATTATTTAAAGAAAAGGAAAAAATTACGTTGTGTTTATTGTCCGACTTAATACCACTGCTGCAGGAATGTTTGCAGGATAATTGGATTTTATTTTTTAAAATATATATATTCTATTGTTCCACATTTATTTTATTTTAAAATATATAAATATAGCCATGATTTTAACACTATGTCTTGAATTTATTTGAATTAGCTTAAAAGTAAAGTAGAAGTACTAAATCAACTAATAAAGTATATATATTCACATTAATTTAGACATTCTGTTAACGCTTTTGACATTGTTTTATTTTTTCTTAAAGTTTGTTTTCTATTATAATTTTGTTTTGTTAATAATTACTGACAAGACCTATCTATTGTGACTATGTTTTCGTGTTGGTCTTTGTCAAAAGTGATGTTAGAACAAAAGGAATAAAATATCTGTGAAAGATTATGTTAGTTAATGATTTCAATATGTGTTTGTCAATTAATAATATTTAGATATTTACATCGTTTTTAATTTTTATTATCCTTATTACAAGCTGTACAAATCGCAGTAATTATGATTTATTACTATAGGTACCAAAATTGTTGTACTCGTATAATGCACAATATATTCTTAGAAAACTTTTATCTCCAAATTTTTTAAACTTTAGTTGACTTACTCTACATGTGTTATCAGAACTAAGAGAGTCATCAAAATTTTTTATTGGTATTTATTTTTTTAATAACTGAAATAATTTTCTTCTGGAAATCATTATCATATATTTACGTATTATTCGTAAAATTGTTGGTACATGTTTATCAAAATGTAAATGCCTATTTTTTAATAATATCGCACGGAATGGATTCATTTTGCTTAAACTAAACATTAGATGTAACCTAAATAGTTGACATTACAAAAAATTCGCAATTTTATCATAAGACATTGACCATTGACTTGTATTTCAAGAATTTAAATAATATTAAACAGATCGTTTTCTAATTCATCTGTAACATTTTTATTTTTAGACTTGCAACTTTCATATTTATTGTGTTAGGTATAATACTTTGTATTTACTGTTAAGAAGAATATATGGAATTTGTCAGTTTATCTAACAGGTTTCAAGGTTTGCATTTTTGACAGTATAATAGCAAAGCTCTTACATGATTTTTTATTATTTAATCATAAATGACCTTAATGGACTTATGCCACTAGTTAACAGATCAAAAATGTCATATTTTTATTTTTAATGTAAATATATCTAGTTGTTATATATAATTAGCATTAAATACGTAGTACTGCCAGAACTAAAGTGATAAAATCAAAAAATAACATCCTCATTTAGGAAGTCAATAATTTAAACAAAATTTTACAAACTCTTTTATAAATATAGTATAAAAATCGTATATGTTAGTATTATATCTTAAATTTTAATTATTAACGGGGCTAAAGATAATGATATACATCAGTAATATGAATTTATTACACCTGTATAAAAAATATAAAATTAATCCAAGCGCATGCCTTAAATATATGGATATTGTTCCAATAACTGTATAATTCACGTGCATTTATAACCGATATTCACTTAACGTTTTTATAGTAATTAATCACGTTGAGCGCATTTCAAATATGAATGATACTAATCCGGAATTTGAATTAGTAATTATGTTGAATTATATGATCACTTAATAAACAACAACAACAACAACAAGCATTTCAAATATGAATGATACTAATCCGGAATTTGAATTAGTAATTATGTTGAATTATATGATCACTTAATAATGAGTACTGTGAATATAAATCGTCATCTTATGCCCCCTCAAATTAACTACTAGGTCGTGGTGACAGTGACAAAGACAAAATTCTTTGGACAATTTTAAGGGGAGATAAAGTTTTTATCTAGGACGCTTCGTTAAAAAGATGTGGTGTTAAACTTAAAAAAATATATTTACAATTATTTTAAATACTTTAAAAACTAGTAAGTGAAATAATTTGAAATTGGGCACATGTATTTATGTAAAGATTGTCTAAAATCTGAGGGCTTTTCCTATGTGTATCAGTGGCACATTTTTCTAAATAAAATGGTATGCCACTGCTTTACGGCAACAACCATTATTTATATTTTATAACCAATATTTTCAGATTCGTCTTTCAATTTTCTACAAATTTCTACTCTCTTATGTTTTTCGAAAAAGGCTTGATTTTCGAGTAAAGCTTAAAAAACGAACGAAAGCACACTTCGATATACGAATAAAATGCGGTTTAAAATTACATAGTAGGCTGCGGTAGCAATATTGACATTCTGAGCAGATAGAAGAAGGAATAAATAATGCTTTTCATCAGATTCAAGCAACAATAAATTTTCGTTACTAAAAAGATGCCGCGCCTGTGTTCGTGGAAATGGAGGTATATTTGAGTATTTACTCAAATGAAATCATTAAAATGATGACTGTTTAGGCATTCTTAAAGGGATAATATTGGTTACCTACAATTAAAGGAAAATAAATACATACCTATCTCCATACCGATATCAGTAAATAGGTAAAAAAGGCAGTTTCGAATCGAAGCACACACACGATGCCTAGTTTTGCCTAGTATTGAAATAATTTGATTTATTGTTGTTGATTGTTATTAAGAACTCATCCCATCTCCCTCCCCTATCCCATTGAGTTCTCCAGTGATGGACCAGAACCCCGTTTTGCCCAAAGGTGAGTACATTAATTTTTTTTTTTGTTGTTAGTCCATTTAATTTTTATACAATCCGCTATTCGCCGAATCAATGACCATGTTATTAATTTCTTTATTCGAGTAAATAACCGAAAAATTAGTGTTTGTCATGTCGTTAAGTATAAGTGTTTTCAGTTCGTTTTTGAACATCCAGAGAAAAATGGTGAAGAAAAAGGATTAAGTATGAGTGAAATCTTTCAAAATATGGATCTACATTAAAAGAATACAAAAAGAAAACGAGTAAAAGAAGAGGAAGAAGAAAGAAGAAAGGAAACCTCTTGGTTTTTATTTTATGTTAGTCTAAAACAAAAATTGATAAGTACCGTAAATTGTTCTGACTGAAACTGTAGTTTATGAGGTGAACATAAATAAACTGATTTTGCTGTGAAACGATAGCAAATGTGAGAAAACCTTAGAGACAACTTTTGACCAAGATAAAATATAACAAAAATGGTACCATTTGTCGGACTTTACAGGATCGTACTATTTTATTTGTCGAACTAATTGGATTGCCTACCCGTACCTGCTCCACTGGTGGCTAGTAATAATTATTTCTGGGACATCTAGCCACAAACTATCTAATGATAAGTCACAGTTTTACTCAAATATCTCTGTTCGCTTTTAAAGGTGACTCAAAATTAAAACATTTTCGGCCCTATATTTACATAATTTAAACGTAAAAACTACTTTCGTCTCTATAGAAGAAAATGAGATTGTTTATTTGTTTAATTAAAATACTAAAGAGGCTATTCTGATTCATGCGTTAAATTTTAATACAGTGCCAATATTTTGAAAGTCGTTAAAATGCAAACGGTATTCCGTAAATCGAAAATCATTAAACATTTAGCATTAGGTACTTCGTTAAATTTTAAATCCTACTATTTCATAGCTACTAAATATTTAAAGACCAACTTAACTGACATATGATGAAAATAATCTTGGCAGAAACTTATGAATGTGAATACTCATAATTTTTAAGTAAGAAACATAATTTCTAATTTAATTATTGCTTATAAAATGCCAAATTCGGTTATTACCTAGAACATAAAATGTACCAAAGTGGATGCGCAAATTAGCGAGTGCAGACGAAAAAAGTACCCTTGGTGACAAATACAATAAATATTTTGATTAAGAATTGCAAACATTAATACTAAATTGTATGTATTAATTATAATATGAACAATTAACGTTAATAAATTTCAAAAATAGTTTTGTTTTATTATGTCTGTAACCCCTTAAACCACTCCACTGAGGGTTACGGATTTTTGTTTGGCAGTGCCAATCGTGCAAAGTTGGTTGCCTATGCTCGACGGCCTCGTGGCTTACAATCACTTCAGGAGGTTCTGTAATAAAATTATACCTAGCTAATTTCAATAACGTAATAATTTTCTCACCTCTACCGATAATGAACGCGAAATACTTCGGCAAATTTGTTTAATAACTCAGTAAATCTTACCTTGTCTCAACGCGAACCTGTTTACTTAAATAATATTCCATATTTTCTTGCTTACAACAAAATATTTTCTAAGATTTTCGCAATTACTTACAAACATCAGTTTAAAACAATAATCCCTGTAAGTGATACCTAGTAATAATTAT
Source organism: Anoplophora glabripennis (assembly GCF_000390285.2). NCBI lineage: Eukaryota > Metazoa > Arthropoda > Insecta > Coleoptera > Cerambycidae > Anoplophora > Anoplophora glabripennis. The sequence continues at coordinate 224,032 of NW_019416241.1, forward strand.
ATTTTACGAGGTCGGATGGTGTGAAAACAGTAAAAGGTAATTTACACAAATTATTTTATATTCAATAATGAATGCTGTTATCTATTTCTCGATTAATTAATTCCGGGATAAAATACTTTTATCACTAAAGTTCTTTATTTCATAATGCAATCGTAAAAAGGTCATACTTTCACGGTAGTAAATTTAGAAAACGGATAACGATCCAATGTAAAAATATTTAATGTTAAATTGTTTAGTAATCTGTAATCTGTAAATGTATAAAAACATTTATTGGCATTAAGATGGAATTAGTGTAATAAAAACAGTAAATTTTCGAATACTTATAACAATAAACGTTCTCTATTATTTTATTACAAATATAATTCTGCAATTAAGTGTAAAAAAAGTAAAAATAATGCTCTTTAACTTACAAGAGTTAACGAAAATTGATAGCATTTAGGTAATTAGTGTTTGAAAAACAAAAGGTTGATTGAAATATTTTCAAATTTAGGAATCATCACGTAATAAGATAACGACCATAATGATGCATTTTACACATGTTTACTTCTTCGTAAAGTTCAATTTATATAATCGTATATTATGATGGTTGAGGTTGAAATGTTTGTGAATAATAGTAGGACGTCATCGGGAAATAAGAAGGATCGAATATAAAAACATATCCTCAGAATTAAATTATTCTATTATGAGCATATTCTGTTAAGGAATTTCCTTGCAAAACAATAGTGGATGAATTTAAAATTTTTGGAAGCAATACTTTAATAATAGCATTAAGAACATCCATATTGTTAATACTAGTAATCAAAGCATTGAACATATGTTTAAATGTCTGTGATTCTAAGTAAAATTAGAAGATTTAGGAATATTATAAATTTGATAGGCAAATTCATGGTAAAATGGTAATTATTTGAATTCATAAACCATTCCATGAATATCTAATAAATAATAATCATATGAGGTGTTGATTTTAAAACATACTTTCATTAATGCCATATTGAAACGTACTAATATGTATTTATTTATAACATTTTATTGAACTGACAATATCCAGAAAAATGTTTAAACGCGACAACGTAGTTTGAGCGGATAAAACACATTAAAACACGAATGCAATACAACGTTTTATCCATAATCACATCACAATCATATTTGTGGTCAGAATTATTGGAATTTAATAAACAAATATTCGCACGACTTGATATTTCTTACTAGTAGGTACTCAATGAAACGTGGTAGGTTTTGTTATACCTATTGGTTGCTATGGTACGTTGTTTATTTATCAATTATTTAATCTGAATTTTGTAAAAATGCAAGAAATTGATTGTGTTCCTGTGGCTATTTTTGAAGAAGCTCGCGAAGCAATTTTCCATTTATTGCCAGCGAAATCCAGGAAACATTACGAAAAAATGTCGCCGAATTTAACGATTGGAGGGAAAAACGAAGAGTAATGACAATAAATGGAGAAGTAATGTTATCGTATTTTTTAAATTTGAAGAAAAAACATACAATTTCATCTATGTGGTCCAAGTATTCGATGTTAAAGGCTATTATGAAGGTCTGCAAAAATATAGATATTGGAAAATATGACAAGATTACTGCTTATTTGAAGAGTGAATTGAGAGGATACGAAGCAAAAAAGAAAGGAAAGAGCACATATTGAAGAATTTTTGACGGGTATTTCAAGAAAATTTACAATTATAGAAGAAGGATTTTGCGTGAATGCTGTTGAAATATGTAGAAAATATATTTCTCTGCACCCAATTCGCCTAACATAAGACAGATTCTTTTTAAGATACATCAATGAAAAATGACTTCTCAGCCTGTTGGAATCAACACATTGGCGAAGGTGCCCTCAACAGTTGCTTCATTCTTGAATATCGCAAATCCAGAAGCATACACTGGCCACTGTATGAGGCGCGCTTCAACAACTTTATTAGTCAATAATGGTGCTGATCTTAAAACCAACAAACGGCATGGTGGATGGAGGAGCTTCTCTATAGCAGAAAGTTGTGTTGAGGAGTTTATATCTAACAAATTTGATATTGCAAGGAAAATCCAAAGAAAATATAGTTGTTCCTTACAAGAAGAGACATTATAGGTTTATTATTTTTTCATTATTTTTCCTTTATGTTATTTCTCTTATTTTGACAAGACCTTTGGTAAATTGCATAGATGTACCTACTTAATACAAAATAAGATTTACTTGTCAAAATATTGACAGGTACGATAAACTGGACTTCATTTCAGTGATGGGAATTTATGATTGTCCACATTTTCGTGTATCCTCATACATCTACATAGATAATGTATTGGATAGTCCTCTATCCAAGGACTTTGGAAATTTATATTTTGATGTTGAACTAATTGTCAAAACAATTCCACAACCACAACCTACTACGTTCGAACCGTCATGTATACACATGTCTAAGGATAGATACTGTTGTATTTATACTACGTCTCATAAATATAGTCTACCGATACTTAATTGCCTTCATTTTATATTCTCAAAACATTCCTTCATTCAATATAACACATTTGCATGTACAGGGTTAGTCCTAAATTGTCTTCAGGTATTTCAAGACGAATAATACATAAAAAAATAAATAACAAGCGTTGGTATATTAGTGCCCTGATGCCCTAAATGTAGGTTTAAAATATGAATAAAATGCCTCGAAGAACATTTAAGATATCATAGAAATTAGAAAGGTATACTCTTATTTTTTTATGTACTATCCGTGTTGAATATATCTCGGGAGAAAATTTCTCTGTATATAAGGTGCTTGCTAAAGAATGGGTAAAATCATTAGAAGGTTATGGTTCATATAAAAATTTGTTGATAGATGATTCAATTCTATGGTAGATACAAGCTGTTTAAATTAAAGTAAAAGTAGTTTTAGTCATATATCTGAAATCTTCATAGCAATTATTACCTCAATTTACATGATGGATAACATTCTGGGCCTCTGTTATTAAGCACTAGTTTCAATTGCATTCAGTGACGTGCAAATGACATTCATTGAAGGGGAATATTGCTATTATAGTAGGATCGTATTCGATGCAAAGTAGAGCAAAAAGTTGTCGGTCTTTTATCAAAGGAAAATCGTGTCATCATTTTTAGGAGGCGTAAGATAAATCATTTCAAATTTAAAATGAAATTCAATGTAAAATCTGAAATACCGCTGCATACGCACTGTGTTCTGGTAGTAGCTGTAGTCGCCCAGGTGCATCGAGTGTACGAACTGGTCGGTTATATGTCAAATACTAACCTGGCGAACTTTGCCATCAATTAGAGAGCGCTTCCAAAAAACAAGTAAACAACAGTGGCGCGTACAGAGGTAAAATTTAGTACATATGTGGAATTTAGGAAACAAATTGGATTTATAATAAATTACATTTAAAATAAATAGTTTATGAGAATAAAGGAATTTTTGTAGGAACAAGGGTGCCAGACCTGAACTGATCCCCTCGTCCCTTCATAATGTATAAAGAGATTATTCAATTTGTAAAACCCTTAAAAGCGTACTTCATTGGTTCCCTTGACAGGCAATGATTTATTACTTTGCATCGAATATGATCCTACTATAGTTATAAATATCATCCCATTTTAACTTTCTAGTATCTATAGTGTTTTCAAAAATCCTATTAAAGGATATTTTGTTTTTTTAAATGGAACATCGTGGATTGTCCATATTATTTCCTATTTGAAAAGACGTCTTTTTCAGAATTACAAATTAGATGGATTTGAATTTGGTAAAAAGTTATTGCTTGAATATGACAGGTACATTTAAAGATAAGTTCAACATATGAAATAAGAAAATATTTTGTTGTAAATTGCGGATTCTAAACAAGGCATTTTTTATTTTAATCAGTGTCGTATCGTTTATTTAAAAGGTACCCTTTAATGATTTTTGTATGCAACCGATTTTTCAATTTACCTGAAACTGTACTGATATAGAGGTCCAGAATACTTTTTATTACGTAAAATTAGAAAAAATTGATGACTAAAATCAAGTTTATTTATTTAACCTGTACCCATCTATCAAAACAAACGTCTGTCGACAAATTTTTATGCGAACGATTCCCCCTAACTTTTATGGTAGACTTAAATTCAGTGCAACATTTTTAGTAGACACCCTGTTTTTGGATATACAAGGCATCAGGCATCGAATGAGTCATTCCTTTAATGCAGAAACTAAAATCTAATTATATAGTAAAGAAAACAAAAATATAGGGGGTGGAGATTTTTTACGTGACAAGTGCATAAGTGTTTTTCCAATAAAACCTTAAATTTTATGTATAAAGTTACAGTAAGAAGTCATGGTATACATATTTAACAAAAAATGGAAAAACGAGAAAAATTGCTCAAAATGTTCTCATTGTAAAATAATATTGAAAAACCGATGAGAAAAAATTATAAGAATGTTCCTGTTATCAACTGACTATTATATACAGAAAACTACAGTAAATACTGGCTAGTATGTACATAAAATTACAGTAAGCAGTCGCGATATTACCAATAAAATATGGAAAACCGAAAATATTAGCTCTAACTATTTTAATTGCTAAAATAATATTGAGACACATATTAAAAAGTGTTTCAATTGAAAAGCTAAGTAGTGTGACGTAATCAAATATCTATGCTGTAAAAAATAATACAAAGTTATACAGGGTGCACTTTATAGAAGGGCTACAAAATAGTAGAAATTTTCCCAGTACGGTCCTGGAATCTTGGAATTCTAACTGGACTTCAGTGGTGTATGATGTATACCGAAAACAAATTAATTTTCGCAAATGGTTCACAAGCTACAACCAGGACATATCTTAGCGACAATTAAAATACCACCCTAATACCTACAAATTTCGAACCAGGATTTTCATTCAGGACTTATCTAGGTTTCCTCACTTTTCTGATAAACTATTACAGTTCATCAAGAAACACTCTGTATAGTTTAGCAAGTTTCCTCAAAATCAAGTATTTTTACATTAGAAAACGTTATTTTCGTTTTCTGTTATGAGTGAACAAACCTTTTTTTTATAACACTTGCGCCACGTAATTGGCACAGAGCCAATTAAATAATAACACTGCTACTGCTACTGCTAGTGAACAAACCTTTTTTTTATAACACTTGCGCCACGTAATTGGCACAGAGCCAATTAAATAATAACGTTACAAGTTGTTGCGAAAATTAAAAGCGGTAATATGCTATTTTTAAATGACTCATCCTTAACGTGCATGTCTATTGACACTGATATACATGACGTTCGCGAAGCCTGACTACACAATTTACGTATATATCCTAGCACTTTTGAGACCATACAGGGACTGTGTCGAGACATTTTGTTAGATCGTGTTGGAAACCTATTGAAGTTCCTTCATTCAGAAGAAACATATGTAGTTTTTGTTTGTCGATCTAACAGTGTTTAAAAGCACTTATCTGCTTATTTCTTTATTCAATGCGAATGAAGGTAGTATCGTATCCCAAGAGAAGTGGGCCCCATTAGGAGAAAAACCGTATTTTACACAAAGAATCTATATTACCTTAAAAATGTTAAATCCTACAGAGTAGGCCAAGTTTCTTGTATTTACTGAGACGATCGACAAGGTGGTAAGACGTTTTGAACTCGATATCCTCTTCGTTTAACAAATTCATTCCATTTTGGCAGTTTTTTCTGAGCTAAATAACTTTATTGTTAGTATAAAATTTGTTATTTTGTGTTATGAATAGATCGTACAAAAAATTACATTAAAAAGCTCTCTACAAAAATTAAATATTTTTACAAACAAATTATCCATAAAAAATCTATTAAAAATAACGTTTTGTATATCTTAAATGGTTTTCTTTATTCAACATTTCTTGAAAATAGAACCAGTACAGTATCACCTACTTTTTCTATCTCTTAGGGACCACAAATCAAAATTGTAGATTTTGGCTCACACAGTACAAGGGCAGAATATTTTAATTAGAAAAAAAAACATTTTCTGTCCAATCCACAATCTTGAGTTCAGTGATTTCTCTTCTTTCAATAATATTTAAATGAAAAACCTAATTTGTGTGCTGTAGCAAATAAAAATATTCTTGAATAAAGATAATATTTTTTTAACTTTTCAAATATAATTTTATTTATTTAGATATAGAATAGGATTTACATTAGAAGACCAGAAAAACCCTGGTAGATATAATAATAATTAAAACAAGCCTGAAAATTATCAAATTCGAAAACAGAACTAAAAAAAAGGAATGTTTGGAATTCAATTCAGTAAAGAACACTTAATGAATGATTAAAAACTACCTGTCGATTATATGATGTCTATGACCATGACGTTAATTATTCCATTAAATTATTTTCGGATATATGTTTACATCAACTAAGTATACAAATTAAAAAGGTTAATAACCTTTATTTCATAATGTTGGTGTAAATATGACTCAACCAGAAAAGCTCAAATCCACTGTGACTGTATCAGAGATTTATCGGAAACAGGCAGCTCAAAGCTAGAGGCTCTGTTTCAGCTCATTCGCAAAAGTTACTTTCCAACAAGAATTTGCGTTTTTGAATTACAAATTGCATTTCTTATATCTTTTGATTAAAAGTATAAGACATTAACAAATATTAATAGATTTAAATTTCAATTTAAATAATCAAATAAACATAAATAAAGGTGTGGTAAAATGCATATGATAGATCAAAAAAAATTCTTCGAAAGATAGCATTTAGATAATAGGGAACTAGGGAAAATGGTTCTCTTCACATCGAGGCAAATAACAAAACAGCTAGAAATAAAGGGAAACTATTAAAAGTTAATTAATAACTTCTTGTCTATATTTTCTTTTCGGTAAATTCCTTATACTTTGACACTATCGTTAACGTGATCAACAAAAATAGTTATTATAATAATTATTAACAGAACATTTCAATTATGCTATTAACAACGTGCTACTTGAAAACTAATCACTACAAACATTTATATGAAAGAATTCAAGATAAAATTTGTAATATATGATTTTCATGTAAATAAATCTGGTAAAAACTTCAGAACTGAATCACAAATTATTAGACTTTTGACCAATGGTTGTGGTGAGAGCTCGCTATCGATTTGCCCTAACAAAATATTTGCTTTAAACAGGCTTCAAAAAGGTTACGATGTCCTAATAATTTTTTTTTATTATATTTTTGACAGCAACAATGGACTAAATTGTAACAAAATTTATACAGGAACACTATAGAAATAACTAAACGGAACTCTTCCAAAAACTGCAGTGATATGGTCATTGAAAGTTAATTTAGAATCCAATATAACACCTAAATCCTTAACAGTTTGACTTCTAATTGCTAAGTGAATAAGAAAATTGTAAGTACGCAATTTATTTTCCGTGTGAATGAAACTGCTTTGCCCTTAATTATATCCAAGTTATTGATAGAATACCAGTTCACGAGTTGGTCCAATTCACTTTGTAATATTCGACAGTCATCTAAACATGTTATTTTGGTAAATAATTTAAGATCGCCTGCATAAAATAACTTATTAAAAGTAAGCGTGGCACAGAGATCATTTATAAGCATAATAAATAATAGTGGCCCCAAATTTGATCCCTGGGGTATTCTTAAGTATGCATGAAATTCGTTAGATTTATAACCATTATATTGAACGTACTATATTCTGTTAGTCAGATAAGAAGTGAAAGAAATCAACAACAAACGACTAATGCCAACGACATCTAATTTTTTCATTAAGATACTGCGGTCGACACGATCAAACGCTTTTGAGAAGTCCGTGTAATTTTATTGCATTATAATACAGATTTTGAGTGTAGGTTTTTTTGAGAAAATACTGGAAGTGGGTAATTTATCCAATTCGCGAACTGAATTCTAGAAATTAAATTTGTTTTTGATGACTCATTTTTGCACGACGCCAAGTGATGAGAAGCGTAATTGTTGTTCTGATTACTGAAAAAAAATTACTTCTAAGACGGCATGTGCGCGTCACAATCTCATATTATTGCAATTACAAACAGTTGATTGAAGCATTGAAACAAATACTTCAATCAACACGCAGACGTAAATATTTGTTTATAAATATCGCGTTTCACTATAAGCGCAGGGCCGATTAAAATACATAGTGAGACGTAAATGGAAGTAACAAGAATGGAAACAATTTTGATCAATGCTATCACGTTAAAAATTTTTATTTCCTGGTACTTATCAATGTGTCGCCTTACTTATAAAATTGCGGCTTCAATAATGTCGCGTAAACTTAAAGTAAATCCCGAGTCTGTGGTTCTGAGATCTGGCAACAGTATTGTCTTCATAAAATAAAAGACGGACTGTTTCAAAAGGAATTAACTTTCGACAATTTATATTTTTATTAGGTAGATCAGTAATTGGTTGTTTAATTTTTCAAAAAATTGCAGCATTACATAGCAGAGGTTCATTGAAATCATTCATCGATTTATTTACAAAAAAAACAATAATAATTTCAGTTTCTTTATTTTAATATAAGCAGAAAAAAATTACACTTATAGCCGTTATAGGCCAAGCAAATTAAATTTTTACTGGAAAAAATCCTATCCTCGAGATTATTGTAAAATTGTCTAAACGAACATAATACAATACTTCTCTCAACTCGTGAGTTAAAAACTTTTATTAGCTAACTTTTCTATTTAAACTAATAAGTGAGGAAAACAGTTTTTTCACTTTGCAGGGAAAACCATCAATTTTAGCGAAAAGTGACTCTCATACAGCTTATAGGGAGTAAAATTATCTACAAAATGAGACTTGTTAAATTAAAATCGGTTAATAAACAAAAAAGTTATTGCAAAAAAAAACAAGAAAAGTGCCCATTTTTTAATTTGTTTATAACTATCGCATTTATTGTTAAAATTTTATAAAACCTATGACAAGTTGAGGGTTTTGTCATACTTCAAAAGTGTGCCAAAAGTGGGCGCTGTAGGTGCAATAGTTTTCGCACAATTCTATTTGTTTATAGCGGAGGCTCCAAAAGTTATGAACTTTAAGCCTCTGTACAGGCGTTAATTTTCAACCAAACATGATTCTGAAAGCGTCATTGTAATCTTAAAGACGTAATTAAGCGACCTATTAAAAAATATTACCGTTTTTTTGACATTAACATTCTCAAATTTTGCATTAAAAAACCATGCGTTTTTCGCTTGTAAACAATTTGAATAAAATTGTTGCTATTTATGCTATGTCAACCGAAAATAGATGCAATGGATAGCTGGCAAAAAAATACAAATTTAAAAACAAATATGTACCCTCTACGACCAACAGGATCCAAGACAAGATTTTTTTTTAAATCGTAGCGCAATTGTTTATAAACATTAAGACTGAATTTTTCGCAAAATAAAGTTTACGACGTAAACTACGATTGCATTGAAAAATGTGGAAAATTAACGACTCACGAGCCCTTTAAAGAGAAGGTACTTGCTAAGTAAAATGTCCGGCGTGGTGGTGGAGAAACTGGGGTAGCTCGACGAAAAAATAACAATGGGTATATTTACGAATTCGTAGAATAGTCCTGAACCTCAGACAAAATGCATCTTTTATACTTCAATTTTTTTAATTTACAAAAATGTCACAAAAATTATTGTTAAACGAAATATTAATTAAAATTTCAATTTCGGAATTATTTTACTATTATTAAATAAATAAATGAAGCTATCGTTCATTTAAAAAGTTATTTTTTTACATATTAAGCCAAAGTAAACTTATGTATGTATTTATGTTCCTTTAGACAATTTTACAATATTATCGCGGATAGGACTTTTTTCGAGTTTCTCTTTTATTTTCGCTCATTTTCCTAGTGTACTAATATCGTTTATCCTCGTGAGTATAAATATTTACTACCAGAAATTAGTTTTTTTCAAGGTTCATAGCAAAGTATACTATTTCTAGTTTTGTAATATGGAAACTTATTACAAATTCAAATTAATTTGTCAATATTCAAAATTATTGTAAATAATTTTATGTTGCTAGACAGAGAAAAATTCTATTCTTTCATATATTTTGCATGTACATCAGTTATCTTCAACTTTTTATAAAAATATTTGCTACGCCTTATAAGTAAATCTTGAAACCCTTTAGCGTCGGAAACTTACACTTTGCCTGCGGTAAATATTAGTTCAATTATAACAAACACTATAAACAATGCAACGCTGGCAATTTATAAATAAGATTCAAGGAAAAACACGGCTGTTAGTGAACTTTGTGTAGATGTTTATTTGAAGCTGCTATTCATTTACATAACATTAAAGGTGTAATAATAACATAGCCCCTTCTATAAAGCTGAAATTAATTTTGTGGTTGCACGATATACTTTTTACAAAAATTAGAAAACAACGGAATGAAATTTTGTTGAAATATTTCATGGACTGAAAATAAAAATTAGTTTTATTCGTACAAATATTAGCAACATCATTTTGCACATGAATAAAATAGTTAAAAAATAGATTCATTTCATAAATAGATGGTTTTTCTACTACTTCCGGTTTTAATGGATAAAGGGATAATGGTTTAAACTTCCTGTTTTCAACATTTTGTTCAATCTAATTTAAGTAGGACACTATATTTTAATTGTTTATTTCGACACAAAATCAGATTTTTAACATTTCTGTGCTATACCTACCAGTTAAAATCTATTTTATGAGGATCAAATATTTCATTTCGTTTTATTAGTTAGTGTATAAATAAAGTAAAAAGTCTCTCAGATTTATTATTTATTATAATTTTTTTGTAATCCGATTTGTCTATTTTCCACACAAAAAAATAAAGCAGAACAGTTGATGAGATAAATTTTCACTAGAATATCACAGCAGAAAAATATATTACTCCATTTCAGTTTCGATAATTGCTTATAAAATAAATCCATTTTTATCATACTTTATGTATGCTACAGGTACAGGTATGATCGTGTGATTTTTGTGACGTGGTATAAGTAATACTACCTTTATTTGTAATTAAAGCAAGAGAAGAGAAAGAATGTTATTCTTTTAGAGATACAAAGATAAACTGAATGTAAAAATTCCAAAAATTATTAAATATTTTACATTTTCCAAAATTAATTGATTACGGATCCACATACTGAGATATGATGTTGGCTATATTATTAAATTATTATTAATACTATTAATTTTATTTCGTAATATTCTTGTAATTTCATTGACATACTTTTACTATTTTTGAAAAGTACATTGTATATTAGATTAGGTTCTCGATAAGTGGGCTAGGAACCAGCCTTCCATTGCAACCTTCCGTGTTATTGAGGTTCTTCCTCATTTTCAGTCAATAGGTTTAACTTCCCAACAGAGCCATAATAACCCTGTTGATGAGACTTTGTTCAGATCCCTTTATTCCGCTAGAAGTTATATTTTGCAGAACTTCGTTTGTTTTGGGACAGGTACATGGATCTCTATGATTTACCGTTTCTTGATTTTCCAAGCGCAATCGGAATTTAGCTTCCTTGGTCAGACCCAGCTTGTGTGGTGATAACTGACTCAGCATATAGCCAACTAAAGTTCATCTTCGACAACTCCGACAGGTTTTCTGCTCTGTTTTTCTATATGGTGCAATTATTGTAGTCTCAAGACACGATACCTAGATGGTATACACTTCTGTCTGAAATATAGCAACAGCCTTCAAATTGCAACTGGATATTTCGGTACTAACACCATATAGAATTTAGGCACCAACAGCTGTCTGTCCTGAAATGGTCTCTAATATAGTTCCTTTCATCTCCGTTTCCATTTGTGTAGGCATAACCCTGTATATCCTGCTTGCTTTTCACCTCGCTTCTTTCTTCAGTAATATATGAAGACGTGACAAAACCACGATTTACAAATTAGCTGATACTGTACAGTTAACTATAAACCCAAAAGATTGACTTTGGTTGCCCTTTGAAGACACTGAAGATCACCAAAGTATTGAGGCACACGAGGTCGTGGTATCACATATTGGTAGGACTTATACTTATACTTTAGAATTTTTCACAAATACATCGACATATCCTTCCACAATGACATTTTTGCTCTGTGGAGAAAGCCTCCATTCTTATATGGACAAAGTGTTCACATAAGAATTTTAAGCGTTTTATCTAAGACAATTGCTAGATGTTCCGTTGCTTCTGCAAATGGTAGGTATAGTCCCAAATTGATCAACTTTCTTTTCAATTGTTTTCATTCTTCAGAACAATTACATGAATATAAAAAAGTTGTAGTTTGACTGCCTTAATTTTAACAGACGATAGAATACTTTAAAATAAACAAAAAACCCTTTTATGGGTCCTAAACTCAACCACTTCCGAGAAAAAAAGTATTAAAATCTCCATCTTGATGTACAAAAGTTCGATTAATTAAGGAATATTGACATATTGAATATTGTCCATAGAATACCACAAAAAACAATGTTTATCACTTTTTTGCACTTTATGCTTAATTCTAAAAAATAATTAGCGTTGTAATAAATTTAAAATTCGATAAAATTCATATCGAGCATGTGAGAATGGCGCGGTGATTATAATAAGACGAGGTACTAAGCTGTCCACCAATATACAATTCAGTTGGTATCTAGAATTCGACCGTATCACAGTGTTTTTTGCGTACCACTATTTCCTTTTCTTGAGGCGTGTTCCAGCGAGTGCTCGAAAATTGGATTCGAAGTTGTCGTGCGTTCATCGGAAATGGTGTTGGAGTGTTGGACATTTTGAGAATATGTTGTAGTTTGTTTTGTATTTGTGTGTTTAAAAATTACTGCATTTTGCTTTTTTCATACTACAAACTTGATACATTTTATTTTATTTGTTTAAAAACTGGAAAACGATGTCTTGAAATTTACTAAATGTTTCACAATAATAGTTGTTTACATTTTTTCCGTAGAATAAGTGTCGCGTGCACACGTGGTATGCATCAGATGTGTAGCGTTAGGTCAAGCGCTGTTGTCACGTTGTGATGAAACTCCCCAATATTAATACTCGCTGTATTTTGAAAACTAAAACTGTTAATCTTACGCGCCTGTAATATAACGAGCGTTCAAATAAAAACGTGGTCAAGTTGGTTCTGAAAATTTGGACGTAGGGCGTAGCGTATAGCAAATGAACTTAAACATCATCAGTCAAAGCGCTATATCGCCGCTATCAATTTGAATATTTTCGTTTTAAAAAGCGTTTAAAATGGTGTTTTCTCAAGAACAAAAAGTGTTTATCATACAGTCCTACTTTAGAAATGGACGCAAGATTGATGGAATATGGAAGTATTCTATTGAGGAATGTTTCATAGAATTTCAAAATCAATTTCCCGGCGTTGTTGAGTACAAAATTTTTCAAAGTGCAGTTCAGCGTTGTGTTAATGTTTTTCGTGAAACGGGCAGTGTAACAAGAAAAGAAGGAAGCGGCCGACCTAAAAAGCGGACTGAAGAATTAAAAGAAAATGTCCAACAAATAATGGAAAATGCGCCTAGAACTTCTGTACGTGTTTTATCACAAATGGTGGGAGTATCAGTCGGTACCTGCCACACAGTGCTAAAAAAAGATTTGCGTTTGTTCTCCTATCGTTTAACTTGTCAGCAAGAACTTCATGAAGTTGATTTTCCGCGACGGGCTGTATTTTGTAAATGGTTTTTAAACAACTACGGTGAACTTCATAATATCACCTTTTTTTCTGATGAAGCCTGGTTTCATTTAAGTGGTTACGTAAACTCACAGAATATGAGAATGTGGTCTTCTGAAAAACCAGATAACTTTTTTGTCGAGGGCCCTCTACACGCTCAAAAAATTGGAGTTTGGTGTGCTCTCAATCGAAGGAGGATTTATGGACCAATTTTTTTTAATGGTACTCTTACTGCGCAAAGGTATAGAGAAGAAATTATCGCTCCTTTTGTTAACCAGCTGGAAGAAAGCGAAATTACAAACCTTTACTTTCAACAAGATGGCGCAAGGGCACATACGGCAGGCGAGACGATGAATATGTTGAGGGAAGTTTTCCAAAATCGACTAATAAATCTCAATGCTGAACATGAATTTCCACCGAGGTCATGTGATATTACGCCGTGTGATTTCTTTTTGTGGTCTTACCTTAAAAACAGTATTTTTGAACTGCCTATTCCTGATTTAAACCATCTGCAGGCTCGACTTATAGACAAGATTCGTGAAATTGACAATACCCCGAGCATCTTAGAAAATGTCTTTAATTCTTTGAGGAACAGGTGTGAAAAGTGCTTGGAACAAGGAGGGGGACACTTTCAGCAGCTGCTTTAATTTATTGTTATAACAAGGAGGGGGACACTTTCCGCAGCTCCTTTAATTGTTTGTTATTGTTATCACGATTATCCTTTAAAATAAAGTTATTAGTCATTAACGTTATTGAAACTGAAAGCTGCTATACAGCTCGTTGAGAATTGAGGTTAAGTTGGTCGCTATAAGCTACTCCCTACGTCCAATGTGTCAGAGCCAACTTCGACCACGTTTTTATTTGAACGCTCGTTACAACTCAATTATGATTACTCTATCTCATGTTGAAGTAATGGCAGTCAAACTTCTTACACCCTGTATAGGATCAAGCACTGTTTTACATAACCAATAAACGATGTTCTTATCATTTTTAATAATTTATATTTTTTTAATACTAGGTACTAAATATTCACCCTAATCAAATTTTGTTTTATACTAATAATGCGTAGCAGTTCTAGCATAGGATATATAAAATAAGTAAATAAATGTATTTAAAAGGATTTTGAACATTTAATCTGATCTGATAATTTTGATACCATTACGAGCCATTATTTCCATCTAAATTAATTTAATCCACATGTACGTGATACAAGTCGTCTAATATTTTGAAAGGTAGAACTTTAAACTAATTGCATGAAATTCTACACATGATATATCTACCTAGTTGCCTAGCGAATAGTATTTTGAAAGATTTTCTTAATCATCTGTTTGTTTAAAATTTTCATGGTGTCTATTTATTCACTATTTAATTTGGGGTAAAGACGTTTTAAAAATACCATCTTTTATTACCATTATATTTGTTTATTGGTGGTGTAAAATTTATTCTCAATTAATTCTTCTCATACTCATAAAATCATAACCGTAAGTATATATTTATGAATATGTTAATAACAGTGTATTAGCGAGAGAGATAATAATTATTGCTATTAGATACGTAGGTAATCCCCAAAAAAGAAACAATTGTGATTAATACACATAATTATATGGCTATAATTGGTGCAATTCTGATATGCTTCGAGAATGTGGACTTCTATTTTCTGATGACAATTCAAATTAACTAGTTACGAAATTCGTTGAAAATATCGGAGATAACAAAACTTCAAACGAAGGAATTCTATTTTTAGGTACTCTCCAAAACACTCAACGATATTATAAATTGTTAAGTGGGTTCTTCGTAAGCATGCCAAAATTGAAAACATTAAATAAATAAAACTCGCAATTTTCAATAATTTTAATTACGTCAGAGTTTGATTGCTAAAGATATACAGGGTGTCTTGGCTAAGTTCCGTTTTCCCGTAGCAGTCTGATTATTAATTTTAGTAAAGAATATCCCAAGCAAAAGTTGCTCCACTTTGGCAGTGGATATACGAAAAACGTTTGCTGAATTAAATTCGCTTTCTATGTTCTTTCTAATATAAATTCTTTCATACTTATCTTCAAAAGTTTAGGGGATATTCGCAGTTGTCTTTAAATTTTCCATTCATTTTGGAATAAAAGAGTTTGGTTTGTACACCCTGTATATTAATTATCCCTCGTCACGTCAGGTGTCACATTCATGTTCATTATCTAAATCAAATGATATGGCAGGTCTGATAAACACTTGAGTAATTTTAATCTATTATAATCACTATATGCAAAGTAATGCAAGAACTTTTATAAAATCATTGATTTATTATTAAAAAAATGTTCTGTTGTGTAATGTATATTTCAAGTACATTGTGTGGAGAACAAAATAAAAAAAAAATATAAGTACTTGAATTATGCTTTGACATTTTGTCATAAAGGAATATCAGTATTTGTTACATTTTTATGTATCATGTTACACATTAATTACATTAATTAATTACTTAAATCTTTGTTCTTTTCCGAAATATTTCAACACAGCATATTGCCGTATCAGGGTCTAAAGGCCAGAAAAGTATTTTAGTGGCATACTTAATGATTATTACGAGAAGCATATCTATCTCGTTCGTCATAATTAATTAAATAAAATAATTTGCTAGATTAGGTAAGTACACAGTTATCTGTTACTTATCTGCGTGTAGAAGAGTCCGCCCACTATTGTAAATTTATTTACTGCCTAATTGGGTAATCTAAAAATAAGCAAGATATTATAAGCGGTACGCACTCGAATTAAAGACATAATAATACCTAATGTATGATTTTAATAGCATATAAAGAGTAAGAGTTAAACTGGAAAAACCTTATTATCACTCCACTATATCCATATATAAGACATTATTAACTATATTTATGATTATGTTGGATACACTATACAGGGCGTCGAGGTTTTAAAATAATTTTGTTACGTCTTATTGCATAGTGCGATATAAAGCAAAATAAATTGACTACCCACTAAAAATATGTGGCGTAAATAATATGTTATATCTAAATGAAAAATAAAGTATTATTTAAAACTTTTCTAGCTATGTATTTATATACTTTGTAGAACTTGTATTAATTCTTATAGAAACTTTAATTTATGCATTTTGAAGAATTTCCTAATAACATTTGATGGCAAAAAATCGATACTTGCACATTCACCTTATATTGCGGATAGTTCAAATTCCAAGTGACAATAATGATGCAATTAATTCAAGCAATTAACGTTTTATTCTTATTTTCTTATAGACCATAAGTAAAATAATATGACAGATTATAAGATTAATATTAATAATGAAGATTAAAGATTGGAAATATCATATTAAGCGACTAATGTATTCTGTCACGTATGTTTTTTTATTACAAAATAAATTATTTCCCCTTTTGAGGGTATGAAAGTCCAGGTAAAGCTAACAGTTTGGTCAATCTGAAAAAGATATGTGTCAAACATAACCACAATTATTTATAAAATAGATGCGGAAGATTTTAGATAGGTGGCTTTGATTCGACAGAAACTTAAATTGCAAATATTTCAAATTGTCTAGTAAATTAGTTGTATCCTAACGTTAAATACTATTATCTGCTTAAGTATTGTGTAACATTTATTTTTATATTCAGCCACTTTGAAGTTCAGAGTCATTGTAAGAATGAAAAGTGGTATTATGGGTGGTGCAAACACTGCTAACAAAAGGAACATTAGAAAGAGAATATGAATATGAACATGCTAAAGCTGTTAGATAAATAGCAATGTAGTAAAATTGCAACAAAATAAAGTTGCAAGCCAAATACTCCAGAATTATCCAAGGAATTAACCAACAAAAAATTTAATAAATGTGTGAATGAGAATTGCCAATTTTATAGGGAGAGGGTAAAAAAGAAAAAATTCTATAATATACTCGTATTTCTTTTAAATTAGATGGAATATATTATGGTATACCAAATTCGGGTTGACCTCTCGGAATTGCTAAATCGCTACAGTACAAAATTTTTAAACAGATTTACAATGCATTCACAAATCATGCTCTATAAGTTAATTAGCAATATAGTTCACTGCCCTACTTTGTTAAAATTACTAAATTCTGATTTGCCAAATGTCACCACGCGCAATGGTTCATTGCTTTTCTTTTCTTGATACCAAGATCAAACTTACACGCACCAGATGAGAACATAAAAAACATTTAAAGTTCATTAAAATTGCACTTACGAAGTAATACAGTAGTAAGCGATAGAATATGGAAAACAATAACTTAGGGTTCAAGACAACAAAAGGAAATTACGTATTGGTTTATTCCTATATCGGAAAAAATTAAAGAGTACTGTAACAAATTTAATATTAGAACAGTTTTAGAAACTACTTTATGGACTTTGTTGTCAAAGTCGTGCCTAAATAAAAATTTTCAAAATTCAAAAAATTGCATTTATGGCATATCTTGTGAATACAATAAACATTATGTCGTAGGCCTGTCGACCTACAAACCGAAGCCGAAAACAGAAACATTTTCGAAACGTTAATAATTTTTGATATGCGCCATAAATTGCGATGTATTTTTTGTTTACCTACTAAATTTCGTAGAGACACATATTTTATATATTTTAGAAATTTCTTTGCAAATATATTTATTTTCACCAGAACAATTTGAAATACCTAAAAAAACTACCAAAAATTCAAGGTATGTAATAAAATGAATATCAATCTCATCATCTATTTCTGTAAGGTAAATATAATAGTGTCAGTTTAGAAAAACCGCAAAACCATGAAATAATAGCAAAACAGTAATTTAAAGCGCAATTATATAGGTTATGCAAATTATAGGTTATGCATAGAACTGGAGGTCACTTTGAACATTTATTTTTGGTATCATTTGTTCGTAAATATTTGAAATAATACTTCTTCGGGTCAGCATTGACTCGATGATTTCAACCTCAAATGTCGCACCTACTTTTGGAATATATTTTCAAAAAGTTTGTAACTGGAATCATTCAGTTTAATCTAGTAAACCGATTATTAAGCAAATATAATATACATATTTTAGATTAACAAAAAAAAAATAAATTGATAGAATGAATATCTAGCACGTATTTTACTAAAGATTTTATCAAAATCAACAAAAATTTAAAGTAGAGTTGCTAAGTGCCACTTCATCTATTCAATTGTGCTGTGGTCATTGTTCTAACGTCATAGACAGTGACATTTTACGATTGTACAATTATGAGAAGTGATGTAAATAATTAGTGAATGTAGATCAAGATCGTGCCGAATAATTGTTCACATTTATTGAGGGCGTGAAATTTTTGTAGTATTACATGCCACCAGTGTTCAAACTCCAAAGTGGGTAACTAATAACCATACCGTAATCAATTAATTATTAATTAAAATTACATATTTTGCATAATTCGATATTGCGTCGAAATATCAAATCAAGATATCAAATTAAATACCCTAACAATTTGGAATTCTATTGTCTTTGATAGAGCGATTACGAGTAAATTTAATCCCTATCGGTCTGAAAATAATTCTCCATGAATGTACTGAATAGGTTTAATTGAAATACATTATTATTTTACTTAAATAAGGTGACTTCTTCAAAAATAATTAAGGTACCAAATGTACTTTTTTAATTTAATACATTAAAGAATTAATGAAGTTACATAGTCAGTTTTAAATTCTCAAACATAATGATACGTATACGTCACACATAATCAAATGTTTAACGAATGCGTGTGTTTATAATATAGACAACCAGTAATTTATAAATCATATAAAGTGAGTAATACACATTTCATCATAAATGATTAATACAATACCTTAATTTTCAACGTTAAGGTGAATGTTTAACTGGTTGCATAAAGCTGAACAACTGAAGTTGTTTTTTTTCCAATTTTAAAGTAAAAATTGCAAAAACGAAAAGCATCTGTAACATTTTTTTGTTTTATTTATAGAAAAATTTTCATATATGCATAAAAAATTATTTAGTTGCTGAAAAACGCTCCCACATAAAATGGAACAAATTAAAACGAAAGGAATTAAAACTGAATATTCCATTTTTGAAAAAAAATATCACGCAAATATTTGACATCATTCTGCTCTCTACCGTCAACATAATGACACTTGTGCTATGCAAACCACAAAATAGCTTTTAACTTCATTAAAAGACCCAGAGTGCTAATTACGTATCAACTTCGTCAGTAAAAAGCATCATTGGAACTAGTTGACGATTAGCGTTGATCTATTCACAAAATTTTTGTGAGAATTGCAAAAATAAAATCTCTAAACAAAATGTACAAAACCTGACAACAATAACTTTCGATTCACTCTAATACATAATTTGCATGCATCATCACCTTTAGATGAGTTTTTAACGGAAACGGCTGCTCCTAGAAACTTCAATAAGGTTTCTTGAGTAGAAAATATAGGGGAAAATGTTTTTCTATTCCGAAATGACATACACCGTGGCACAAAAAAGTTGAAGCGATTTAAAAGGATCCTAATGGTCGCTTGTGGCGCCCTCTGGGAGATACAGCTAATCCATGAAATTTGAATTTCCCGTCCCAAGAAACCTCGGCATACAAAATTTCATGAATTTAACTCAAAGTAGTCGAGAGTTATTAAAGAAAATGTAATTAATTTTTTTAAATTTGATATCCTGTATATCCTAAATGAAGCGTTTCCAAGCCTAAGTTCACAGGAAATTTTTTATTTAAAATTGAACGTAGAATAACATACTGAAGTATGTACATCTCCTGAAACACCCTGTATAATCGGAAATAACTATTCATTTTATCTAGATTTCAAGAATACAAAATTACTAACAAAGTGGTCAGTATAAAAATTTAGATTAAAAACGGTTAACACTGACATACATATAAAACTTAAATAATTCATTATTTTAACCTTTAATTTTGTGCCCATTGAATATTAAATTACATTTATTATATTGCAACCTTCAAAAATGTATCTCGGTATCTTAAAAATCATAAATATATTCATTTAACCATTAACCTAATTCAGACTTAAACATAAAATGAGTATTTGCGCAATATGTATATTGTGTTGCATACAATTTGCCATGTTTATCATGCATACACTGTGAAACAAAAGTCAGGAATATCGAGTGCAGAACAGAGACGAATATGTTCTGCGAAAAACATGATAAAGAGATCTTTATTAACCATTTTATTAAATTTTATTGTTTTCGAAACATCATAATATCGTAGCTCAAAGCAACTCAATGTAAAACAACGACAAATTATTGGTTTTGTTCCACACTCAACATTCATGATTTTTGTCACACGGTATATATAATACTAGTGTGACAAATATTTAAACGGAAGACTTGAGTGTAGTAAATTGGAGAGAACTGATGAAAGAAGTGGAAGAGAACAGTGAAAAGAGCTAAATCACACAACATGATAGAGAATCAAAAACAAAATGGAGTAGCTCACCATACCAAATGAGAACTTGAAAAAGTGGTTATAAATTCTCGCGTAAAATGTAAAACCACGTGAATTAAAGCAGATAAGATCAGTTCAAATTTACTTAATACATATCAATCTACTCGAGATGTTTGGTACTTTTTACAAATTTTAAACACTTGTACCTTCCCTTCTTTAAATAATAACTACCATCGCCCCTTTTATCATTGGAATCTTATTCAGAACTACTCTGTCTATCAAATTTTGATAAAAGCTAATAAATTTCTGTTATTAATTATTATTTTCTTTTGTTCGACACTGTAACAAAATCAGGTGTAGGGCTATTATTATTATGTGTTGTAATATATTGTATAACTTACATAAACATGTAATTGAAGATATTAATTGCTTCAGATTCAAGGATAAGTTCAGTTATCAACTGGACAGTGACACGGTTCACATAAGTGTAATTAGAAACAAAGCCATACGATATTCTAATAAATGGCGAATGCGCTGGTTAATAATTATTTTGGAAATATGAATATAAATATTTCTTTTACATGGAGTACAATACGATTTACGGCGATAGGCATATTTTAAACAATGCCTAGATGTTCCCGCCGAAACAACGGAACAACAAAAAAAAACAATTAGATGTATTTGTATCACCTTATGTGACTGAATCGGGTTGTCATTTAAATTTAAATTTTTCACAATGTTACCCGAATATACGATTTATCGTCGGACTTACTAATAATATATTCTCTTCATACAGTTACTGTGGTTATCTATAACACAAAGCATGATACAAAAACGATTCCCGTACAGCCTGCAATAAAGATTACTTACTTAATACTCCCTTCTGATAAATATAATCTTTTTAATTTTACAGTTAAAACAGAGCCTACTAGGAAGCACCGCATATTATAAATAAATTATCATAATCTAATTCACGTCATGCTTACTCAGTTGATATATTCATATTTAAAATATAATTCATGTCTTAAGATATGTTTCGCATGGAATTTAAATTCTAATTGCTGTTATAAACGTCAACTTATCAAATCTGAGCAAATAGGAACTGTTATAATTAGTCACCAACAATTGCTATTCTTTTTCTATGGATTTGAAACTGTCTATGTGAAATACGTTAAGTACCTTTTATCTTTAAAATTGTGATTTATTAATACATATTATGAGACTAAGAAATACGATTTACAGGTGGAAAAATAATCTGTTAATATACTTTACTATTTATTACTTATTTGTCTACTTAAATCAGTATAACTAAAATAATGGACATATACCGTTTCATACTATCTGTCTATTATTTAGCTAACCAGAAGGCATTTGAAAAAATTCATAACTAATTCCCCTTATACTTTTTTCAAATACTTCAAATTTGCTACGAAATAAATACGTAATTTCATTTTAGAAATTACTACATTGAACTTTTTGCTAGATGGGTGGTTGGTTGAACTTAATCATTCCCAGATACTTTCTCATTCTTTTTAATAATCCTTTTCACTTTGTAAATATAATGCCATTGTTATGGTTAGTAAATGCTGTGACATTGTTAATATTGTATTTCCTTTTGCACCACTAAACAAATTTGTAAATGTGTATGTAGATTATTTCAATATTTAAATTAATTGGCGGTCTTGTAATAAGCACAGTACATAATCATGGACTCATAAGATAAGGTTTACCTACCTATAGATGTGTTAAATTATAAAATCCATGACCTTAATCCTTCCAAGGAATATTAGACATATAAAATAAATTTATCTGAAAAAATCCGCAAAAAAGACCAGAGTTTTGGCGAGCCATACGCTCGCACACTGTGCTTTATCAATTCGTCAGTTTTATGGCAAAAATCAGATTACTGTCCTCTCTCATCCCCCTTACCCACCAGAGCTGACTCCTTGTGATTTAATGCGATTGAATACTGTAAAGATAGCAGGATACTGAAATAGGCATTCACGAGTTATAAAGAATAACTTATGACAAACGATAAACAAATAACGTCTATAGTTCGTGATCAAACATCTCATATGTATGTAAATAACTAGGTACCCCAGAAAGCAAACATGCTGAAGATGAATTTTAATGACGTGCTACAAATACAAGTCACAGTTCCTTTGATCTTTTCAAATTCAAATACCCGAAACGTAAAAAGTAAAATCTACAGTTGGGATTTGTACAAGATTTAATCGATAATTTAATTCAGCTTTACATTACGTTATTATTCAAAGGCAAGTTGTTTTAAATTTAAATATAAAGGTCGACAACTCTCAGTATGCATCAGTACAGGGTGAAATACGTAAACACAAAGTTCACCAAAAGTCAAATGATATTAAAAAAGCACAGGCAGTTAACTTGAAAACCAAAAAAATGTTGTGGTCTATGTACAAAATGCCATTTTTTTCATAGCTGTCTAGACGTCACATTTGAGTAAACATTACCATACATATTATAAATAATGTATCTTTAAAAACTATTCAAATTTTCTCTCCCACGCGATATTCGAAATGTGGTTCAAGGCTCATACATGCCATAAAAATAAATTTGCAATGCTTAACCGAATATAATTCCAATTAAGTATACCTTCGGCAGGAAATTCAATTGTTACCTGAATTTAACGAACTTCTCTACATTTTAAATTGTATGAATTATAAAACGTTATTAATGAATTCTTTACAAATTTAACGCGACACAAATTTATTACAAAACCGCAACAAATAGTATTAGCTTGGTTTTCTTTATTCTCATTATGAAGAAAATGTTTATCATTAATGGTTATTATGATTTTTACAGCTTATTTAAAACGTTCTCCGCGAAACCGCAAATTGCGTATGAATCACTATAATATGCATACCCACACGTATATAGTTTATTTGTTGCATTTTCTACACTTTCAGTGGAAACTTTTATATAAGTTATCCCAAACAAGCAAGACAGTTCTTCAAGAAAATCATCAGTTTCAATTAATGTGGGAAACAAAGAATAAATAGCGAACTATAAATGCATTTTTATTTTAATTTACATACACTCACGGCACGAAAAACGAAACTGTCGCATTTTTTTAAATAATCTTATTTTTTTTTAATTGATTGTAATGTTTTTGTACTGTATTAGTGTAAACACCATCAAAACAAAATATTTTCTATGATTCTTAATAAGAAAATGTTTATTCATGATTCACACGTAAGTTTTACAACAAAATGTGAACAAAATAAAAAAAAACGTATTGTGGCAAACTAAAGCAAAAATAACCAAAACTCAAACAATTTCCGTTCAATAAAAGTTTTTCAATAATGACTGTTACCCCCACGACTTCTAATTATTGCATTAATTCGGCTTGGCATGCATAAAATCAGGTTCCTGATGTCCTCTTGGGTAATAAGTTCCCATTCTTCCACAAGAGCATCTTGAAGCTGATTTAAGGTTAGTGACGCAGGAAATCGACTGCGAATTCGTCGCCCAAGCATGTCCCAAATATGCTCAATTGGGTTGGCATCTAGACTTAATACTGGCCACTCTATAACAGCAACGTTTACCTCGTTCAGATATTGTCGTGTCATTCTTGCAGTATGGGGTCTAGCATTATCATGCCTTAGCAGAAAGTCATCTCCCATGAAACCGGCATAAGGAACGACAAAATCTTGGAGAATTTCACCAATGTACCTAGCAGCTGTGAGGGAGCCCCTTGGAACGATATAGAGTTCTGAATGCACTTCCAGAGAAATTCCAGCCTAGATCAAAACTGAACCCCCTTGATATCCGACTCTAGGACTGAAGGTACATTCGACAAAACGTTACTGTGGTATTCGCCATACTCTCTCACGACCATCCTTCTGGAGACTGCAAACTAAATCTTGACTCGTCCGTGAACAAGACGCGACCCCATTCGTTTTCACCCCAAAGCTGGTGATTTCTAGCAAACAGAAGTCGTGCAGTGCGATGACGTCTAAGAAGTTCCGGTCCTGTTGCAGGTCTACGACGAGTCAGATTCGCTTCTCCAAGTTTGTGTCTAACTGTCCTTTCACTTACGTTGGTATTTCGCACGCACTGAAGCCGATTTCTGATTTCTACAGCTGTAGCACGCCGATTCCGAAGGCTTTACATGACAACAAAACGATGATCGTGGGCATTGGTTCTTCGTCGAGGACCAGTTCCAGGTCGCCTGTTGTAAGATCCAGTTTCCACAAAACGTCCATAAATGCGATGGACTGTGCTGTATATTTGATATTGTTGGGCAACATATCGCTGACTTCTTCCATCTTCAATCAATGCAACAATAGCAGCCGCTGTTTCAGAATTTACAGCCATTATTCATGTGATTAAACTTACACAACAAAACTCACAACACTGCTTACACCCTTTTTTAACTTTTTGACGTTTACAAAACAATTTAAAAACACGCATATCCAGAACTTTTAAGGAATAAGATTACTGCATCATTCAGCTTTCATAAATTTTCTGCAAAATTATAAAATAATCTTTAAAGTATTCTTGAAAATTGTTTAAAATGTTTTGTTTTGCATATGTGTGCATTATTAGAAAAATAAAACATCTGAATTCTTTTTTTGAAAAAAACAAAATGTAAGTGCTCCGTTTTTCATGCCGGTGAGTATATTCCATATTCCTTACAACATTACGTTTGTATTTACGTAAAAGTAAACAATGTTGTTAAAAAGGAAATCAGAATGTTCTAGAAATGTTATTTTAGTAGTGTATTTATCTTATATAAATTTTGTTCGATTAAATTTATTTTCAATCGTATTTACGTATTTGCTCACAAAATCATACAAAATCTTCATTTTCTATAGCGAATGTATGTAAATGTTCAGGTGTAAATAGGTTTGTAACATAAACACCACAATGTTTTCCTACTATTGTACTGGAACTGTAATCAAATTTAAACAGAAATTCACAAACAAGACTTCAATTAATTATTGCCCGCGTTAAAATAAACATTTTGTATAAATATTTAAAGAGGCTTCACTTATGTAATTAAATATATCGAGGGGAATATCTAGATATAACTAGTTTGAATTTTTAATATTTGTAGAGACTGAGAAGTTATCCATATATTGTTTATGAGATAGCCGATAATAAAATTAAAATATTGAAATATTTAGTTTGTGAAATGTAAAATAATGAAAAAATTAAAAGAAAAAAAACATTATTCGTTTTTAAAACTTAGGTGCGCAGTTTCCTGCATAATCAGGGATTAGTAGTAAATCTTACATTATATCGCCTATTATTTTCATAAGCCGTATCATTAGATTTAGCTGATTTTAAATACATAATAAAATGAAACAATGAGTATGGATCAATAAAATCTGACCAAGAGCAAATCTAAAGTGCAATTTATGTAAGTCCTTATCATTAATCAGATAGTTAAATATTTTTACTGGAATAATTAAGATTCGAGAAATAAATTAAAAATGATTTTTATTGCTGTTTATATTTGAATAAAAAATTACATGATGCCGCAACAATATCTTATTGAACTACTAATACGTACCTATGTAAGTTCTTGTTTAAAAATAAATAATAATAAATTATACATATTTCGCTATCATTATTTAATAACAACAACATTTATGTTATTGATAATGTTAATAATCAGCATTCTAAAAATGAAATATGCATAATATGAAGAGGACAATGCTCAATTAAAAAAATAGTTTATTTTCCACCCACGAGGAGCGCTGAAATTTTTAAACAAACTTAGTATTAGAGTTTCCATTCTATATGCTGTATGTTATGATTTAGCTCTACGTCTAAAAACATCACACATAGCAGATCATCCATATTATATAAAAACAGTAAATGTACCTACTACTCTGCTTACTACAATATAGTCAATAGGAAATGTTCCTCGAAAATTTCCAAAATTTATCAGTCGTTACTGTACGTTGCAGATAGATGGATAAGAAAATTTCAAAATTTTGGAGCGGAACGGGGATGAAAACCTTCTTCAGAAGCCATTAAGTTATACTGAAGATTCAATTCGAATAAAATAAGTAAATAAAACTATTAATGTAGAAAATAAACAAAGCCATTCTGAAACTTCCAGAAAAGAACGATTCCGAAATTGACAGGGATATCAACATTTAATAATTATACTTTGCATAACCGCATATTTAACATAGAAATTAATAACTGTAGTAAATTTCATTCAATTCTGTCAGCGCATTATGAAGATATAGCAGAAAAAATACATACATTTTTTTAAACTTAAGCACCCTGTATCTCGAATACCGAGTCCCGCAGCAAACAAGTTTATAGAGCAAACACTACTTATTTTTTTGAGTGACGACAGAATTTATATTTTTGAAAATAAGCACTATTTTCCAAGAAGAATTCCAAATCACCAAACATTTGCTTCGGGAAACAGGACGTTTTTTATCTTTAACATTAAATCGTGGACAACGTACGGCTAGAACTATTCAGTTCAAGGAATTAATTTTGGAAAAAGTCAAAGAAATTCCCCAAAGAAGTACAAGGGGATTACAATCAAGTTCAAGAACTTTTACCCACCAATAGATCCTCCGTCACGTTTTGCTTTCAGTCAAAGTATTCAGGAACGCAAGAAAATCCTGTTTACAAACGAAACCGCTTTTACTAGAAGTGGTATTTTTAATTCACATAATGAACATGTTTATTGTGTATAAAAATCAACATGGAATTAATGTTTGCGCTGGTATTATTGGCAGTATTTTAATTGGTCCTATTATATTACCTGCTACATTGAACGCAAAAATTATTTAGAATTTCTCCAAACGAGATTATCTATTTGCCTGAAGAGTTACCGATAACACTACGAATGAATACCATTTTCATGCATGATGGGGCACTCACCACTTTGTTTTATCGGTAAGGCAATACTTAGATGAGCACTATCCTAAGAGGTGGATAGGTAGAGAAAATAATGCCCCTTTAAAATTGCCACCTCGATCTCCGGACTTAAACCCGCGTAATTATTTGCTTTGGGGAGCTTTAAGTGCCACAGTTTATTTTTTCCTGAGCAGAATTAATGCCTGCGTTCCAGAACAAGGAAGTCACTTTGAGTATTTACTATAATATTATTTTAATGTGATTACAAATATCAATTTAGGTTTATTTAAAATGTTGATGTTGACTTTCTCATATTATATGTTGATATTTATTTAAATTACTAGTGTTGATTTTTAATTTTATTCATTGGCGGTACTAATTTTGTTTTTTTAATGTGAAGTTTTTTCATTATTATTTCCTGCTTCGGACTGCAATTATAAATTATTATTTAGTAATCAGAACATTTGTCTATATTTAATGTATAAAAAATAGCTATTTTACTCGAAATCCATAAACGATATCAAAATTTTATGAGTGGTAAAAAATCATTTCAAACAGTGCTTATTTTTAAAAATATAAATTCTAGCGTCACTGGCGTACATACAAAAAAGTTACGAGATAGCCAGTGGCGCACAGGCACTTGAAACAGAACATTCTGTATATGTATTCTTACCAAATTCTTTATTTACATTGCCCTCTTATAAAAAAATATATGTACCAAATTTGAAGTTTCTAAGAAAAATAGTTTTCAAATGATTTGAAAAAAACTAGGTTATCTATTCTATATTTAGACTATATCTCAGTAGGCGTGCACTTTTGTATATAGATATATATAGGCTAAATGGTTTTATTTTCATCCAAGGAACCTGTGGTCAAGCGTTGTCCATGTTTTTCAGGGACACCCTGTATAAGTGACTCAACTCATTCCAAATAAGCAGTGTTATTAAGCATACAATAAAGCGACGTCAGAGGTTTAAACTGCTAGAGCGTTTATTGTTCGTAGCCAAAAGAGCACTAATATGTTATTAACCTGTGTGAACGGAAGTATGATAAAGCAATAAGCAGGTACCATATGAGCGGCATAATTAGCTTGTCTTCCCATTTGTCAAACGTTTATTTATTAAGAAATATAAAACATTCAGTAAACAATTGTAAAGTGTGGAGTGGATTTCTTTCATTATTCTTTTGTTTCACATATGAATTGATTTTCTTTTTTTTCGGTAAATATTTCGTATCATCCTGCCATATGTTCTATTCTGGTTCCACTACATAATAATTTTAAATGACTAATTTTTAATGCCAAGTACCGAGTTTCTACATGAAATATTCATATATTTCGTTTCTAGGTCATTGTCGCAAACAGGTGCTACATAATTTCACGTCTACGTCATTACAAAGAAATAATGAACGATGTGAAAACGATACAAAAAGCAGGCAGTACCTACCGCAACGCAATATTCAGTATTGATTGGAAATGTTTTATAACTTGTCTGTTTCCAAATATAAACCAAAATTCGTGTTCGTGTAGTTTACTCTATGTCAGCGGTTCTCAATCATTTTCAAGGTTCGCGTGCTACTTTTAAATGATAAATTTTATGGTATATTCTATTTTATCCGGAAAACCGAACATTTTTTAAGTTTATCACACCATTGAATAAATGTAAATTACTGTGTCTTGAGTAAAACACTTTATGAATCAAGTTGCTCTGGTTCTGTTTTCTTTTCTGTAAATCTAAAATAATTCTAAACAATCCTTTAAAAAAATCGTTTTGTTCGAAATACAGCGTTTCCCATTAAGAACCACACCACCCCTCTAATTTTCTTTTTTTGCGAATTATTTTATGATATACTTAAAATACACTTAAATCAATTATGCTGAAGAAATTGGCAGCTCTTGATTAAAAGCAATTTCCAGAACTACTTCCAGGAAAATTACTTTAAGGATTTTTTTTATTAATAAAATCTGACTACAAAACCTGCATCAGTGTCACTGAAAAGCCTTATATTGCAAATTTCATCGGTTTATAACGTAAAATATTTTTTATAAGAATTTTTAAATCTTTTGTTTAATTTTGAAAACCTGGGGGGTAATGGAAATGCGAAAATAGTTTATATATCTATATAATATATTTATAATCTCTAATTGGACAGTCTCACCATCTCTCGTTTTTTACTTTTAACTTTTGTAAATATGAAAGTAAAATTATAATCTTCTAATCTTTTACATAACATTTTTGTCCTTCTCATAATGTGTATGCTGCTTACAATTAAAGCTTTCTTGGTTATTATTATATTACTGACGTTGTGATTTTGGACATAAAATGGCTATGTAGCGCATCTGCAATTCAATTATTATTACTACGCGCTAAAAAATACCTGGCTACTGTTAAAAAAATCAAACTTCGATCCTTGTATAGGTAAATTATTTTTATCTGTTAATAGATAGGTCTCAACTAAAGCCAGTTACTTAGTGCAATAAGTTATTTAGTTACCTTTAGTGGAAGAAATCCACAAAAAAAGGTACCTATTCAGCGTGAGAAGGTGCCCTTTTGTCCTAGCAAAGCATTGGCTTAAGGTAGCAGAATCGTGTCAGCAAAATAATTTTTATTAAGCTTAGCAGATGTTATTGAACTAAATAAAACTTCTTCATGAAAATCGGTGGCTTTAAACCTTGGTTTATCAAGGCTTACTACTACTACGACAGTGATCTAAGGAACAACCTGTTGAATTAAAACAAAATCTTCGACACCACGTACATCTGTTTTTCAAATATAACATTTATAATTCTTTTCTTGTCTTAAACATGATTTTGCAGCAGTAGTTAGCCTTTCACGTATCACCAAGAGGTTCACAGTGCGTAGTAGTTCGTGTACCACCGGTTGAGGACTGCTGCTAACCGAAACAAATTTTACTATCCTCTTGTCCCATCAAGCATGACAGGATTAATAATTACGGTTTCATCTACTTGCAGCAATATCAATTAACGGCAACCTAGACAATTGAGGAAGTTATTTATGTGGTAAACAGTTTTCACCTTGTTTTTTTCTGTAAAGGATACTTTCCATTGCCAACGCATTTCTTTGAAATACCCAGTAATATACAGCCATTCGGACAAAAATAAACGCGTGATACTCACGAGTTAAATATAACAAAGTATTTTCGGGAGATATTCTGTTCTATAAATACGTTCTCGAAACGTCTTGCTTGAATTAATTGAAATAATTTGTAGTTTGAGCTGCCTATGGTTGGTTCATAAGGTAGCTCTGCTAGAATAATATTAACGACTTAATTGCAGACACATTTACTTAATTAGTGGCTTTGACTTACGAACCTTCATTGTACAAATAATTCATGCAACGAAGTAAATATTGATTCACCATTTTCCAGGGAGAAATCTTCATTAGTTTGGAATAATTTTTGAAAATTCTAGAGAGCTATATTGTGCGCTCATTTTTTTATGTTTTTATAATCTTACATCGCGAAGCCTTCATAAAGCAACAATATAACTTTTTTCGATATCATCTAATTATTTATAATTTTCACGAAACCCTAATTGGATAAAGCAATTAAAAATACATATACGTATAGCCTACATATACTTAATGTATATGTAGGCTTTTCTGCCCACAATGATCGCCTCGAAATTTAGAACGAAGAAAGGAATTTATTTGTAGAACAGTTGAATATCGTGTATATCTGAAGTGTATGCTTTTTTTAAAGAACACCCTGTACTTTCCGTACTTTTAAAAGTAACAAATTTCTATGATTTGAAAAATATATTTATATTTTCCTTATATTCGACTGTCTTCTTCTACATAAAACTTTTTACATTTTTCATATTAAATTAAATAGAAAAGTAAGGAAGAAAGCAATTTCTCAACAAAAAAAATATCGATTTAATTATTAAACCAGGGCGGATCTGTTTAGAGGTGAATGTGAGAGGGGACAAGCAATTTTTTTCTGGATTACCTTCAGTACAACTCACATAATAAAAGTGCCCCTAGATCTGGGCGAGGTTCAATATTGTAAAAATGTTTAAAAATTTTAAAAAAATGCCTATTCTATCTGAGTTTTTACTTAGGTATATCTTGGAAACTATGTATTTTGAAAAATATTGAAGAGGAGAGTTTTGGAATTGAATCTTGCACAATACACTGTAAGTAAACAATGTTTACATTTATTACCGATGTTGCAAAATAGCAATAATTGATGAAAAAAAAGCAAAATAATCAAGTTCTCTGGATAATTTTTTTTAAATATTTTAATTGCCCCGAGGGCATTTTATTTTTGGTAAAAAAAACTTTACAGTATAGTAAAACAACACACCAAATTTCATTAAAATCGGTTCTATAGTTTTCGCAAAATAATTTTTTGAAAGAAATTTTGAATTTTTTTTTTGAAATTTGAAATTGTTGCACAGCCTTAAATAAAGCATCTAGATACTTGAAAATTTTTTCACATAGAAAAGGCCGCTCAACTTATTTCAATGTTTCAAATAGTTTTTGAAACATTGAAATCGGTTGATTGAACATTATAAGATTCAAGACTTTTATAAGAGATGGTTACGCACAGAAAATAAGAATAGAAGACTTAAAGAAACATTTCGCGAATAATATCATGATTTTTTCATATTTCGCTTCATACTTAAAAGAAATCTATATAATAATATTTAATCAAGACGATATTATGTATAGATCTATTTTAAATGAATAACGGTTTTAAAGGTTTATTATTATTTGCTCGTTTCTAATTAATTTCTTTTGATAAATTATTAGTCAATAGGGTTGTTAATTTATTCGGATCGAACGTATATTTTAACTGAAATTAAATTCTATTTCTAAAGTTAATAGAAAATTAATTACTTTCACATCGAATTATAAATGTTGTTTATAATCAAACTCCTTCGTCAGTATCAAGGTGGGTAACAAAATAGGAAAACCTACACTTCTCTCTTTAAAATCTGTTGCCTCCTCTATGAAGTTTTTTAAATATAATTCCGTGTTATTTAACCATTTCTAAGGTTTGTTTATAAACAAATAACTCTATTTTCAGGCTAAAAATATAATGTTACTAATGTACAAATTCTTGCGGATATTAATAACTGTCTGGCAAAATAATAACAACATATTTTTGGAAAAATACATTCTGTTAACGCTTTATTAGAAAAAGAGAAAAGAAGTCGAGCAATATTTCAAGTAACAGGTAAACATTATTAACATGTATTAAACACTTAAAGATAGATATTTAACGTATTTAAGAAATTAAAACATAATTTTCCTGGTTGACATTAATGTTTATACTCACTTTTTTAAAAATAATGCTACTCTTGGCTGGTACTCACCTGAAACAAAATAAAATGCATGAAACAATATGCAAGCAATTTTTAATAACTTAAAAGCTAAAATTGTTAAAAGTATAGATAAATATCTAAAACAATTGAGGTTCAGTATCATTAAATTGAACTTTATGACCAAAAATGTTGCATTCAAATGAACTGGTAAATAATAAATAAATAACTGGTAAAGTAAATCTTTGTGGATGTAGAAATACCAAGGGACAAACTTATTTTTCTTTGTTTTCTGTTATACTAAAAAATAAAAAACAAATGTCAGCTGTCAAAAACGTATTTCAGAAAATTGGACAAACTACTTCCAAATTGTGTCTCATGAGTTTCTTTTTAGTGGATCGCACTGTTCAGGGTCAAAAGTCCAAAAACAGTGACAACATATTTAAAGTAGTAAGTGTATTTCGTACTGTTCTGCCGAGGCCCCACCAGCTACAAACTTACTTAGATTTAGCTAAGAATATTTGATGCATCCTTGTTGTCCTTAGGCTAAGCTCCGTGGTGGTGAACCCGCTATAAGGGTCTCTAGGCCAGATCTAGTGTTGATTTCGGCTCCTGCTGTTAGTTCTAAGTTGATTGCAACCAGTTACAGAGGTCACTACGGACCACCATTATTTAAGGAGCAGTTCCGTATATAGAGGCCTAAGAACCAACAACAAGAACCGAAATCAAGATCAGGGAAGACCTGATATCTGATCGATTATATAAGTGTTGTGCAAAGGTTTCTCGTATTTTGTTGTTAAATTCAACGAAACAACAGCGATAATAATTAAAAATCAAAATAGACCCATATAGTTTGTTACCATAGTGAGGTTGTCTATGCCTCGTTGACACCATATCTTCTCTTAGATCGGTAAACTTCCTGCTTGCACCTCTGCGTAATTTGTCAAATGACGCCAGATAGAATGTTTGATGGATCTAAATAGGTAATGGTTTGATTTTCGCTAGTTTCTAGTTTTTACTAATTTTGTAGCAGTATGCAGTCGAGCACGCACTGTCCTGCTGGAATAGTCGATTAGCGTTTATTGCTTTATTGAGGTATCTGTTCAAATGGATAACACCTTTGTAATTCCAAATGCAGAGCATCACCTTTATCTCGACTGATGTAAGGGGCAGGCACTGTCAGTAAACCCTGATAAAACGGTCGTAGTACCCTTCACCAAGAGAAGAAATTATACTGGACTCTCTGAACTTATAATAGCGGAGAGGTACATTCGGTTTTCCAGGGAAGTAAAATATCTAACAGTGATACTGGATAGTAAGCTTACCTGGAATGCACACTTGGCAAAAGTAAGGCGAAGCAGACATTGTGTGTATGCCGTCGCCTTATTGGGAGCACCTGGGGATTGAAGCCAAAGATGTCATACTGGATGTATACATCGGTAGTAAGTCTTAGGATTTTCTACGGTGCTGTGGTATGGTGGCAAAAAACACAACAGACCACAGCGAGGGAAAAATTTAATATAATTCAGAGACTGGCCTGCGCTAGAAGTCATGCTAAATCTACCACTGCCGCATATAGTGGTGGAAAGAGAAGCGCGGCTAGCAGCATATCCACTCAGGAATAACGGTGACTGGAAGGGTAGTTCCTATTCCAGGATTATGGACACATCTATGTCGGAACCAACTCTTGGGATGGTATCTGACAGGATGGTTCCAAGGTTCCACTTCCACAAGCCATTTGAGACTTGGATATAGCAAATGGGAGGCAAAGTATGATACCCTGGAAAGATGGAGCCTAGTATGGCTCCAAAGGGACTGGTTCAGGAGTATATGGATTCAGACCCAGACGGAGTGCAAGCTACAGTCTGGGGGCGTTTCCTACGGTATGCCAAACAGAAATTTTCGCGATAATGGCGTGTCTGGCAGAGAATGTACGTAGAGGTTATAAACGTAAACTCTCTGATAGTCAAGCTACAATTAAAGCTTTAGGCGCACACAAGATAAGTGTGTGGGATTGTTTACAAATGCTGACTGAACTGGCCACCAATAATACAGTTAGACTGTGTTGGGTGCCAGGGTACAAAGGCATTTGTGGGAACGGGAAAGCGGATTAACTTGCTAGGAAGGGATCCGAGACAGTGTTTATTGGTCCGGAGCCCTTCTGCGGTACATCTCCCAGTGTGGTCAGGCGAGCTCTGGGCAAATGGACCGAGATAGAACATAGAAAATACTGGACTTCAGGGCCAGGATATAGCCATTCTAAGGAGCTCATGGAGTATCCTTCGAAGGAAAGATGAAACGATTTACTGAGCTTGTATAAAATCCGTCTCAGGAGAGTGGCGGGACTCATAACTAGACACTGTTGCTTTAGGAAGCTTCTACATAAGCAAAATCTTGTAGACAGTCCGGTCTGCCGAGGATGTAACTCGGCGGATGAAACTTCTCTGCATATCCTGGACGAGTGTCCGGGATTTG
Source organism: Anoplophora glabripennis (assembly GCF_000390285.2). Classification (NCBI taxonomy): domain Eukaryota; kingdom Metazoa; phylum Arthropoda; class Insecta; order Coleoptera; family Cerambycidae; genus Anoplophora; species Anoplophora glabripennis. Next base: position 259,671 of record NW_019416241.1, read on the forward strand.
CACGTAGCAGAATGGCGCTCCTGGGGAGACCTTATTTGGAATCCAAGGAACTGAGAGAAGTGTCAGCAAGCTTTTGGACTTTGTTAATAGGATGTAACGGGCCTAATTAGGACGCGCCCGCGGTGTTGTGGGACTTATCAGGACCAACCACTAGAAAAGGAAGAAGAATAAGGTCACCTTTATCTACAAACTTTTATGCTTTAACACAGGTCCCGGTTTGACCAATGATTTGATCTGTCAGGATTACGGTGATACATCCATTTTTCATTGCATGCTACAATTATTATTTGAAAGAAACGATGATTCTGAGGTAAGAATACTCTTTACAAAGATGCATGGACTACTGCCTGGTTATCTTCTTTTATTTGCAATGGTCTATCCCGAAGGCCTCTCTTGGGATAATTGTCCCTTGCTGATGATTTGACTCAACACCGAGGAACGACCTCTGAATGTACAGTTTAGGTCCTTCCGGAATATGGTTGATGTGGAGTCAACCCTGTAAATTTTGTACCAATTTTGTGCAGTATCCGACATAATATCTCGACCTTCGAACTCAAGAAATATACGTGCAGATTCAGCAGCACGTAATGTTGTCGAAATCTCCACTTTTTGATCGTCAAAAGACATATCCAAAATATCCAAAATACACCGAGAACTACAATTCCCTATTTGGCAGTTAAAGTATTAACATGTGGAATATTTCAATTGTTTATCGACACCATAGTCGACTATGCAAAAACTTTTGCACTACTCTAATATTAATTATTCCCAGTAGAAACATACAAATCTATATTGTAATAATTGCAAACTGTATAATTTATATTTAATATTAATTTAATAATTTTTTTTTATATACAGGGTGATTCAGTCATAATGTCATTAATTTTAACCACGTATTCGGAAAGCTTAATAAAGACAGAAAATCGGAAAAAAAAATTTTTTACTCGACTTTTAAAAATGAAGGAAATCAACCCATAACTCCCGCTACGAGGGCTGCCCTGCCGATGCCCGGATGCTCGGAAAATTTTGTAACGTAATGTCACGAACAGTTGTCGGCTAAAGGAACAGCGTTGCCAAGTTCAGGTTCAAGCTCGCCAGGTTAGTATTTGACATATAACCGACCACTTCGTACACTCGATGCACCTGGGCGACTACAGCTACTACGAAAACA